>NC_064900.1:600384-900576 GCF_929443795.1 Astur gentilis | reverse complement strand
GAGAGAGGGTGGGGGGAGAAATAGCCACTAGCGAGAGATGGATTAGGGAGGGAGAAGGGTGACGGCTTGGAATAACAGGCAGGGGAACCCATGAAAACAAGTTTTCATTAGAAGGATGGATAGGAGGCCTTGGCGCCAGTGGGGAAAAAAGGCTGGGAACAGGTGAATGACAAACCAGAGAGAGTTGGAGAAACTGGGACTGGGGAGGGAATGGTCTGCTTGCAAGCAGTTTGCCTTTTCGGTGTGGAAATGACCGCACAAATAAATGTGGTGTCAGGGGCTGTTTTTCAGCCACCGCTGGCTCCGTCCCCGTGTCCCCCCCCACCCCCCGAATATTCGGGGTTTGCAGTTCGTGTCCCCTGCTCATGCTGGGTGACCAGCACACACAGGGCCAGGGGAGAGGGGGCTGTGTGTGGGGGGGGTGTCTCAGGGGGTGCAGCAGCAGGCACACCACCCCGCTGACATCCATTTTGTTGCCGGGACGGCAGCCGGCCGGTCTCTGCTGCCGCCTCTCGGTACTGCCGGGCCTGGTTGCGGCAGGCCGCTGGGCCTCTGCCCTTCGCTTCAGATTTGGGGAGCGGAGCGTGTGTGTGCATGTGGGGTGGGGGGGGACAGGCAGGAGACCCTCGCCCGTCCCTGCGGCTGATGGAGCCCTCATCGCGTAGCGGCGTGGCAGGAGCGGCCGGTGCGCCGGAGGGAGCTCGAGCGTCTTATTCGGTCCCGCTGGCCGGGGCTAGCCGTCTTCTGGAAGTTACCGGTCCTGCTGCAGAAATGTCACCTTGCCAAGTGCCGGGTCCTGCGCTCGGGTCACAACAACCCCAGGCAGCACGACGGGCTTGGGGAAGAGGGGCTGGAAGGCTGCCCGGTGGAAAAAGACCTGGGGGTCCTGGTGGACAGCCGGCTGAAGATGAGCCAGCAGTGTGCCCAGGTGGCCAAGAAGGCCAACGGCATCCTGGCTTGTGTCAGAAACAGTGTGGCCAGCAGGAGCAGGGAGGTGATTGTCCCCCTGTACTTGGCACCGGTGAGGCCACCTCGAGTCCTGTGTTCAGTTTTGGGCCCCTCACTACACGAAAGACATGGAGGTGCTGGAGCGCATCCAGAGAAGGGCAACAAAGCTGGTGAAGGGTCTGGAGCACAAGTCTTATGAGAAGAACTGGGGGTGTTTAGTCTGGAGAAGAGGAGGCTGAGGGGAGACCTCATCGGTCTCTACAACTGCCTGGAAGAAGGTTGTAGCCAGGTGGGGGTCCACCTCTTCTCCCAAGTAACAAGTGATAGGACAAGAGGAAATGGCCTCATGTTGTGGCAGAGAAGGTTTAGATTGGATTATTAGGAAAAAATTTTTTACTGAAAGGGTTGTCAGGCATTGGAACAGGCTGCCCACTGAAGTGGTTGAGTCACCATCCCTGGAGGTATTCAAAAAGCACATAGACAAGGCACTTCAGGACATGGTGTAGTGGGCATGGTTGACAGTTGGACTCGACAATCTTAAAGGTCTTTTCCAACCTAAATGATTCTATGATTCCTCTCACAGCAGCTGCTCCGCTGCTGCAGTTTACAGTCCTGTGGTTTAAAGTAAGCCAAAGTACTTAGGAATGTTTTACTCTAATGGATGAAAACACTAAACCGTTGCTCTTCAGCCACTGGTTCACCGCCACCAATGCCGTGCGTGCAGCGAGGATGGACGTCCCTAGGAAGGCTGTGGCAGAACTCATGCCGGTTATCCCCCGGTGGGGTATCTCCAGCAGTGAGTCAGAGCCCCTCACCCACCGGGAAAAGGCCTGGGGTGTAAACAAGATGGTAGGGCTTCTGGTCTGTAGGGAAAGCGGCGCAACGCCTGGGCAGGCATCGTCTGTGCTTAACAGTCTCAGCCGCTTGAAGCTGCACCCCTGGGCGCAGGAGAAGGGAGTCCAGAAAGCAGCAGGTATCTCGGTGTGGTACAGGGCATGGAGGAGAACGCTCCCGAGTCCCAGGTTTTACTGGGAGGCTGCAGGAGCTTTGTGTTCAGACTCGGTGCTGGAGGGGAGTAAAAGAGCTGAACAGACTCTGGTGAAAATCCTCCCGGTACAGTAGGCAGAGGTGGAAATCGGTGGGTTATACCAAGCAGGTCTGAGCCAGCACACAGGCAGGTTTTCCTGGGGCTTACCCAGGAATTTAAGCCTTGGCAACAGAACCTGCCTGGGTCTTAAGAGCATGCAAGAAACCCACTGAATCCTCTTATTGGCAGAAGGGGAAATGGGCAAATTACTGCCAAGATCTTGGTAAATCAAAGATATTTTACTTGCTACTTTTATATCCTTGATTACCTGCTGATGGATTTCACCTGGTTAATGTTATGTTTTCTCTTTTGGTATTTACTCCCTTTGCTTCATGCACTGACTCAGTGTTTCCAGATGGGAAAGTGTGGCTTTTCTTAAGAACTTGGGAAAAGCTTTTTTTCTCCCAACTTCCTGGGGGAAGAAAAGCCCGTCAAGCCTGTTTTAGATGGTAATTTTATGAAAACTGGAACACTACTGCTCTTCATAACATCTGGCAGAAAGGTTACAGCTACGCAGCTCTGAGTCATCTTAAGAAAAGGTTTGTCTTATGCAATTTGGGAAAGTAGTATGTGGTCATGTAATTTAGGAATTTAAGAGGATGTGTGTGCCTCTGAGCAGAATTATATTGCATTGGCAAACTTAATGTTATCATTTATTACCCTTAATGGCATGATTTTGCCTCTTTTAAATTATTATTTTAATATAATTTCTGACATAGTTTCAGTGAATTGTAAAATATATTACCTCACTGGTTCATCTTATGAATTGTAAAAACAATACAGGTCTAGGCCAATGCAATCAAATGCTGTATGTGTATTCAATGTAAGTATATACCTCAATATCACAGGTCTTCTGCATAAATAGTTAGCATTATGCAGATACATGCCCAGATAAAAAGCAGCTACCTTTTTATTTAACTAACTTCAGCAATCTTTTTCTTAATTAATAGGCATATGTCTTCTAAAGAATTATGAACATTCACACACATATTAATTTACCACTGCTACAGCCAAGTTGAGTCAGGTTTCTGTGAAAATATACAATTCCCTTGCAATGAAATGACATGCATAATATATCAGCCCACACTCATTTTACTTCTGCCATGCCCATTTTAAAATATGATTGTGACTTGAACAGTCACTGGCAGGGTCTTTACTTTGCCCAGTTTAGAGGAGAAAACATCTCCCCATGATATGTTGTGTATCTTTCATCATTGTTTTCCTGATTCTCAAAATTGCAGTTAGAAACATCAAGCTGTGCTCCCAGGAGACATCAGAAGTGAGACGACATGCTGTTTTCTTCTCTATCCATTCTCAGTTTGACAAAGAAAACAGACAAGGCATGTTCTTCAAGTAAAGCCTTTATCCTGACTACAATGAAGTCAGTAATGATTCATCTGTAGGTGTTTCACTCCCCTGACAATATAAAGGAGCCTTTCAGCTAGGCTTTGCTAACACACTTTGCCTATGGCCTGTTGAAACTTGAATCATTTTTTTCCTGGCAAAAAACAAGCTATGGAGTGTGCTGTGCTGATTGTAAAGGGTAGAGGTTGTAACAGAGTTTTACATTTTCATTTATAGTCCTGTCACAGTGTAGCTGGTTTATGATGAAAAGGGGTTTTTTAGAGTATTAGTGACAGGTCTTTTAGCTTGTATGGTGGTATTTTGGTCTTGGCTTGTGGGCACTGGCTGGATTAAGGGTCCTACCTGGCATAAGTCTTGAAATTCCTTTCCGTAAGGGTCCTAGATCTAACTTGCTCCAGGGCTAAGTCTGATGAACAGTTGCTCTTACATGAAGTTCACTTTGTAAATAAAGAGGTAGTTATGAGTTTTTAGTCAAGTTCTTACTTACTGGAGTGTTCCCATAACAAAACCCTGCAAAACAATGCACTCTTACTCCTGCTGGTAGTCTCAGAGAGGCACAGTACTGAATAGGCCACTATCTTTTCCTTTTTTTCCCCTAAAAAAGGGTCTCCGAAGCATCAGAGGAGAAGCAGCGGCAGCAGCCCTGTGGCCACCAAGTTGCGGTAACAGAGTGGACTCCGGCAAAGTGGTCTCTGGACAGAATGATCGAACAATTTTTTGCTATCCAAAAGCATTGGACCCGTTCTCACGTGGACCCTCCCTTTTCTACACCCTTAGGATTTTGTCCCTAACTTTTAAAAGGCAGGGGGAAGAGGAGGAGAAGGGAGGCAGCCGAAAACACTGTTGCCCTCCCTTTTCCCCAAAGTCACCTGATTTCCCGAAAACGCCTAACACAGACCAGATATGGGTGCTCCCCCCGTGCAGCCTGAGCCAACAGGATTGTGCAACTTGCTCTGGAAATTCCCCTCCTGCCCAGAGCCGGCGAGCCGAGCATCTCAGCCCGGCGGGGAGGCTGGGAAGCCGCAGCCCGCAGATAGAGGGTGCTGCGATATTGGGAATTGAAGCTTCCTTCCCCAGACCCCAGCCTGGTTTCGAGGAGGGTGTGTACAGGAAGAATAAAAGAGAAAGAGAGAAAAGAGAAGGCAAGAGAGAAGAAAACCAGACACGAACTAGGGAGCGAAGGTAAATATTGCAAGCATTAGAAATGAGAAAGGAAAATATTCCTGAGCATCGCTGTCTGACAGCTAGAAGAGTCAGGACAAGCTGCTCCCCAACCCCAGGGTCTTAGCATGATTTTTGAGGTGCTGGGAAGAAGGGATTGGGTACCCCGGGGGGGGGGAGGTGCTTTCTGTCTTAATTTGCTGTGCACCGGCATGGTGTTTAGAGAAGCTGATGCTCATGAGGGGAGAACGTGAGTACCAAGACACAGATCATCTCTCCATTTTGTCGGTATGGAGGCTAGCATCCCTTCTTGAATGCTTGGGGTTGCTGTATGCAGGAAGGAACAGAGCTATAAACTTGCTTTTGAGGCAAAACATTGACGTATTGTCCACAAGCTGGGGTTTTAGGGTCTTTGACCTGCCTAGCAGACATGCAGCAGCACAGGCAACATTAATCATTCACACTGTTTTTTGTCCCAGACCGTAACTCCAAAGTCCAATTCCTGAAAGTTTTCAGAAAGGAAGATCTGCTTTTTTCCAGATGTGGTGAGTTATTGAATATCCAAAGGGAACTCAGGTTTAATAATAATTTCATTTTATAAATGAGGTGTTTTTCCTGTAGTGCTGTACTGGTTCTCAAATCTGAATGTATCTATAGCCCAAGTAGGCTCCAGAGCCAGGCACTGAAGTAGGGAATAGCACTTAAGACCCTTGTGTTCAACCCCTGCCGCATTACCAGCTCTTACAGAGCTGGAGAGGAGCAGAGAGCACGACTGAGGTTGTACTCCTTCTGTGTGAAAGGCTACAGGGGAAGGGCAAGGCCCACACAGCCACAGCGTTGGTCATTAAATCTCCAAAGCCAGGAGCTATGCTGCATGCTGTGTAGAGCCAAAGACCAGCTTTTTCACTGGGGAGTGCGTGCGTATGCAGACAGAGAAGACTACTGCAATGTCATGTTCCTTCCTCTTTTCTCAGGTATCTTATCTTCTTCTGTCTCCCTGTCTGGGCTGATGCAGACTCCATGTATGGTGAGATCTTGTCACCCAATTATCCTCAGGTGTATCCCAATGATGTGCAGGAGTCTTGGGAAATCCAGGTCCCTTCAGGATATGGCATTCGCCTTTATTTCACACATATGGACCTTGAACCATCGCAGAACTGCCAGTATGACTTTGTGAAGGTACTGTCCCCATCCTCAAGTGAGAAAAAGGAAAAAAAGCAGCTTAGAGCACAGAACGGCAAAGCTGTGTACAAAGCTCAGGGCTGAAAGAGAAGATGGACACATCCTTCCTGTTCTGAGCTCCAAGAAGCCCAAATGACTGAGTGTATCTGCACTAGCGGTCACTAAATTGATTTGAGTTTGCCTCATAACCTCATGAGCATTATATGCCAACTGAGTGTCCCATCTATGCCCCCCTCCCCATATTTCTCCTATATTCATAGGAAAAGCCTTCTTAGCCATCACCGGCACCTCTCTATTGCAAGGCATATTCTTAGCCAGTGAACTGTAGGTATAAAAGGACCATTTTCTTAGGGCATTGCTTTTCTGTCCCTGAAATTATTCAGAATTAATCCATGAGTGGACACAGATAATTTAACGCAATCAGAAATTGATTGGAAATGATGGAGGTTAAAAACAGTCAAGAGATCTGTGCATGAATAGTGGGCACTCGGACAAGGTGCTGTGGTCCATTGCACCACAGTTTTCTATGATCTATGCCCCACAGGTTTCTTAAAACTTAGAGACCCACTAGCTCTGCTCCCTGGTGTCCCACAAGGCACAAAAGATCCAGCATTTCCATGCAAACAGACAGGAACAAGACCATCCTATCCTGCAATAGCTATGGGTGAATAAGACCACGTGCAGCACCAGAAAGACACCTTGGAGAAGGCCCTTTTGCAACAAACTGATGAACTTGCTAGACCGGTCTGCAGACCGTCAGTGATTGGTTTTGCCATTTTGAACCATGGTGCTGATTTTTTTGTCCAAAGGGGCCTGAAGAAAGGATGTTAACAGAAAGCTTTCTGGATTAATTTGTATGTGAGAAATTAAGACAGGTATTTCACAGCTGAGAAGTCAGCAGGAGGGAACGGTCCACAAGCGTCTTCCAAATGTCTTGAAACTGGTTGTCTAGGGGCTCTGTTCAGCTGTACCTCGGCTGGCTGTGTTCCACCTTTGGCCAGCTCGGTGGATGACGCAGCAGCCTTGGTCCCTCCTGCTAGCTGTGTGACATAGCGGTGCCCTGGGAGATCTACCCGAATGTGGTGAGAAACGCATGCAACTTAGGGGCCTTTGATTAGCCACCTATAAGCTGAAAGACTCAAGTGTTGGTAATTACACATATTCCGGTAATGAGGTAAGACCTCTCTGCATTCTTCTGCAGATCCTGTCTGATGGCCGTGTTGAAGGTGTGCTTTGTGGGCAGAAGAAACCTCGTGCCCCTGGCTCCTCGATTGTGGAGGAATTTCTTATCCCTTCTAACACCCTCACTATGAGCTTCCAATCAGACTTTTCCAATGAGGAGCGTTTCACTGGTTTTGCAGCCTACTATGTTGCAGTGGGTAAGGTTACAATGGCCTCCTCTGACTCTCTGTAGTGTCCAGGCTGGGGCGGCGGGGCGGGGGAGGGAAGCTGACAGAAGGGATTTCCTTACAAGAATGCCTTATTTAAAAGAGTTCCCAGCAGACAGGACTGCTTTCCTATATGGCCAGTATAAATGCTGTCTTAGAGATACCTTTTCCTTGTTGTCCACCAGTGCTTGCTTCCCTTTCTCACCTTTCTCCCACCCTTAGGGCCCTCTCCTAATCTTGGCTGATTTATCTTTTCACACTTGCAGACTTGGATGAGTGCACGGATTTTGTGGATGTACCTTGCAGTCATTACTGTAATAATTATATTGGAGGTTACTTCTGTACCTGTCCACCAGATTATTTCCTCTATGAGGATCAGAAAACATGTGGAGGTAAGAGATCTACATGAGCTGTGCTCAAGAGGAAGAGTTAATTTATGCCAAGTGGGATATTGTACGTGGAAGACCTTCTCTATCAAACTTCTCAACCAGTTGTGACAGGTATACGCTGAGGAAAAAAACATCCCAGTGCAAATCTGAACTGGCAGTAGACCGTGATTTGGAGAATTTCTATTAACATATTCTTAACTTTCTTTTTTTTTGTGTGTCAAGAGAATTAAGAAACTACTAAATGCCATTCTTTAAAGACTTTGATGGGGACCCTTCTTAGCGTACTGCTATCTGTGAATCTTTAAATTTCTGACCAAACAGGGCAGTTCAATAAACACACAAAAATAGCCAAGAGGCTGCTTGGCTTGAATCAAAAAATTGCAAAGTCACAGTGGTGCATGTTGGAAGGAGCATAATATGAGGACCTGAGCATGAGAGAAGGGGGCCTAAATCGCAGGTGCAAGGTAAAAAGAAAAGCCACTAGAAGTTAAAGTCCCTGAACAGAGAGTGGCCCTGTTTTCAGTTTCTTGGAAAGATGCAATGTTGTGACATGCAGGTGACTGGGGTGACTGGAAATGTAGTTGAAGACGGAAAGCTTGTCAGCTTCATACATAGACCATTTCCTTTCTGAATCCTACCTGTGTTCCTTCCTTAATTGTAGTGAACTGCAGTGGAAATGTCTTCACTGAGCCATCAGGGGAGATTGCCAGCCCCAACTATCCCAACCAGTACCCAGAGAACTCGCGGTGTGAGTACCGAGTGGCTCTGAGGCCAGGCTTCTTTGTGGCGTTGACCATAAGCAGTGGGGACTTCGACGTGGAACCAGCCGACTCAGAAGGGAGTTGCCACGACAGCTTAACAGTAGGTGTGGGGTTTAGGGAGGGAGTGAGGATACTCTGGATCTCCCCTCAATCTCCTCATATTCAGAAGACTCTCTGACTGCTTAACTTTATTTTCAACTATGTTGCCTTTTGAAGTTCTTGGGAATACATTTGAATATGTATATATTGAATATATATTTGAATATCCCTCTGAATACATCTGGTATTTCTCATTTCTTCTTGTTTATTATTTTCACAGCTTGTCTCTGGAAAGCAGCATTTTGGTCCCTATTGTGGCAGCAAATTCCCAGGTCCTCCTGAAATCAAAACTAGGAACAACATTCTTGACATAATCTTCCAGACAAACCATGCAGTTCAGCACAAAGGCTGGAAAATACGCTACTATGGGGATCGTGAGTAAACAGTTGGGAAAGCATTCCCTCTGCTGCTGAGTTAGGCAGAGAGTTTGTCCCAGGTCAGATTCATGGTACAACAGCACATTAACATGTTCACAGCTGCTGGTATTGAGTAAACAGAGGATGCCTGTTTACTAGGGAAGATAGACACTGGGGAGAAAGAAGTTGGCAGCTGGAAGGAGAATAAATCTTGAACCAGTTAATCACTGATTTCCACCTATCTCTTCAAAGCTGTAACCTGTCCCCCGAGTGTCATCCCCAACTCTGTTCTTGACCCAAAGAAGGAGAGGTATATCTTAAAGGACAGTGTGAAAGTGACCTGTGTGGAAGGCTATGAAATCGTGAGGGTAAGTTACTTAAAAAAGCATATATCCTCTCTGGCCCCCTCAGCAGCTTCCTGATGCCGTTGCCCATCAGGTGTCCTGAGCACCTTTGGGGACTCAAATGTTTTCACCACGGCTGTAGTAAGCGGAAACTTCTTCCAGCCACTGCAGCATTTTGAGGACCCTTCGCTGGAGTGCCTGTGTCAGATATATTTCATGGTCAGCAACTTACACGGATCATGTGTTCTTTTCCCTAGCAACGAGACAGCATCAGGACTTTTCACTCCAACTGTCAGGAGAACGGTGAATGGAGCAACTCCCATTTCAGCTGTGTTCGTAAGTGAGCTGTCTCTGTATCGTGGGAAGCAGACTGGAATGGAGCCTTCAGGCTCTAGACCCACTATATCTCCACATTAGGAGAATGCGGAAGGACTGGGATGTGAGCATGCTGAAGGGACAGAGGAACTGAGCGCTGGTGACTGTACAGGGACCAGAGGAGCTGAGTGGTTCCCCATCATACGGAATAATCATATCGTTGGGTGAGGCTGCCCCTTTGGTTATATTTGATCATTTTTGTTTCTTCTCTACAGCTGTGAACTGCGGTGATCCCACTGCTATTGACAATGCCCAAGCCATATATGTCTCTGAACTTCATGAGCCTCTGTACAAAGCTGCTTTCCGGTATCAATGTGATGCACCTTACTATACCCTGAAAACCAAAGGGGATGGTAAGCATTGCCTCTGCTACACAAACATATTTCTTTGATCAAAGGTCTAAGAAATGGTACTGGCATCGTCACGGGGCTGGGATTGTATCCCATCAGGTCAAGACTGGGAAAAAGTTCTTATTGGTGGTGGGGTTGCAAGCAGTAGTTTTGTGTTGCTTTTGTGTTTAATACACTAGTAACGTCTGTACTTGGGCCGTTGACCTTAAATGCATTAGCAAGTCCTCTCTCCATTTGGCGGGTGTGTGAACCATGGAGATTTTTGTCACATATAGCACACATTTCTGGTGGGGAAGTAAAGGACTCCAGAAATCCATTAGATGAGGTCCCTCCGAAACAGGGGCTGAAGCACCCTGGTGGGGTTGTGTACTTCTAGGGAGATCTCAGCAATGCTTACCAAGCTCTGCTTGCTTTGGAAATGAGAAGGTTAATACATCATCGTATACAGTAATGCTACTTACCCTCTCTTAATCTTGATCGTATCCTTATGGCACTCTTTTTTCTTGTGTTTTCCAAGCGGTGTATCAGTGCTCAGCCAGTGGAGAATGGGTGAACAAAGAGATGGGAACAAATCTACCAAAATGTGTCCCAGGTACTACCAAAAACTGTGTATATGTACACGTGGTATGAAGTCCCCTGCTTCTTTCATCTCTCTCTTTTAAAGCTGTTTAGCCCAAAAGTACAGTTGAACCTTTCTGTATTGTTTGAATCACATTGGACAGGGTATTTCTGAAAGCTGTGGGCCCCAAAGAAAGGTCAGATGAGTCAGCAGAAAGAAACTGGAAACAAAAGTGGGCAACATAATAAGACAACTGGTAGAACAAGACCTCTTCAAGTATCAGTGTGTGTTTCTGCACCAATTTCTCTACCTTCAAGTGTGCACATTCTCAAGTTGTTCAGTGCTTTAGATCTCTGTCTGCATTGCAGGTAGCAAAAAGACTGACGGGTCAAAAAGCGATGTCCGACAATGCTGGACCTTTCTGTCTTTGGTCCCTCCCAAGCTACACTGAGAGCCGTAGCTTCTCTTCAAACCTCTCTTGGGGGTAGTGCCCAGCTGTCTACTGGGCACTACATATGCAGCACTATAGGGAAAGGTCTTTCACTGCTCTCACTGGAAGTCATAGCCTAAACCCTTAAGTTTTAATGTGTCCTTCAGTATTCAGCTGCACTTACTGGGTCTGAAAGGTCAAGCAAGATCCCTGTCAAGGACTTTCTCATCCTCTCTTCGTGTCCTTGGGAGATACTGAGGGAAGTGCATGGGTATTACTCCTGCTCCTGACTGCTGGAAGTTACGGCTAGGTCTTAATTTCCAGCTGATACAGAGAATTTTAAATCCTACGTATTCTGCACGCTGCTCAGCTTACCCTCTTAGAGGAGGCAGCATGCCTAGGACTAAGTTGTACATGATTCCTGTTTACTACTCCAAACACCCAAATCCTCATTGGCAAAGTACAGGATCCAGCTGAAGATGATTCAACCCTCTTATGGGCCAGCTCAGCCCAGGTACAGCTCAGGACTGTACCAGTCCACAGTGCAAAACGCAAATTGTAAGATAAAGCTCAGGGAATTTACTACCCAAGAGAAAGTAGTAACTTTGTAGATAATAAATTCTTTGTAGAATACGAAGCCAGACTCTTAGCGGGACACAGCAATAAAAGACAAAGACAGGCAACAGACATAAGTTGCAACAAAGGAAATTCTGATTGTATTTAAGGAAAAATGCTCCCCCAGAGCACTGGAACTGTCGTGCAGAGAGGCTAGCTAATCACCACACTTGGAGTTGATCAGAAGTCACCTGTCAAAGTCCCTGAGCAACCTCGCTTTGCAGTTAGGAGGGCAGGGGGAAGGGCAGTTAGGGATGAACAGGTTGAACTAGAGACATTGAGAGGTACCTCCCAGCCTAAATCTTTCTATGATTACATGAAATTTTTTAACAAACTCTGCTTCATTTAAATTGGAACCTACCTACTGGCTGTAGTTCCTTAATCTCTGACTATATGACTAAGGCTTCACTGTAAACAAGGCAATGTGATAAGAAATCGATTTCCTAGCTATGTCAGAATGACCAGCCTTATTTATGCTCTTAGTGCTCACATTCTATGAAACCTTACTGAACATTTTACTCAAGGACCATGGAGCACCTCTGCACCCATAAGACCCACAGATAAGATCTCCATTAACCCACTGCTGAAGATTTTACATACTAAGAGAATGGAGAGGAAAAATGGTAAAACATCAGTGACAAAACTGAACATTTAACCTGAGACTATCTGGAGTTCACACACACAAAAAAAATCATTTTAAATAGCAGTGTCACATTTCCAAGAACTTAGGCAAATATTTTTTCAAAGACAATACCTTTACCTACAGGACATAATTCAGCAAAGGAAAAATGCTAACTAGAATGCAATTAAATTGTGAGCTTTGACATACCCAACAGTGACAACTGCTTTGCGGAACAGGACTTTGAGAATGAGTATTTTCAGCCTAAATTGAATGTTGATAGTAGTTTTGCTTGAATTTTCCTGAATTTCTCTGTAAATACTAGTTGCAAACTTTATGACATGGAATATAAACATCGGTTATTCAGAATCAAAAATGATTTAGAGGACACATGAAGGAGGGGACTATGGGCTTTTTAGCAGTACCAAAGAACCCGCTATTTGTAACTGCTAATTCTCTCATCTGGTTCCTCTTGTTTTCTTTTCTTCCCAGTCTGTGGGGTGCCTAGTAATCCCATCAAAGAGAAAGCAAAGATTTTTGGAGGCACCCGTGCAGAAAAGGGCAACTTTCCCTGGCAGGTGTATTTCGAATACCCAAGAGGCGGTGGCGTACTCATCTCTGAAAGATGGGTAATGACTGCAGCTCATGTGCTGGAGGGATACGACAACCCCAACATGTACGCTGGGGTAATCAATGTTGGTAAAAACACTCTGTACAAGGAGGGCAAGCGGTTGGTCTCAGAGGCTTCATTCATCCATCCTGATTGGAAGAAGCAGCCCATAGAAACCAGGACCGATTTTGATAATGATATTGCACTACTGAAGCTGAGGGAACCTGTGAAGATGGGCCCGGACATCTCACCCCTCTGTCTTCCTGGTAAATCATCCGAGTATGAGCTGCAAGAAGGGACTCTGGGCTACATTGCTGGCTGGGGCCAGAGAGAGAAGGGAAGACTGCCTATTTATCTTTGGAAGGCCCAGATTCCCGTGGTGGACATGGAAAAGTGCCGATCTGTGAAACCAGAGGGCTCCGCTGATTCCAGTGCTTACCGATTCACTGACAATATGATCTGTGCCGGTGGTGACAAGGACAGCTGTAAGGGGGATAGCGGTGGAGCCTACGCTATCCAAGATCCTCTTGATGACGGGCGGTACTATGTGGCCGGGCTGATCTCCTGGGGACCAAGATGTGGTACCTTTGGTCTTTACACCAAGGTAGCGCGGTATTTGGACTGGATTACAGAGACCATGAGCAAGCATGAGAGTGAAGAAACTTGGCAGGATTAGCAATTTCTCCTTTCAGCACAGTCACCCTTTCTAAATGCGATGGTTACATGTTCAGGCTGGCTGTGATCCTGTTCACTCTGTGTATGTAACGGGCCTGCTCATTGTGTCTGTGCTGAGAGGAGAGTCAGCAATGTAAATCTGTTCCTCCCACTGTCGCCGTGTCTGGGAGGGGAAATTCTCTTTCTTCCACTCATAGCAGCATAAGAGGAAGATGCTATTCTGGATAAAGAGGGTCCTTCTGCTTCCTCTCATTTTTTTCTATCTCATTTTTTCCCATTTGGAGAAGACCTAGCCATGCCCGACCTGACAGGGAGATTTCAATGAAGACAAGAGAGAATAATGGTTTGTTCCCAGGGTAGGTTCAGAGCCTGGCTTCTGATTTATGTTATTTCCTGTACTGTTCAGAATACCTAACAGCATTAAAGAATATCCAAATTGCCTTTTGTGCAATGTGCTATTGTGTGTGTATTGCCTTTCTTCTTTTCAGTCTAGACCTAGTTCTCCCTGAAACTCCCTAAATCAAGTGTCTAGTCACATTTTGACCCACTGTTCTGCCAGCTTTTGTCAAGCTGTAACTTGTGCTACCTCACCTCTCTACCTAAGAGTCTTTATGAAGTTCTTCTGAGATTGTTGCATCTCATTGACCAACCATTACCAGCAATGAGGACTTCGGACTTCTGAATCAAGCTGACCAGAAGAGGCATCTTCAAAATTTTTTCATTCACCTGTCCTCAGGGCTTTATTTTTAAAACTTTATTGTGTTAGGTAAGAAATAAAGCTCGCTTGATTTAGGGAAGTTGGTGTTGTGGGAGAAGATTACCTGATGTGCGCTAGGGGTGTCTTCTGCTCCAGAAAGCCCTATATCACTCACAGATATCCTTCCACTCAGATGGTCAGGGAACGGGTGCAGATGGCATATGATGAAAGACAGACGAAGATGAGTTTGTTCAGCTTGAAAAGGAGGAAGCTAAGAGGGGGATCTAACTGCTGTATTCAGATACCTAAAGGAGAACTAGAGAGTATACAGAGCAAGACTCTGCAGAAAGGTAAAGAGTGACAGGACAAGAGACAATAGACACGAATTGCAATGAAGGAATTTCCAATTGGGCTTTTTCCCAGGGTGTGGGTCAGCACTGGAACAAGTGCCATAATCCCTGGACATCTTCATAACTTGCCCAGGCAAGGCCCTGAAGCTCTGAAGTTAGTCCTGCTGTCAGCAGTGGATTGGACTAGAGACCTCCTCTTCCAGCCTAAGGTTTTCTGAGAGTCTAGGAAATGGTGAGGAAGATGTGTGCAGATCTTGGGAGATTTCATATAGATTCCTGCACTCAGCTCAAGCACCTTCAATTTTGTGTAACAAGCAAAAGGTTATTTTGCTGTTGGGCTAGTAAACAAGGATCTTGTACTACACTGCTGAGGAACTGTGACCCACAGGATGTTGAATGCTTTTCGCTTTTCTATCTGTATGTGCCAACTTTAAGCTAGTATGAAGTTTTATAGTCATTCCTTCTTGTTGCTAAGTAGGTGGATTCATCTCAGCTTTCATCTTTTGGAGTGTAAGGGAGGTGTCCATCCCTGGTAACTAGTCCAGGCTGCAGTCTTAGCCCGTGTTCCTCTTGTGCAAAGAGGTGCCTATGTGCTGGCAAAGAAACAATCATGATGCAGTGGTGCCATTGTAACAAAATTTTATAACTTCACTGTATGTATTAGAATTTCATAAATCATTCAGACATGCCCAAACATCTGAGGTAATCATGAGCAAAAGCCACTGGAAATCTTACAGACTGCTATGTCTGGCTGTTAGGAAGCTTCTGCTTTGGTATGAGATGGGTACTTCAGCAGCAGCAGCTGCTCAACAAAGTACAATTTGGGGAAAATTAATCCATTTTAAATTCTGAAAAAGTGACCTTCAAACTAAGGTAAGACATTTCCTTTGCTTCTGTGACCACAAAGCCACTCAGGCAAGCAACGTCGCATGATTACTCACTAGCTTACTGATTAACTCCAGTCTTTCTGGAAAAGGACAGGAAGACAAGCTGCTGAAATCAATTCAGGACAGCAGAGGAGAAGAGAAACAGAAATGTGGCTGAATGGTCCAGGAGTAAGAGACAAGAAAGATACTTACTTAGCTGGGATTGCTATTCCTAGAAGGGTCACAAATTCCTATAGGGATTTTGGGCAAATCTTCTATTCTCCGTGCCTCAGTTTCCCAAAGTTTCTAGTCTCCTGCAAAGCGGGAGATTCTTTTTAGATGGCTTCTCAGTAATTTTTCCCAATTTCTACAAGGACTGGAGGGTTAGGTGTGTTGTTCTTGTCACCTGTACTCACTGAGCATCCCAGAAATTCCCTGGTCTTCACCTGGAATACCCCCCAGTTGCGTATGCCTTATTCTCCCTTCCCTCTCCCGAACCAGGGTTTATCCATTGCTCCTGTGCAACCGGACACCTTGTTTTTCCATGCTTTTCTTGCCTCTCATGCTCCCCTCTTGCTCATACAAATGGGAAAAATCAACAGAATTCTGACCCCTGGAGATCATGGATGAATTTATATCAGATGTGCAATTTCACAGATCACTCCCCAGGCTATATTATCTCAAAAGCAAATGAGAGATACTGAGACCTGAGAAGATCTGGAGCTGGATCTCACATAAAACAGTGCGAGAAGGCAACTATGACCTTACCGCCCCCCCCCTCCCCCGAGTTCCCCTGTCAAGCTCTTGCAGACTTCAGTTCTCTCAGTGACCCCCAAGAAAAAGGTAGGTTGTTCTGCAGGAGCAAAACTAGTCAAGAGACAACTCCAGAGAATACCCACAACACAAGAGGGGTCATCTTCTCCCTGAGACAGCATCATTTTAGAGCTGCTGTCCTGCAGTCAGAGCTTTATTTCATATAGTACACAAAGAAAATCCATCCTCAAATTCTGATCAGCAAAGGTTCCTGGGCTCTTTTCTCCATGAGATTGGCTGGTGTCTTCCCTGTCTTTTGAATGCGGCATCACACAGACAGCTTATTTTTGCCTCCCTTGAAGCCACCTGGAGTTTCAGACTGGGTAATCTAATGGTAGTTCTGTGACAGGTGAGCAACTGCCACATGCTGTTGCAGAACGGGAAACACTTTAGTGGTAGGTAGAGCAATCCCTATATAAAGTCCATAAATTGCTTTCAGTGATGGGGATTATTTAGTAGTTGTTAAAAACAAAGACAGAAAAACATAACACACCTGGTTTCTCCAGCAATTATTTTAATATTCATAGAATCTCACTGATGCCAGTGGGCATATGCACACTGTACTGAGCACAAAGTACCACATCCTTCAAGAAAGTCTGCTGCCCCGCAACCTTCCCACACAATAGAGTACAAAAGTAGACTGCAGTAGTCTGACGATCTCGTCAGCACTTTGAACAATAACATGTTTGTTGTCATGAGATTTCCTGATATTATTAAGACTTCATCCAGTAATAAGCTTTGGAAGAACGAGAATATCCACAAAGGCGTCCCACAGGCTGCCAATAGAACAGCGGCTTTGGTAAGTTTTGATGGTACCACCAAGAATTCACCAAACAGTATGGTGGCTTTCAGAAGTGCTCAGGATGAAGGTTACATGGTCTGCGTGTTTGAAAAGCCTTTGGGACATCATCAAAAGCTTTAGATATGATCTGCTCTGTCTGGAAATTTATATGCTATCGGTGATTCTTCAGCTAGTAGGACAGCAACATTTAGAGCCTATCCTCCCTTATTATCCCTTTGATCCAGTCCACATAGTTGAGGATCTTGGTGTAGAAGCCGTAACCTTCGGCACAGCCGATACCCCAAGAAACAATACCGGTAGCCACCCAGCGACCGCTTTCTGTGTCTAACACGGTGAAGACACTCCCACTATCTCCCTGGCAGGTATCCTGTTTGATTGTGAGGAAGCCAGCACAGAACATGTTCTCAGTGAAGACCATAGGTACATCTCTCTTCTTACCATCCAGCCAACTCTGACATCTCTCTTGAGCGATCACTGGTAGGCTCACATACTTCAACTCATTTGAAATAAAGTTTTTTTCCACACCAAAGCCGCTCACGTAGCCCTTGCGCCCATCCATGTAGAACGTGGTGTTGGTAGTATCGGGGAGACAGATGGGCAGCACTGTAGGGCCCAGGGTTACTGGGTGTTTCAGCTCCAGCAGGGCTATGTCCCCATTGAAGTTGTGCTCATCTTTAGGGTTGTAATCTGGATGGATAAAGATCCTACGTATAGGGTGGTTACCCATCTTGTGGAGCTCTTCTACTTTGGTGTGGCCAAGGAAAATGTTAGCCCCCTCTGCTAGCTGGTCCAGGCTTACATTGTTCCCTGCTGCCTCTTTGGGGAAGATGGTGTGGGCAGCGGTCAGGATCCAGCGATCGCCCAGGAGCGCACCACCCCCTCGTCCGTGGATGCCCGTCAGAGCCTGCCAAGGGAAATTGCCTGTCCCTGCTGACTTGCCGCCCAAGATCCGCTGGACTTCAGTAATGGGTCTGACCGGCTTCCCACACACTGTGGAGAAATGCAAGGAGATCATGACACCCTCTGTCGCCCTGGCTTGTCTCTCTCTGTCCTACACCATCACTATTCGATTTCACCTTATTTTTGCCTTTCTGGATAGAATTCCCTGTCCTCCCTCACTGATACCATCATTCTCACTCCTCTCCTCGCATGTTGTCCCGGCTTTGTACTGACTGTAAGCATGAATTGGTGAACACCAGACAAAGTCAGTTTTTTACTGACCTGGCAAGCAGGCAGGAATCCTCGTCTGGCCGTCTCGACCCACCCAGGTGCCCTCAGGAGAGCAGGTGAATGTGTCTGTAGGATGAGAGGGAAGTGAATGAGACCCAGGCTTGCAGGCATGGGGTGGGAAGAGAGAAGAGCAGAGCAGAGCAGAGCAGAGAAGATATTTTCAAGGGGTTCCTCTCTCCAAGGTGCACCCAGCCCTTCCATCCCAAAGGCACCCTTTCCCAGGAAAAGCTGCCTGTGGTATAGTCTGGAATGTCTCCATCTGGGATAGCATGTACATCTCGGAACACCTCAGTTCCAGGGGACCAGTAAAGCTCAGGCACTGCTTCTGTAGAAGAAAAGCCTGAAGAGCAATGAGTGAAGTTTTAATTCACTCAGTCCACATGCTTACAGAGCACAGTTTGACCTTATTTAGTCCAAAGAAGGAAGAGAACAAGTATAGACATGGACTCTAGATTCAAGTTTCTGGTCTCTGTAGTTTGCAGAGAGTAGGATAAGGTGGATTGTTCCAGAAACAGGAAAAAGATGAGTCAGTTACTGTATATGCTCAGTATCTATTTCTGAGGCTATATTCACAGGTCAGCTAACTTGCCTGTCACCTCTCAACACAAACTCCAGTGTTCTTGCTCTTCTTAGAAAGTTTGTGCTGGTGACTAAAAATAATTTATATGCAATTTATCTTACACTGTAGTAAATGCTTCCAAGAAAGTGTTTGCTATTCTCTTTCAAAATTGACTAAATCACCATGACTCCCCATCAGAATTTGGCTGATGCTGATATTTACTTACTCCTGATTTTTTTCTTATTAGATTGAGCTCTGACTCTTTATGAAGGAGTTAAACTCAGATGCAAGAATGATCAAATTCAACATCAGTACCAACTTAAAGAACTCCTTAGCTGCTTGCTCCTGGCCCCAATGCTAGCATGTCACCTCTCTCAGGCATGCTGCACAACTGTGCGTCCATGCTGGCGACCATATCCAGGAACTGATTCAGCTTAAAAATCTACATCTTTTGGTGGAAGCTAAATGAGCAGCCAAGGCAAGGAAATCATGAACTCCTTATACTGTTCTTGTAACCAAAGCTCCTGTGTCATCAAATCATGTCTCAGGTGCAAAAAGAAGGCATGTGAATGGTTCTCAGTGTTGCCTTAGTTTTTCTGACCTGCTGCATAAAAATAGATTTTTCTGTATGTATATTAATTAGCCCTCAGATGTCTCTGCTGCTGAACAATAGTCCAAAGAGGTAAACAGCGTTACAGCGGATTGGAGTGTGAGTTTATTTATTTGCGCCTGCAGCAACTCGGACTGGTGTGGGGAAGTTTCAGGATGTTGGTGATTCCTGACACCATGCCTCAAATTTCAGTGAAAGAATGAAATCCACTAGAGAAGAATAAATCGTGACTACAGAGGAGAGAATAAGTCTGCAAAAGTTAAGGAGAGCGTGGAGGAGGGATGCGCTGGACTCTGAGAATGAAGCAGGGTGGGAACAGGCTGAGACAACAAGCTTCGGGAGCTATGCTGGAGAGCCAAGGAAAGATCGGAGAGCTTTCACAGGAGGAAAGCATGAGCCCTAAGCCTGGGGAGCAGAGACAATTCTAACTGGAAATCTGAGAGGACTTTTCACGCGCAGATTTCAATGTCTGTGTGGGATTAGGACTCACCACCGCCTGTTCCGGTGACAATGTGATAATACGGCTCATTGCATCGGTATGTGATCACTGACTGGTAGTTGTTGTTTGCGGGTTTGTTAACATAGCTGAATGCCCCATTGGTCAGGTCTGCAGGGTTGCCACAGTTCACAACTACAAAAAGGCAAAAAAAAAAGAGATGAATTAAAGACAGCCTTACTGCCTGCAGGTTTAAGCTTGCCTTGGATTGTGGCCCTGATATGAAGGACCAGTTAGTACAGCAGGCAGAGAGAGGTTGTTCCATAATGGATCCCAGACTGGGATCTTTTGCTTTTAGATATTACAACATTATAGCAAATTTACAATGGTGTTTCATGCGTTTTGGTAAGGGAGGAAAAACATTTAAGTTTTCGCAAGTGGAAAAATGTAATGAAAGTCAACAGTGGACCTCCGCAGGTCCTTCCAACCAGCATATCCATGAGTCTATAGCCACAGACAAATTGAGTCAAAGAGACCGAATTCCCCATGTCCTTGGAGGGGCAAAGCCATGGCAGGGGTCATAACACCCGTTCTCAGATCACTCACTTTCACAGCGTGGCATGGATTGATGCCAAGTCCCATCAGCCTGGCAGACAGCCGTGAAGGACAGCAGCTTTTTGTTGTCCTGCATGGGAGAGAAAAACATCTCTCTTGGTTGTACAGAACCTTACATTCCCTTCCCCACATTAGAATATTATTCTGTCTGCCCATCTTTTCGCTGCTGCCCAATAGTTGCCCCTCTGCAGTCTGTTCCAACTGCTGCCCTCTCCCTTTGCTGCCTTCTCTCTATCCTGTGTTTGCCACAGGCTACAAATTCTTCATAGCAGGCCAAGATATCAACAGCCAGTGACCATAAAACCGTGACAAGTCTGGGGCGCTACCCAGTCCTGGCAATAGGATGGCAAGGGAGGCAGGTAACATCTTCTGCTTCAAGTCTGATTTCATATCCTTCCAAAGAGGTATTCTTGTTTACCAATGCCTCCTGGGATCTTTGTCTCTCATCTTCTACCAGGGCTTTGTGAAAGAGTAACTGCATAAGGGAGGGAGCTAGGAAAGGAGAAACCGCCGGAAGAAAGCCGAAAGAAGCAAGGAAGAAACAGGAATTGCAAGAGGTTGCCACGAGTGAAATCTCCAAAGAAAATTTTACTGAAAGGTGAAAGACTTACAGAAGCTGAAGAGAAGCCAGAACATGGCTGAAGGGAGTGGAGAAGGGATCTCACCTTTACCAAGTTATACCCAGTCTTGCAGCTGACAATGAAATAGTCCTGAAATTGATACACAGGCTGCAGGTCTCTGATGACGGTAAACTGATCCTGTGGGACAGGCTGTGGGCACCGTATTTCTGTTGGAGAATGGGACAAAGTTGGTATTAACAAATGGCATAGATAGGCTGCAGTAGCCTCTGGAGAAGAAACATCTTACTCTCCGAGGTGTAGTGGATCTTCCAGCCACGGCTGTACCCTGACTCATCGGTGAGGAAGAGTATGTCGACCTCATTGCTGTTGGTTTCAATGCTGCCAGGTGACTTCTTGCCACAGAATTCACCAATCTCTCTCCCTGGTGCTTGGATCTGATGAGGAAAACATGCATCACAGGGACAGAAACACACATCAAAACCACACATGCCTCTCTGCCTCAGTGTCCCTGTTTCAATCCAGACCAGGTTTGCCACAGTGCCTATGATGGTGAACAGGGCTGGCTGGCTGACCCATCAGTACGTCCTGAGATTAAATCAAAGGGAGATAAAACTGGAAGAAGGATGATTTTTTTGGCTTCACTCACAGGGGCCTGTGACCCAGAGCCTCCGACCTCGGGACAATTGTAATTAAGCACACTGAGGGAGGGACAAGGGAAGAGCTCAGTCCTTCATGCTGGGGCATTCTCCTTGTACTGATCCCGTATTTCTCATCTGAATAGTGGTGTCCCCACGATTTCCATCCAGGTCTGGCAGCAGGGTTGGAAGTAGAGTTTGCTAATCTCCAGTACCTTGAGCTGGTCATAAGGACAGTGGACTTGCTGGTGTTCTTCAATCTCAAAGGGTTCCAAGAACTTGAGGATGATAGACAGGCCCTTTTGCAAACGGATGCTGTAGTTACACCGGAGGTCTTCAGGATAAGGCTGGGGGTACTCAGGGCTGCTCACGTACCCAGATGCCTCTGTGAACAACTCACTGCTGCACTCCACTGTGGTGTAGAGGAAGAAAGTAGAGGTCACTTTGCGGAGCTGTGTTGTCTGCAGCCCTGTCAACTGCTCCCCCAGTCGCTTCTCCCACCCTTCCTGGCTGAAGGGCTCCTTCCCTGGAACCCTCTGATCTTTCAAAATTCCAATTTACCTTTGCAGGAGTGGTGGTCACTCTGAAGCTGGTAGCCAGTCCGGCAAGAACAGAAGTAGCCACCCACATAGTTGTGGCAGAAGTGCTGGCACCGAGGCCTTTCGTCTTTCTCAGCAGCATTGTTAGGGTCACATTCATCAAGATCTGAAGACATAGCAGATGCAGGGACAAGGGGAGGAAAGTGTTAAACCGCTCTGCTGTACGCTGAAAGTACACAGAGATCCATATCCTTGCTTACAGCTTCTCTTGATTTGCCTGACAAGGGGGAAAATTTGCTGGAGCCACACAGGCTTCTTTCTGCATGCTGAGGGTATTGGCTACTCACCCACAGCTCGGTAATAGGCCAGGAAGCCCCTGTAGGGAATCACCGTGCCATTGTCTTCATTGGAGAAATCGGAGTGAAAGTCCAGGTGCATCCTGTTCCCCTTAGACACAAACTCCTTCGTTCCTGGGTGATTGCCTGTGGTTGACCCAAGCTGGCCACAGTATCGGCCCAAGTTCTTCTTGTCCGCTTTGATCTGTCAAGGTTAAGGGGAAATCACTGTAGCCTCGTAAGATTCAGTCTGCTCCATGCATCACTGTTACCCAGCTGTGAGTTGCCAGAACCTGCTCCACCCATTTCTATCTTTAACTCCTTCCCTTTCCTTTGCGGGAAGCATGAGAGGAGGCCTGGTGAATGAAAAGCCACTGTATGTGGTGGCCACTAGATTCCCATCTCCAGCCACCCCTTGGCCCAGGTATCTATGCACATACCTTAACATAGTCATAGAAGCAGGACTCCGATGGCTCCAGGTCAAAATATTTGAAGGTCAGTTTCACCACATAGCCTTTTGGGACGTGGATATCCCAGGTGCTGACGTTATTGTTGGGATACGGCTTGGGGTAACTGGGGGATCTGATCTCCCCAAAAAGCTTTCTTGGGACAGGACTGGAACTGATCACTCCAATAAAGAGGAAGGCCCACGGGAGAAACGGAACGTGCCTGTGAACACGGCAAGTAAACTATGACATTGCACAAAATTAGGTCATCCAAAATCAGGGGAGACTTCACAAGTGACTTGTGCACTAACGGAATCCAAACACGGGCGGTCTAGTTGCAGGTCCAACGTCTGCCTTGGGTCACTCGGGACCGAGGAGGACGGCTGAAATGAAGACACCAGCACTGCCCAGGTTCCAGCAAGGCATTGTGAGCCAGCCAAAAAGTTTCCTCAAGACAGGAAATAGTTAGAAGGAGCACGGGTGAATTCCGCGAGCAACATCTGCTTGTTCCCGGCAGTCATGGGGCTGGGTCTCTCAGGACCAGGGGAAGTTTAGTTCCCTTTGGCTCTGGGCCAGCGGGTCATTTCTGGTTATTGCCAGTTTCGGGTCTTTGCCCAGTGCCTTTGGTGAGGATCTGAAGAGCTCCGGCTCCGTTTGCCGAGGAGCAATCCCGCAGCGCCTGCTGGGCTGTCCTCTGCCCAGTGACACCTCGCCCTCTCTCCTCCGAAAGCTGGCACGCTTTTGTCCCCCCTCATCCTGCAGACCTCCCCTCTTCCTCCCTCGGTGCTCCCCCAGAACAACCTCGCCGCCCGTATCTCCCGAAGATGCTCCTTCCTCGACCCTAACCGAGCGCCCGCCGAGGGACAGACGGGCAGCACCTTCGCCCCTGTGGCCCTTCTCCTCGCCGGCAGGGTCTCACCCTCCCGTCCCCTCCCCGCGGAGATGTGGCCGCGGGTCCCCCGGGTCCCCCCCAGCGCCCCCACTCACAGGTCCATGCGCTCTCCCGCCGGGCACCGGCGGCCGCTGCCCGTCGTCCCCGCTGCGCCGGCCGGAGCTCCGGTCAGCGGAGAGCCTCGGGAGGCGGTGGGGGGGGGTGGGGGGTGGCCGGGCAGGTAGGTGGGGGGAAAGGCGGAGGGAGGGAGGGAGGGAGGGAAGAGAAAAACCCCGGCTGCAAACAACCGGGCAGCGCTCCAGGCTCCGGCAGCCCGCAGCGTGCTGCCCTCTGCTGCCGGCTCCCTCGGCCACGCAAACCCGGACTGGGGGGACTGGGGGCACTGGGGGGGGGCTTGGTACGTCCTAGGCAGGCAAAGGGGGTCTGTCTCTTGCGGGGGAGAAGGCGGGAAAAAGGTTGGTGGGGACCATTCCTAGGGTTTGGTCTGCTAAGCTGGCGGCTGCTCTCAGTTTGGGGGGGGGGGGTGTCCCCCAAAGATGTCCTCTCAGGAAGGCTCCCCCGCTCCTTCTGGGCAGTTTTCCGGCGTCAGAAGAAGACCAGAAATGTTAGTCTTAGCAAATTAAACTTAAAAAAATAACAATAATCAAACTGTCAGAACAGTCAAGTTTTCTCGGTTCTGGCTTGCTGAAGAGCAGAGGGGTTTGGGGATGGGAACGGGGAGCTTCTTCAGGGAAAGCAACAAACCGCAGACATCCGAGTTGAACAGGCATCGAGAAAAATGAACAAACCTATAGAATTAAAAGCACTCTGAGAACGAGTCCCTTTTCAAGGCCCCTTCTTGCTGTTTGTTCTGCAAGCATTTCTAGGAGAGACAAGATAGATAGAGAAGGCCTTCGGTGTTTAATGGGGAAACGAGAAAAGAGAGCAACTTACAAACACATTTCAGGCTTTTATCAACATAGTGCCCAAGACATGTATCGTGTGCCACCAGCTTCGTGAAGTCTAAAATGTCTTGGCTTTCAGACTTTGTTGTAAGAGGTAAAACACCCTTTTAGTGTCTTCCTTTAGAATTATGGGTGGCTTCAGAGCAATTACCAAGTTCCTTGCATTGAAATCTTAGGAAATAATTCACAGCTACAAAAACACGCTGAATGAAGGTGAAAATAGTGTTAAAAAGAATGAAGAAAGCATGGTTGGGGTATTTATGGAAGTGTACTAGAGAACCTGCTCATCAAACATCTTTGAATTATTATCTGAAAAAGATCACATAAACATATAATTAGTGCCTCTGTAATAACACCATCACACACATCAGAATTAAGATGAAGCAGGGGACATCACCCCAGCACTTCCTGATGTCCAAATATCTCCTCTGCACGATAAACATATTTGGGCAGGCTCACTGCTGTGCCATGCCGGAGCAGGTTCTGCTGGCTTACTGTCCCACCAGAAGGGAAGCCACATCTGGAAATTTATTCAGAAACCACATCTGGAAAGTAGCTGGCAAGCACTGGAAATCACTCTCTGAGAGATCTGTTATGAACAGGTCACCTCAGGTGGGAAGAGTGTTCCCTGGCAAAGCACGGCTAGACAGAGGTGATTGAGGATCGTTTGTAAGGAAGCTGATCATTTCCGTGTGTTCTGGACAAGGACTCTTCTATCCAGGGGTCACTACTGTAAGTGGCACTTTCAAGGCACATCTCCTATGTCTTCATTTCCTCCTCCCGCCCTGATAACACCATGTGGGCTACTAGGGGAGTACTTCAGCGGGTAAAGCAAGGTTGGTTGCCTGGGGATATGCCTAACTGGAGCAGCCCACCTCTAATACAGGTCCCATAGACCCACCAGATTTGGACAAGTCAGCTATGCCCTCAGTCCTGCTCCAGTGCTTCCACTGGTGGCGTTGCCCTTCAGATGCTCTGTGCACGTTAGGTAGGAGCCAGGAAACACCTGATACCATTTTTACCTCAGGAGGATGTCCGTGCCTTTCTTTGCTTAAGGGTAGAATACGTGTAGGACCACGGAATACATGTAGGACCACGGAATACATGTAGGACCACAGAACGCCAAAACTAGCACCTGTTTGCTGCCTGCTTGACTCAGCAGGGTGACAAGAGGACTGGACAGTAAATCCAGACCGTATCAGAGCAAAGTAAGGAAACTGTAGAGCTTCAGCACCATCAAAGATGCCAACATCCTCTTACAGAGAGAGACTCCTGCTTTGAATACAGTGTGTTGCAGGAGGTCTTTGGAAAAAAACCCGGCTCTACAGCCTCAGAAGCCATCAGATCATCCCCTGATGTGCAGACCCTCTCATCCACTGAGAAGGAGAAGGTGAGTTGGGTACTTTATCCGCAAAGCTCAAGCAGAGGACAGAGAAATGCCTCTGTTGGGCCTCCTACAGCTCCACCACCTACCCTACAGTACACCAGGGCCACGGACCCCGGCTCACCTGTGAACACTGAGCTGCTTTCCCCAGGCACTCTTACCTTCAACCCCTTGGTTTGACTACCCCCCGCAGCCTCTTGGGGATACCCTGCCACTAGCCATAGGGCTTGGGCTTCACACAGCCAGGCCTGTGCTATCGAATGGCTTACCACTTTTTCGGACAAATCATGCCACTCCTGCAGCTCTGGCTGATACGGAGAAGATGACCTACACCAAAAGAAGGCTCAGGACTCTAAGAGTGTGTCTTCCTGCTGATATGGGATGGTGAGCAGCAGCAGCATCTTGGCAGTCTGTTTCTGTGTCTTCAAAATCAAGGAGCAAAGCCAAGTGTAATACCCCAGAAGAGATGTAGTTCTGCAGCACTAGCCACTCAGCAAGGGGCAAAACCAGTGTCTTCCAAGTATCACACCCTATCCCCTGCCTTATGCTAGCATCCTCACGTCCCACAGGCTTGTGTCTCAGCAATATAGTACCATTGTGCAAAGTCACTATCTGACCTAGGCATCACACCTATAGCACGATTACAAAAGAAAAAACAGTGAATTATTACTGCTGGTAGTTACTAACTGAAGCCCTAGAATAAGTTGGAATACTATCCCTTATGATTATTATAAGCATGGACCACATCAAGTGGGTATGATTCCTATCTATGGTTCTGGCACAACCAGATGCTTCCTGAAGACGCGAGGCTGTCATGGATGTACGATGGCTGGCAACCAGTCAGAAGCAATCCACTGGGCAGGTCACCTCACAGGCTTACATGACAACTATGTGGATGGTTGGCAAGCCAGCGGAAGAGTCTGGCTAACCACCTGAAGGCACTAGCTGTCTACCATCAAACCAGAATGTAGGCTCAGAAAATGAAAATTTGTACCAGCTTTTGGTGCAGGGCCTGAAATGGGTTGATTAGTTGTTGATTCCACAGTCTGGAAGATATCAGTCTGGACACAGCGAAGTGAGCTCGGTCGTGGGGATCAGAAGCAGGTCCGAAGGGCTCTCTTTTGTATGGAAGGGTATGAAGAGGGCAACAGTTGAACCGGCTTCAGCTGCTGTCAGTCAAAGGTCTGCCTTTTGCAACCTCGTAATACAACAAAGGTAATGTAGAGTGTCCTCATGATAGAAGGAATGATGGGTTGTGGAGGGGTCTGTGTAAAAGGAGATGACGTGCTGGGTGGCGTGGCTATGATTGCTCATTGGGTTTGATTGTGTCCCACCCAGTGGTACTCTTGCACTATTGACAGGGTGCTGCAGCCTGGGATGTCCTCAGAGACAAGCCAGAAGAGCCAGAGGTTGACGTTAGAGGTAAAGCTGCAGCTCCCCGACCGCGTGTTTATCAGATGTTCTGAAGTAAGGCTTTTCTCATGGCACTCATCTTTGCGTCTTCCCTGAAGGGAAGCTCTTTGGAAAATACTACTTTTTAGGGGAGGAGCTGGAGCAAACAATTGCATTTTCTCAGCTTGAAAAGGGCCCGTGGCTTTCAAAATCTGCCTGCCTCTCGGTCCTCCGCGACGTCAGTAGCCACGCATTCCTGCGTACCCTGCCCTTCAGCCTCTTGGGGGGTTGGGGGGCAGCCGCAAGTGTCCTTCAGAAGTACCTGCCTGTGGGCTCACGCGCATCCCATCAGGCGTCTTCATTAAAAGACACCTCCGTCTTTGGCACGGGTCTGGCTTTTCGGGGGGACCTCACCTCCTTTGGTTCTGTCCCTTGGTCTCCGACGGTAGAGAGGAGCTGTGGGGAGATGCCTCCAGGAAGGCCAGGAGCAGTGCTGGGGCTAGAGGCGGTGGCCGTGGTTCCTCACGCCGGGAGGAGAACCTGACCCTTCCTCACCCTCGGGACCCTCTCAGGGGCTGCTGCCCTCGCCCACCACCCCACGAAAACCCTTCACTCTGGAGGACGAGGTCTGTTCTCTGCTCGAGCATCCCGGGAAGAACGCAGCATCCCGGAGAAGACGGCTGGGGCGGGCGGGGGGCGGCTGCCGAAAAGGGGGACCCTCCGCCACGGGGGAGGGGGGTCGGGACGAGCGCGGGAGCCGTGTGTGTGAGCGGGGGTCCGGGCCGGCCGTGGGGCAGCCCCCCCCCCCCCCCGCCCTTACCAGCTTTTATTCTGAAAGGAGCCTCCGTGGAACCGCCGGCCCACCGCCCTCCCCGCCCCGACCGCCGCCTCTCCCCGCCTCCTCTCCCCGCCGGCCCGGCCCCGCCGTGACCCCCCGGTCCCCGTCCCCCCCCCCCCCCCCCCCCCGGCCATCCCCCTTCCCGGCCGAGAGACGAGGCAGAAGAAACCAGGCTGTGACAGGGATCGGGGGAGAGGGGGGGGCTTCGTTCCCTCGGGTCTCGTTTCTTTTTTTCACTCCGGGGCAGTTTACACTGGGGAGCGAGGGTCCCGTCCGGAGCGGGGCGGGGGGAGCGCTCACTTCACTTTCTGGAAAACCTGGACACACACCTCGTCTTCGGCCGTCATGCGCTGGGGAAAGCCGGAGGCGAAAGAGGGGTTTAGGCTGGGTCCCCAACTTCTCTCCCTCCCCAGCTGCCACCACCGCAGCCCTGCCTGCCCTCCCGCTGCTGGCTGGGGTCCGGCAGGCCACATGCTGCTGCCACCCCTTCCCCACCCTCCCAAAGCTTCAGCGGGTCAGGCTGCAGGGCAGGGAACCTTCCAGACCCTCCCAAAGCTTCAGCGGGTCAGGCTGCAGGGCAGGGAACCTTCCAGACCGTCCTAAAGCTTCAGCGGGTCAGGCTGCAGGGCAGGGAACCTTCCAGACCCTCCCAAAGCCCCAGCGGGTCAGGCTGCAGGGCAGGGAACCTTCCCGACCCTCCCAAAGCCCCAGCGGGTCAGGCTGCAGGACAGGCACTGGCCCGTTGCCTTTCTTGAGCTGCATTAACTTTTAAACCCTGGAGGCGGATGTTTGTGTGAAGCGGTGGCTGCCCCCGAGGAGCCGGGGCTGAAGTCTTGAGAGGAGCTGGAAGGAAGCCGCACGGCTGGCTCAGAGCCGGGAGCACCCGCACTGTGTGTGTGTGTCCCCAGCCCACCGTGACTGGGATTTAGCAGGCTGCGCCGGACCCCTCCTCACCAGGTGCAGCTGGTCCCCCTCCAGCCAGTGCCTCCAGCCTCGGTTCCTCTTCTCTCCTAGCTGCTCACACACCAGCTGATCCCCCTCCCAGAAGACAGTTGTCTGAAAAAAAGGAGGAGAAGGGAAGACACGGTGCCAAGACAAGCAGGTCCTGGCAATACAGGTTCCCAGCGATGACGCCGACTGTTTCTCTCAGACATGTTTTCAAATGCAGTCCCTGATCTGGGGACTCTTTGGTGGCTCCTTGGGGCTGATGCTCTCTGGGGGAGGTGAACGACCCTCTGGCTTCCAAGTGCAACAGAGTACTGTCAAGGGGCTGACGTTCCGTCTTCTCAGGGCTTTGCTCCAGAGGATAGTACCCTCTGGGTGCCAAAGCACTGGGATTCTGGCTGTTTGGTGTTGTTGATGTTTCTCATCCCCTTTGCTGTGGGCGATTTACTCATCGAACCACTTATTCCTCAACCTGCAGGGGCACGCCAGCTCTGGGCTGGGCTCTCGTCTGGTTCGTGAATCAAAAGCTGAGCAAGTCCCCAAACTTCTCGTGCACCCCAGTCCGCTGTCGAACCGCGCTGCTTGGGCTTCTCACCTGGCACTTGCGTCCATCCACGGGTCCCAGGTCTTCCTCAAACTGGACTCCCAGGTCAAAATCCATCACGTAGTCCCGCAGGGAGGTGATCGTGCGGATGACCATGTGATCTCCCGTGTGGATGATCTCTTTATCGGGCTTCAGGAGGCAAACCAGTTTTCGCAGGACCACGTTGATATCTGGAGGAGGAGAGGGAGGGGGAGAACTCTGGACCACCTGGGTCCCTTCTCCAGCAGCATCCCCGCAGAGCTCCTCCACTCTTTTGGCCGGGGAGCCCCGGCCACGACAGCCCCCTCCCACCGCAGCGCAAAAGTGGCGGTCGCAGACAGAAAGACCCTTCCCCGACGTGGGACATTTTTGGAGACGGAGGGTAGCAAAAAGGGGAGGAAGGAGCGGGGCCAGGAGGCCGGAGTTACCTAAAGCGCGCAGGTAATCGTCCATGTTCTCCTGGGAGACGAAGCGGTAATAGCCGGTGAGGTTGGGAGGCATCCCGGGGCGCAGCACCGGCACCGACGGCGAGGAGGAGAGCGGCCGAGGACCGGGACGGGCGCGGAGCTGGGGCCGAGCTCGCTGGCCGGGCGGGCCGGTCCCTCTCCCGCGGCGGGGCGAGGTCTGAGGGGCAGCCCGGCTCCGGACGCCCCGCTGCAGTAAGAGTCCCAGCGGCGGGGGCGGGGGGGGGGGGGGGGGATGCGGAAAAGGCCGGGACTGCCCCCCGCTTCCAGCATCCCCGCCTCCACCGGGGGGGAACGCGAGAGCGGCCGGTCACCTCCTCACCCTCCCGGGGGGGGCTGCTTGTCTAACGCTCTCGGCGGCCGACCAGCGGCACGGACACCCCCCCCCCCCGCCGCCTCCTCTCCCCCCTTCCCCTCCGCCGGCCCCCTCTCACACCGCGACGCCGGTGGCTGCGAGCTCTGAAGGAGCAGCGCCTCCGCCCTGCCCACCCCGGGGGGCTGCAGCCCCTCGCCCGGGCACCCCCCCCCATCCCCAGCCTGCCCCTCCCGCCCCCCCAACAAGCCGCGAGGATGCTTCCCGGGGCGAAACACCGGGCACCGGTTTGGAAGACCCCCCGCCCCCAGCTCCGTGCCCTGCCCGGATCGCATCCCCTGTGTGTCCCGTGTCCCCCCCCCCCCCCCCCGCAGCACCTGGCGCGGCGGCCCCTCCCACCGGCTGCCGACCCCCGCCCGTGACGTCATGCTGCAGTGGCGGGGCGGGGCCGGGCGTGGAGCGGAGCCGGGCTGGCGGAGGCACCGCGCCGCGAGTGGGAGCGGGAGCGGCAGCGTGGGCAGGGCCGGGCCCGCCGCTCTCCAGTAGCCCCCCCCCCCCCGGTGGGCCGGGACCCGCCGCCGCCGCCGCGATGGGCGACCCTCGGTCCGCCGCCGTCCTCCTGCCTCTCCTCTGCCTCTGCGCCGCGCTGCCCGGCGGAGCCTCCAACAAAGGTGAGCGGCGGGGAGCCGCCGGTGCCGTCCCGGGTGGCGTCCCGCGGCCGGGCAGGGTGGGTGGGGGGTGGTGGTCGGGGCACGTTGAGCCGCGGTTCATCCACCCGCCCCCGCGGATGCGGCTCCGCGCTGCCCGGCGCCTCCGTCTGGCACGTTTTCGGCCGCGGTCCCCGGCGGCTCCGGCTCCCTCTGCCCCTCCGGGCGTCCTCATCCCACCCCCTCTCCCTACTTTCTCCATCCGTCTCCCGCCACCGGTTTCCTCTCCGTTCTCTCCTCCTGGCGTTCCCCTCGCGTTTCCCCCTTTTCCACCCGCTTGTCTTGCTTTTGTTTCAGTTATCGCTGGGTGGGCTTAGCTTTCCTTCCCTTCCTCAGCCCGCTGGGAGAGAATGTGTTGCTTCTCCACAGACCCCTGTGGTCTCCAAAACCCATCCCCTATCTCCATCTTCCGACTCTCCTTCATCCGTCTACAATCCATCAGTAGGAATTGTTGTACGGTTATGTGTTAACTCTGCAGGTTGCTTATATAAAACAGTATTTTATGTGCCAAATGTGTAAAAAAAAAAACAACCCCAAAACCCTAACGCTATAGCTGTTAACGTTCTGAATGCAGATGTTCTTTGGCCACGTAGAGCGACGGAGAAGGATGTGGGTTTCTAGATCTGTGGCTGTAGAGACAGGCGTGAGACATTTGTCCGAGGGGAGCCAGTGCGTCAATAATCTGACAGGGTGGGAGAATCCGAAAACATGCGAGGGACTCGGGGGGGGGGGGGGTGTCATCAGGGAATGTGACACCTTAGGGTGCCTTCCGTGCTTCGGCAGAGGTAGGGCTGCGGGGCGGGTGCAGCGCGGAGCTCTGTGTGCGCTGACATTGGCAGGGGCATTTATTCGTACCGCTGTGGCGCCAAGGGGCCCAGTGGCGAGGCAAGGCCCCTTACGCTCTGGGTTTTCTCTCGCCTTTGTGAATTTACACTCTGAAACATCTACCCCACCCCCCGCCTTTGGCAAATTATTTTAGATTTACAGGAGCTTTCTTGAAGACGGTGGGAGTCTGTATCCTAAAAATATTCAAAAAATGTTTTTCTAATCTCCAGGAACTCGTTTCCCGAGAAATCAGATTGGTGATTCCCAAGTTGCAGGTGGATGCAGCAAAGGATTTATCTCTCTGCCACCAGCTTGTTACCCCAGCAACAGGGCACATTTGGCATTTGTAGCTATGGATTCCCACCTCGGTGGTGTGGCGTGTGGACAAGAGCCGTCCGCAGGGTGGAACCCAGTGGGGGCAACAGAGGGGTGGGGTGAAACGTGGGCACTTGCACACAGGGAGGATTCCACCTGCATACTGAGCAGGATGGCTGCTTCCCTGGATTTCCTACGCAATGCTTTATAATCTTAATCAATACGGTGAGGGAGAAATGCCAACCCACGCTCTTCACCGCTACGCCAGGCTGGGTCTGCCCGCTCTGCCCCGCTGGCGCGTCCCCACCCTGACCTGTCGCCCTGTCTGCTGGCCCACCGCCCCGCTCCGGCAGCGTCCCCCGGCCCCGATTTGTGGGAGCGGTTGGTCGTAAGGGATACTGGCCCTTTTGAGTCAACACATCACGCCATGCCGGTGTGGTTTCAGAGGATGCTGTGCTGCAGGGGATGAATTCACATATTGGAAGTAGTGCCCTTGAGGGGAAAGGCTCGGTGTCCTGCTCCCCACCAGCTCTGAGCCATGCTGTGCTCAAAGTATCACTGGGCTGTAATAAATCTTGGTCTCCAGGGGGTGGGAGAGTGGGGGATTATCTGGGAATGGGGGGGTTGTAACTAGGCCATGGAATATAATCTCTGAGGCCCATTTGGCAGGGAGTGGGCATGGGGGAGGGGTTTTTAATTTGCAATGATTTTTCTTCTCTCTCCCCTCCTCTCCCCTCCCCTTCCCTTCCCCCCCCAACCCTTTATTTCTCCCTTTCCCTGCCCCGGAGCCTGTGTGATAAAGATTAATTTGCTATTTCTGGGCCTGTGACATTTTTCAGAGCCTCCTGCTGGCTGCTGCCTCCATGCCAAGCCTGGCTGGGCTCCAGCCACCGGGATTAGCAAGGAGGGGCCAAGGGAATATGGTGCTCACCATGGAGTGGGGAAGGAAGGGGCAAGGGACTCTCAGAGTAGGTTATTCTACGCGTAGGGTGACTGACTGAGAGTGTACCTGGGTAGGCGTGTGTAGACCAGGGCCCTTAGTCCAGAGGATGGGAGGCGTAAGTGATAATGGCCACGTGCAAGACTTGTCCCCTGGGGACACCCCAAGGGAAGATGTATCCTGGATCCTGTAATTATGGCTTGAGTGAGCTAAAGGATTTAGCATTTCGAATCTGTCTCCAGAATCAGGCTACTTCTGCCTCTTGATTTCAATTTTTTTTTAACCGCTCCAGCTTTCCTGGGCACCCAGATGCCTCTCCACGTATTTCTTGTAAGATAGTAATGAGGAGGCCAGAAGGAACACATTGTTCCTGACGGGGTCTCCCAAGAGCCACGTAGAGTAGAACTAAAGAAAGAGAACTTCTTCCTCCCAGCCTGTTTTAGACTTCTTTATTTCCAGAGGGGGAGGTGGGGAGGGGTGGTTGTTACCTGCTACTGGGTGATATTCTGCTCTTTTCCTACTGAATCTGTCATTGGCGACTAACACGTTCCTGTGCTCCTTCCTTTACCCCAAATCCACCTCAGCAAACAAGCACAAACCCTGGATTGAAGCCGAGTATCAGGGCATCGTCATGGAGAATGACAACACAGTCCTGCTCAACCCACCGCTATTTGCACTGGACAAAGATGCTCCACTGCGCTATGCAGGTAGGTGGGTGACAGCTCTGGGAAGGGTGGGAGGCAGGCAGAGACTTCGGAAGAGGCAGAGGCAGGGTGACATTCATCCCTGTGCTGGATTCTAGCTCTCTCCAGGAAACAATCACCTCCAAACCTTGTTCCGGAGGAGGTCCCCAGTGAAGTCTGGAGGCAGTCGGGGCACAGCTTGATTTAGGATGCCGTGAGCTGTTTCCCTTAGGGAGAGAAATTGAGGGTGGAGCCAGCTACTTTTTGACGCAGTTCTGCTATTTCCAAAGATCACATGCACAGCTCTGTGTCTGTGAGCGCTGGAGAAAGCTGGTCGGGCACACTTCGTTGGCAGTGCGACATCCCCACACAGTAAGCACAAATCCCTGAAACTACGGATGAGGCTTTCCGAGGGTTGTATTCCCAGTGCTTGCTTGGGCCGTGCCTGGAGCTTCCTCGCGCATCCTCCCTCAGCTTTGGGAGAGGAAAAGTGGTCCCTGTGAGCTGAACTCCAGGATTCGGGTGACCCTCTCTGCAGTTCCCTGCAGTACGGTGCACATCCTGCGTGTGTGGGTGGATGAGACATCATGGATCTTCACGCTTTGGCTGTCTATCTGCAATATGTGGCCTGTTTTGCCTCCCTGAGGGATGCAGAGGAGAAACAAGGTGCTCCCTCACTACCGTGGCTGTGTAGCACTAATAAATCTAGCTTGAGCCTCGTAACCTCTGATCTTTCTCGATGCTGGTCAGGACTCCTTGCCGTGGGAGTAGTTTCCAGTAGAGGGCAATCTGCACCATTGATGGCTGTGAGAGAGGGCAGGAGGAACTCCTAGGGAACCAGAAACTGCTGGAAATGAGAGGCGATAATAAGGGAGAAGGGGGAGCGTAAGTCAGTAAGGAAGAAAATGTGGGAGAGGGAAGCCAGGGGGCATAACGCGCTCTCCTCAGTGCTTTTCTTTCTCTGCTTCCTCTCTGCCTTTGCGGGTACCAGGTGAAATCTGTGGCTTCAGGATCCATGGGGCAGGGGTACCTTTTGAAGCTGTGATCCTGGACAAAGCTACGGGTGAGGGGCTGATCCGGGCCAAGGAACCAGTGGATTGTGAAGCACATAAGGAGCACACGTTCACCATCCAGGCTTACGACTGCGGAGAGGGACCTGATGGAGCAAATACCAAGAAATCACACAAGTAAGTCCATGCAATCGTTGCTGCATGTTAGAAAATGCGATCTGTCACAGAAACTCAAATGAAAATTGCTGTGGGAACGCTTCCCTTAGCCAGAAGTATTTTTCTCTAGCCTTGATACTACAACTCAACATGTTAATAAGACCCAAAGAGAAATGTTCACTGACTGAGTCACATGAGTGAACGCACTAGAAATGAGGGCTGCTTGACAGTTCTGTCTAAGAGTGGTGGTTTATGTTGCTGCGTATAGGCAGGAGGTCCAGATTACTTTATCGTTCCTTTTGCTCTTTCTCTGGGGTGGGAAACCATTGTCCCACCTCCTGTGTGCCAACGGTGCTGCATTGAAACCAAGGTCTCTTTCCTTTGCCCTTGCTTTTGACGGCTGGAAATCAGACCGGTGCACTTTCGGGGAGCAACTTACACTGAAATTTAGGTGGCGTACGGCTCCTAATCGGCCAATCCGTTCTTTATGATGTCTCTCTGCATCAGGGCCACGGTGCACGTTCGAGTAAACGATGTGAATGAATTTGCCCCTGTCTTTGTGGAAAAGTTGTATCGTGTGGCAGTCACTGAGGGAAAGCTGTATGACCGCATCTTGCGTGTAGAGGCCATTGATGGAGACTGCTCGCCCCAGTACAGCCAGATCTGCTACTATGAGATCCTGACCCCCAATATTCCCTTTCTCATTGACAATGACGGTAAGAATCCGCACCTACCCCGAGCACGTCACTCCCCCTTTCCTGCTTTGCTCCCTCTCTGCCAGTCCCATTTACTGGCAGAGCTGTACTCTATGAATTTTCTAGCACTGCTGATCTATCTTTCCTGGTGCAGAGATGCAGCAGCCATTTTGTGGGATGCTATAGCTTGTTACGGAGTGGCACCGGGGGGCGGGAACTCAACCCCTTTTTGGTTGTTTTTGTAGCTGATCAAAAATAAGAGTGATTTCTAGAAGGAACATCCTTGAGGAGACTGTCTTTCCTCTCCCTTGATCTCTTTGTCTTCCTAACCAGGGAACATCGAGAACACGGAGAAGCTGCAGTACAGTGGAGATCGTCTCTACAAATTCACAGTGACAGCCTATGACTGTGGAAAGAAGCGGGCTTCTGATGATGCTGAAGTGGAAATCCAGGTGAAACCCACCTGCAAGCCCAGCTGGCAGGGTATGAAACCTCCAAACGCAGTTACGTCTTCCCTTTGCTTTTGCTGAACTACTACTCGGTCCTACTCGTTGCAGATGTTTATATATACATGTATAAATTTGTATGCCCATATACAGGGTTCAGTTCTGGCACCAACCCTTCAGTCCCTACTAAGGGGATGCAGCAGACACCTAAGTCTGTTGCAAAGCCACTGAAAGGCAATTCTAACACTGGAAAAATCTTTCCTTGGATTACTGTGAACTACTATGTTTTTGATAAGTCTCATAGACTGTATTCAAGGTACATCGGTTTTGGGGCCGCTCATCCTGAGCGTATGTGGCTTTTCCGGAGGTGTTGTATGCCTACAGGTTCACCTTAGTGAATAGAGTTAAGGGGAAATCAACTCAGCTAAATATCTGCTCTGCCTGATAAGAGAGGTTGACAATCCAGGGAGCGATGCTAGACTGGTACTAGCTGTAGAAGATGAGAATTTGGACCCTGTGCTTCTAGGAAATCTTGCCTTGCACTGATGCCAGCTGCATAAAGTTGTCTTTCCAACACGGAAAGGGCCAAAAAAATCTCTGTTTCTGGGCTAGTCCATAGATGCCACTTGTGCGTGTGCCAAATGTTCTGGCCTTGGGTCCTTGGCGGGACCTAACCCCTCCCTTTCACTCTTCTTCATTAGGCTGGAACAAGAGGATTGAGTACACCCCGGGGGCAGGCAGCCTCGCGCTCTTCCCCAGCATTCACCTGGAGACTTGCGATGAGCCCCTGTGGAACATCCAGGCCACGGTGGAGCTGCAGACGAACCACGTGGCCAAGGGCTGCGACCGGGATAACTACTCCGAGAAGTCACTACGCAAACTCTGCGGTGAATTGATTCTTTCCTGGGCCGAGGGCAGTTGCGGCACGGCACCCTGCCCCTTCCCTTGGAGGGGTGCCCAGCGGTAGCTCCGCGCCTCACGCGGCAGGGATGCCGGGGACACATTCCTCACGTCAGCTGCGGTCAGGGAAGACGCCTAGATCGCACGCTGCGTCGAGGGGCAGCGGGCACCCTGCCCGTATTTAGAAGGGGCTCCCTGTGCTTTCCTCGCTGGGAAGCCGGAGGTTTCTGTGCGTTGCCCCAGTACGCAGAGTCTGTGGGACTCCCCTCAGCACAGCTGGAAAAGTCACCATCCTTCTCCAGCTGGGAGAAGGCCAATAGGCAACTCCTCCTCTCCCTGTCCGCTGAGACCTTGAAACGAGCCCTCTGGCACCCTCTTCATCTGTTCCCCAGTTCTCAGGCTCCTTATTCTCCCGTGCTGACGCTCCTGACTCCTTCCCTTCTCCGTAGGTGCTGCCTCAGGAGAGATCGACCTGCTGCCCGTGCCGAGCCCCACGGCGAACTGGACCGCGCGGCTCTCGGTGCACTACAGCCAGGACAGCAGCCTCATCTACTGGTTCAATGGCAGCCAGGCTGCCCAGGTGCCTGCCATGAACGGGCCGAACGCCCACGAGGGGCTGAGTGACCACTTCACCCTGTCCGTATGGATGAAGCATGCCGTGGTGCCTGGCAAAGGCAGGCGGGAAGAGGAGACGGTGATCTGCAGTACAGTGCAGAGCGGTGAGACGCTTTTCCTTGGGGGGGGGGATGGGGACGCTTCTGCCCGCTGCCTCTAACGAGTTAGAAGGGATTGTCCCCGCAGGGGGAAATCTCTTTGTGTTCTGGAGCGGGACCTGGGCAGGGGTCCCTCCTTAGGAAGGCAGGTTCTTCAGGTGTCGCTTTTTCTAGGAGCAGTCAAGCCCGCTGCGAGCGCGCGGTGCCGAGTGCCAGTCGTGCAGGCTAGCGTGTGCTTCGGGGCTCTGGCTAGCGAGACCGCTCCGAGGTGCGATACCTAACTCCCTGTGCTTGTCCCTGGCAGAGGACGGCTACTCGCATTACTCTCTGGCTGTGCACGGCTGCCGGATCGCTTTCCTCTACTGGCCGTTGCTGGAAAGTTCAAGGCCTGTGAAATTCCTCTGGAAGCTTGAGCAGGTGAGGGAGGAAGCGTTTGCCTCTTCCCCACGTCCCTTCTCCTTCCGCCCTTGCCGATCCCCTCCTCCGCTGTCTGCCCTAGGTCTGCGACGACGAATGGCACCATTACGCCCTCAACCTGGAGTTCCCCACTGTCACGCTCTACGTGGATGGCGTCTCTTACGACCCTGCCCTCATCCACGACAACGGCCTCATTCACCCCCCACGGCGGGAACCCTCACTCATGATTGGAGCCTGCTGGACCGGTGAGCGCCCCCTCCCCGAACCATGCTCTTCCCATATGGGAGACAAGGGAGTGGAGGCAGAGCCAGAAGAGGTGACAGAAACACCACCCGGTACTAGATGATGCAAACCACGTTGCTGCCACCTTGCCTCCTTGGCACCAAAGCCAATGTAGCTCCTTCCTTCCTTACGGACCAAGCCAGCAGGCCATGGTAATAATAGCTCAGGGACAAGTGTCATTGGCAGCTTCGTGGACAACAGCAGTAGAATATGCAATGGATAACCAGCTTTCAGGCAGAGGAGAGTTGAACTCTGTACCTCGTTCAGGCTTTGGTGTTTCTATCAAAGCTTTTCATCAGAGAGCAGGCAGTACTGTTTGTGCTGCTGGTTGTATTGATGGGGATTTCTGTGTCTTGAGGGCCTGTGTGAAGAAGTCACAAGTTGTTCAGCAGAGGAACTGGGCTGGAGGACAAAGATCAGGTTAGAAACATAGTTAAGCCACTACCAGATTAAAATCCATTCTGTGGAGATGTAAGGCTGCATTTCCCAGGTCCTTCAGTTCTCTTGCAAGACTGAAGCAGGACCGAACTAAAGGAATTTGCCTGCTGCTTGCCTTCACTCCAGCACAAATTTCTAGCAAGATCAAATCTTTACTGTAGTACTGCTTCTGCCAGGTCAGGGATCTTCCTACAGCTCTGTGCTCTCGATTGGCTTTTTGCAACCAACAATTATTAATCAGCTTGGGACACCCTCCTGGAACCGTCTGAGTTTCAAAGGGATGTTGAGAACCTGGCTTTTTGCAAACATGGCTAGGACCATGTCCCATAAATGGGGATCAATTAATTCCCCAAATAGGTATCATTGGGAAAGGAGAAGAAAAAACCCTCAAAGCCTATACTTTCTCCCTTGTATCGGTTTCTCATCCTACAGTCTCCCCGTCCCCTTCCTGAGAGGGACTCTGCCCTCTTCCACCTGTGATGTGCTGTCTCTAGGGTTGAAGGGTGCACTGCTTGGCACGTGACTCCAGAGCTGTTCTTCTGGACTGGCCCATGCAGGCACTTGTATAGATGCTTGCCTGACCCTGTAACTACCCTCTTCCAGTGCCTTATTGCTTCTCTGCATGCTCTCCTTTTGCAGAGGAGAAAACCAAAGAGAAAATCAAAGGAAGCGAGAACTCCACTGATAGTGTACAAGGTAGGGAAAAGAAAGAAGGCGGTTCCCTTCCCCACTTCAGCGTGCATGACTGTCACTTCTTGCATGGTGCCTTCCTCATACAGCAACCCTGGTCCTGTCCTGCCACCTCCCACCATCTTGGGAGGAAAACCCTTATTTGGCAGATTGGTCCCTGATACCCTGATATCTGTGGAGCATGAAAAGGCTGATAGGAGGACTACAGCCTGCTTTGAGAGATGCAGTATGCTTTTCATGTGGAGAAAGGGTCCTCATGCCTGATCATCAAAGTTGGTCTCTGAAGAACACAAGAGCCATTAGAGACATCAGGAGATGTCACCTCATCCCTAACTATCTATGAAACGTATAGTTTCTTTTAAAAGCCCTCACAGGAAGCAGAGCGAGAAGGGGACAAGAAATTGTTTCCATCTGGCATTCAGCAGTTTGGCAGAAACTTCTCTATGCTACCCACCCGTTCACTGCCCTAGTCTTTCCGTTGGTCTGTTTTTCTCGCTTTCCCCCATCTGGAATTCAAAAAACAGTCATCGCCTTACTTCAGCATTCCCCCGTCTTCTTGTTGTCTTTCTTTTCCGTGTTCCGTGCACCCCTCTGTCTCTCTCTACCTCCCTTAGCATCTGTCTGTCCCTCACACCGTTGCTTTTGTTGTCTTGGCTTTTCCATGCCCCGCGCACCCCTCTGTCTCTCTCCACCTCCCTTAACATCTCTCTGTCCCTCACACTGTTGCTTTTGTTGGTTTTGCTCTCTTCCTCGCCATGTCTCTCACACCCTCCACCTCCCATGTTTCCCTCAGGAGATCCTCTGTCGATACACCACTACTTCCATGGTTACTTGGCTGGCTTCACTGTGCGCCCTGGTAGCTTGGAGAGCCGGGAGGTTATTGAATGCCTATATGCCTGCCGTGAGGGGCTTGATTACAGTGACTTCGACAGTCTGGGCAAAGGGATGAAGGTACGCCCATCTGCCCAGCTTGCATGGGTCTCCTCCACTCTCCTCCCCAGCCTTGCTTCCCAGGACTTTGCCTGCTCCCCTGCCTCAGACCACTCCCCACCTTTCTCCTTGGTGTCTCTCTTAGCCTGGACTCTTGGCATTTGCCAAGGAACCCTGAGTATTTTCTTCTCTTCCACCCGTAGGTTCACGTGAACCCCTCTCAGTCCCTGCTCACCTTGGAGGGTGACGATGTGGAAACCTTCAACCATGCAATCCAGCACGTGGCTTACATGAATTCATTGCGCTTCGCTACCCCTGGAGTCCGGCCGCTCAGACTCACCACTAGTGTCAAGTGAGTGGACAGAGCGGCACCTCCGGCTAAGTTCAGCAAGAGGGTCATCTCTCTGTTGACTAAAAGCACGCTCCCTCACCTTGTATTTAGTTCTAATTGATGGTCTCAAAATGGGTACAAGTCTTCCTGAAAAGAAGGATTGAAGTATCTGGTATCCGAATGGATACTGTAATGCTGGGTCCTGGGGTCCTTGCAGGTAGCAGAACTTCTGCCTTCACTCACGGTGTTCCTGGCATGTGGCCTGGTTTTAATTTCCTCTGTGGTGTGTGGATGTGGCCAAGTCACCTGAAACCCAGTGATGTCATTCCTACCACACTTCTCTTTCTTGCACAGCAGGCTCTAGGGAAGCTTTAGGAAGACTACCAGAAAAAGGATGTTCCCTTCACTGGCAGTAATGGGCAGGAGTTGTTCTTTTACAATGCTGCTCGTGGAAGCTTGGGCCAACCGATGCTTTCTACTGCTCTCCTTCAGGTGTTTCAGTGAAGAGTCCTGTGTCTCCATTCCTGACGTGGAAGGTTACGTTGTGGTGCTACAGCCTGATGCCCCCCAGATCCTGTTGAGTGGCAATGCCCACTTTGCTCATCCTGCATCAGACTTTGAGGCTCCTGACGGGGTCCCCCTGTTCCCCAACCTCCAGATCACCTGCTCTATTTCTCACCAGGTAGAGGCCAAGAAGGATGAGAATTGGCACGGTACCGGTGAGTGGAGTACGGGGCGAGGTCTAAGAGACAAGGTGGGAAGCCCTACAAGAGTTGCTGCTCTGCAGAGGAAGTAGAGCGCCTCATTACACCCGAAATAGGAGAGAGTTTACAAATATAGAAGCAAGGCCCATTGTCTGTCAATATGTAGGCTAATCGGCTCTTATCCCTTTCTGCTCCTCCCTGTACTTTTTCTATCCACCCAGTTCCTTTGCCTCACCCTCTCCTCCTTCTTTCCCAGGCTGCTCATTCCTAATCCCTTTTACATTTTACCTACATTTCCCTTGATCGAATCCAGCACTGGACGGATGTCCTGCCTGTTACTCTCTCCACACCTGCACTTACTCAGCCTCCTCCTGCTTCCTTCTCTCCTGCTTTCCTTATTTCTCACCCCCTCCCATCTCTTTCTGCATCGCTTACTCCCGTGAATTCCCCAGTCGGTTTCCTCCCACCCTATGATACCACGTCCCTCAATTTCTCTCCATCACCCTCAGATTATTTCTCTGCACTCTGGGCTCTACGTGTCCTTTCACTTCTTTCGTATCTCTTCCGGTAATGGGATTTTTTTGGTCATAGCTCTTTCTGTTGAGCAGCTTTGCCTTTCCTCGTAAAAGGATGAGTTTCTTGACATAGAGCAGGTTGGTCTTAGCCCTGCTGAAAGCAGTTAGTCATGGAATGTGGTTGTCATTTTAAAGAAGATGAGATCTCAACCATGGTAACCAGCAGTCATGAGGCAGGGGAAAGCTTTCAAAAGCACTCGGGGTCTGGGAACGTGTGATAGAGTTGTTCCCAATTTGCACATTGTCATTGTCAACAGAGTCCTTACAGCCAAGATGTGTTATCGTGAACCAGTCTGATAATAGCATGTTGTTCCAAAATAAAGTGACTTTATTATGCACATAAATAATGTCATTAGAACCAGGGGGACTCCTCCAACAAGTAATTAGACTGACTGATTTTACTCAAGGTCAGTGCTAGCCAGAGAAAGAGAAGTCATTACGTAGGATGTGAGCGCTTTTAAGTAAGTGGGTACTACTCTGAGTAACTCCTGCCTTCGCTGACGGCTGTCTGGCTTTCTGGCCCTGTCTTCTTTCCGTTCGCGCCCCAGTGACAGACACACGAATGTCAGATGAGATTGTGCACAACCTGGATGGCTGCGAGATCTCGTTGGTAGGAGACGACTTGGACCCAGAGAGGGAGTATCTGCTCCTGGACGGGGCGCTGCTGCAGCAGCGGGGCCTGGAGCTTGTGAACACCTCTGCCTACCTGACCATCACAGGTACGTCCTCTCCTTGGCCACAGCGGTCTAATTACGCCTCGCCCACGGCCTGTCAGGCATCGCTGGGAGAAGCACTTAACCCGATGTTAGAGGTGTGCTGGTGTACTTTGTGAGACTCTGAGGTGTAACCGTTTGTTGAACTCCCGGCTTTTGGAAGTCCCAGGCCACTTCCTTGGGGAGGTGAGTCCTCCCCCAGCCCGCAGTACCAGGGCATGGTGTCTGAGCTCTCACCCAGGCTCGCATCGCTCCTCCTGACTTACTCCTTGGGGTTTGGTGTTGTCAGGAGCCAGCAGCATTTTGTGTGACGTGGCTGGGGGACAGGACACTCCACAGCTTGTGAACTGGTACAACACTATTGTACTCCAGAACTCAACAGGGCTGCTGCTCTTGATCCTTCCTTCCCTTCCACTTGTTCTAGCAATGCAAGCGGGGATTTCATCAGGTCCCTTGCAGCCAGCTCCATCTCTGCTCCCTTCTTAAAATTAATGAACCCAGCATTGCCTTGGATTCCTCTATAGCTCCTAGTTGCTACGGGGTTATGACGCCAGATGACTTTGAAGCAGGAGACTCCTCGCCCCACGCCAATGTCTCTTCTTGTCTCAGGTGTGGAGAGCATTGCAGTTTACGAGGAAATACTGCGCCAGGTCTCATACCACATCAACCACGGGGCTGCCCTTTATGAAAGGAAGTTTCACCTGTCCTGCACTGAGATGAACGGACGCTACTCCAGCAATGAGTTTACTGTTGAGGTACGAGATAAACACACGCACACGTAGGTGCTTGTGCATGCGTGGAGACGAGACGGTGGACGGGAATGCACACAATATGTAGAATGGACCTTGAACACAGGGCTGAGTCTCTCTCGCTCTGCTCTTTCTGCAGGTGAATGTCCTCCACAACATGAACCGAGCTGCTCATCCTAACCATATTCTGAGCTCCCAGCAGTTCGTGCACCGTGGCCATCATTTACCCCCAGAGCTATCTGGGCACAGTTTGGCAAGCGGCCCCAACAACCCAAGTAAGTAACGCTCTCTTCTGGGTTTATTCCTTTAGGTCAGGATGCTGAGTTTATGATATCCTGGTAGAACCTATAGCAGAGGATTCCTTTCTGGCTCCCTATACCCATGTTACCGAGTTCTCATTATACTGTCCTGTCCTACTCGTCATTAGCAAATGGACTGCAGTCTGTGTCAAACCCTGTTTGAGAGCTTGGCGCAACAATCCTCCTCTTTTGCTGTGTTGTTTTCTTGACATAGAGGCAGTCTGAAATCTACACCTGAGAAGGTTTAAGAAGAACAACTGTAAACTGCTACCATTTAATTTGTGCACCTTGCAAAGGTGCTGTGCGGGCTTGGGGGTAATGCAATTTCAGAAAGAAGCTTCAAGAGCAGGAGAGAAACAAGAGAATCAAGACTGCCACTCATCTAAAAAAAAAAAAGAGATGGGACTAGATGGTGGTTAGCAAGGCAGAAAAACGTAGGAGACAGCACCACACAGACAAGAGGAGCATTCTTGCCCCCCAAAACAGAGGAGAGAGAAGCTTGAAAACCAGACTAGAGATTAGATTTGTTGGTTTGCGCTGCCAGCCCTGTGCCACAAGCGTGACCGCAGTCCAACTGGCTCCTCTTAGGCTGTGAGAGCTCTAGGACTGTTACAGAAGACCCTGCGTTGATTTTTGTCCCGTTGTAGGGAACACGGAAAGCACCTTTGGTGCTAGCTTTTGCTGCAGCTTCCTGCAGCAGCTGGTCCCCAGCTGGTCTGGTCCTGCAGCCGGTCCTGAGCCACCGCCGGGACAGCCTACGGATGTGCTGGGAGACCACCAAACCCCAGACATTGCCAGTACCTTCCCCAGCTCTGCCCGATGGCAGCAGCAAAGGAAAAGTTGCCCCTGCTGTACAGAACCACCCAGAACAAATCCACGGAGGGCCCAGATAGATTTTGCAGGGAAGGAGGTTATCTGGGGAGTCCAGGCTCAGCCTACAGGCCTAGAGCAGTTGGGCTGAGGGTCTTAGGTGAATTTCAGGTTTTCTCCTGTGGAGAAGCCAGGCTTTGGCTGTGGCACTAATTAGAAGGCCATCACAGCCCTCACCTCTGCCCCATATGCAAAGCAGACTTCTTTTGGCTTCCTCCTTTCTCTACTGCTTGCATAGAAATCACACCCTGGGAAAATCATCCTTGTGCCCTTAGAGGCTCTCCCCAGCCCACATTTCTCCCTCGCAAGAGGGGGATACAAATGGCTGCTGTGCAACAATATTCCGGCGACTTCTGTAAACCAAAGATGCGCAGAGTCTACAGACCAGGCTGACGTCGGAGCACGCCTGGACCCAGGCATCCTGGAAAACCAGGCAGGCCTCCAGCGAAGATACAGCAGCTTGAAGGCAGGACCTGCCTGTGCCCAGGGGAGCGGAAAAGTCAGGACGCATTCCTGCCTAGACCAAAAACCCAAGCGCTGCCCAGGAACCCCACTTCCCGCAGGTCAGGTTGGAAACGCCTGTTTCTGTGGCAGGCTCTAACCACACCTTCTCATTTTCTTTCTCCAAAGTGGTCCCCAGCGCTGCCACTGTCATCATTGTGGTGTGCGTGGGCTTCCTGGCGCTGATGGTGATCCTCGGCATCCTGCGCATCCACTCCCTGCACCGGCGGGGAGTGGGGCAAGAGGTCCCTGGGGCTGCTGAAGGGGAGCACGCAAGCACTGGAGGCAAAGAGAGCGACATGTTCTGGGATGACTCGGCCCTCACCATCATAGTCAACCCCATGGAGGTGAGGAGCAGCCACAGCGGCTGGGGCTGGGCGGGCAGCCGGGGTGCCAGATCCTTCCCCTCACCCCATCTCTCACCTCCCCAGTCCTACCAGAGCTGCCAGGACAGGGCAGCAGAGAGCGGCGAGGGCAGAGCTAGCGAGGGGATGGAGGACGAAGATGACAGCACCGACTCGGAGACGCCCGACTCCCCGGACAGCAATGACATGGATGACCGACACATCATCGGCAAAAGCGACGGCTCTCACCGCTACTAGGAGCTTTAAAACACCAGTCCAATGGATTCTCCCAAAACATATGGCTGGAAGGAGGAGGTGTCTTACTTTTAACTTCTTCCTTCCCCCCACCGTGTACACATGCGCTCCTCCCTCATTTGTCATTTCTGCCTCCCATGTTCCTTCATCTTCTGCCATTCTCATTGTGGACATTCCCCACGTTATTGACCCCCCCATCTGGCTCTCTAGAAACATGTGTTAGGGCACTTGCACATGACAGTGGCACAGTTCAAACCATGACGAGGAAGGAGGGGCTTGGAAAGAACAGAAATTTGGAAGGAGGAGCCAGCCATAGGGCTGAGAGTGGGGTCTCTCACAACCCTGCCCCAGATATTATATATATATATTGTATATTTTTTCAATGTTGTCGTTTGAGGTTTATTCTCGTTTCATGCAAAAAACCCCCACTGCAGCTTGTGTCGCTTTGTAAAATTGTCGATACTCCTAAACTAAATGAATGAAGGTAAGAAGGACGAGGAAACAAAGTGGATTTTAAAATAAATGGATTTCAAATAAAATGCTCAGGGCTTCTGCAGTTTTTCACCACAAGCAGGGAAAGAAACAGTCAGTGTAGCCTCTAGTGAGAGACTGGAGATTGTCCAGAGCATGTATTTACTGAAATGACTGCCTTATCTCGGGGAAGGGTTACATTTTTTAGTGTATGTGTTGGAACAAGAAAAACACATCACCCCTCACCCTACCCCTGCCTTTCTGAGAGTCAAAATACTCTTTGTAAACACAATGTAGCTGTCCCCAGGACACTGGGCTAGGAACCCACAGAGGAACAGAAAGCATCCCAGCCTGTCACAGGCAAGTGTAACACACACACGCAGCAAACTGAATTCTTGATTACAAAAAAAAAAAAAAAAGGCTCTTTCCATATACTTGGTGTATCATCAATAGAAACAGGCCAAATCCTCAGCTTCATCCATCTTTTCACCTGATCCACTTTCTTTACCAGCATAAAAAAAAAGAAAAAAAAAAAGAAAAAAAAAAAAGAGTATTTTTCACACCAAAAGAGCAGAACAGCCCCAGCACTTCTGAGGGAAGGAGGTGTCCTCCTCTCTTTGGTGGGAATGGAGGTCATGGAAACACAACAGGTATTAGCAAAGCGTGGCTATGAGCCCAGCAGCATGAGTTGTTAGGACAATGTTTCATAGCAAGTTGTGCTTCTTCCCTTCATCTACTTAGTCTGATTACTCAGACCCTGCAAGACAAAAAGAGTGGCTGCAACATGTTGAAGAGCCACAGGAAGATTCTGCAATAGGACATTTGCTGGCAGCCAAGGCTGAGAAATCCTCCTTAGGGGCAGGAAGGTAGCACAGTAGGTGAGAGGAAGAGCCCCTCGGAGGGCAAGAAAGGTCTCAGCACAAGATCTCTGCTTGCTGCAGTTCTCTCGGATGTCTCAGCTCTAGCCTGCCTTTGTGTCCAACTGTGCCCATGTATGGTTGTTACTGGGTCTAAAAAAGAAGTGAACATGCTGAGGCTGTCTTAGATGCTCTTATGCTTTCTCCTTTGTCTCCTTCGCAGTAAGTTCCATGCCCTTGTTTCACACAGGGAACTTACAGCAGGCACTGTCAAACCAGTGCCCTGACATCTCAGAGCACCGGGATAATTCAAGTCTCCAAAAAGAAGAAAGGCTACACTGTGCACTGTGCCAAAAACTTCGCACAAAATAGTCTTATGTCCTGAGAATTCTATGCCTGACCCAGTTCTGATATGCGATGAAAAAGCACCACCTCTCGAAGCATGGAAAAAGACTGTCTCAGGACCATAAGGTCCCTGAATCTTTACAGCAGCCTTAGCCAGGTGCTAGTGTGCTTACAAGGTGGAAGAGGCCAAATGTACGATGAGTTCATAGGTAGCCATCATGATGGCTGTGTTTGGGATCTGGCGGATCAAGTGAGCCAGGAGCCCTCGGTATAAAGCCAAGGGTCCCTCTTCATGGACCACAAGCTGCAGAGTCTGTATAAAGGAACGGTATCGTGATCCTTCTTCTCGCAACCGTGTCCGAATGACCTCTGGAGAGACAGAAAGGGAAGTAATATTAGCAGATTGATCCTACAGGCATGGCATCTCCCATTGAGGGGAACAGAGGGAAGGAGAGTGGACCCACTCACCATGTGGATATGCAATGCATGAAGCACATGTTTTGGAGACAGCAGCAGCTCCCATTAGGCCAAAGAAATCATGGCTGTTTGGTGAAAGTGTGAGCGGTGGTGAAAGGGAATGATGGCTGTTTCTCAGCTGCTGTTTCAGTGCTTCATAGATGACAAAGTGTATGATGGTCTCTGACACTCCAGCATAGGAGGCAGTGATACCACGGTAAAATCCACGAAGGCCTTCAGTGCGGTACACACGCATGGCACACTGGACAGCGTTGCTGGCCATCTCCCCCTTCACCCTGTAAAGACGAGGGAGGGTTAAACAGCATACTGTTCCACTGACCTAAAATGCTGCTGTGAGCACAACTGTACGACTCTTCCCCAGCGTGCCTTGAAGACCTATGTTCTGATGGCAAGTCACAGACCCCTATCCAACCCCACCCCCAAACCAGTCCCGATTTGACACAGAGTGGTTCTGCATTGCTAGCTTGCCTTACCTGGCTTCCAGCTGCATCCTGGTTTTCACTAACCAGATAGGGTTGGTGAGTGTGGCAGAGGTAATGCCTGGAGAACAGAAGAGGAAGACAGCCATGAGCACCAGGATCACGCTGACAGTTTGTGAGGAGGTGCTATCTATCAGCTGTCTGAATTCTGCTTGGCAAGCTGCAGGCATTTGCAGTTTTAGAATGACCTTGGGAGACGAGACATTTAGGACAGACTATTTGATTCTCGTCCTCCCCCATTCCAGCCTTTGTCTGGTGGTAATTAGCTCCTCTGCCTCCAACATAACCCCACTACAGGCCCTGGTGTTACACAAACGCAGGAAACAATGGGCTAAACTTCCAAGAGTGGAAGATTTTGTTAAGAGAACTGGGATGTATCAAGAGCAATGATTCTGTGAGTGGTCTAAATTACACACTGCCTTCTCCCTCTCACAGCTGAATAGACCTCTTTTCCTGATGGGGTAAAGACTAGATCCATGACTTGAAGAGATGAGTCTAAGAAGAACGAAGAGTGAGAAAACGTTTTGGTTACCCAAGGAACTCACTGCTCCAGATATGGAGGGAGAAAATTTCAGAAGAGAGACAGCAGGAATATTGGGAGCAGCAATGGGGAAGGAATGAAACCCGTTTACACTTACAGACAGAAGGACCCCTTGGCTCTGATTTGAGACAGAAGAGGCTCACCTGCACAGGCTGCTGATAGCATGTGTACTTTCTTGGACTCCGGTACAAGGACAGCATTGAGCCTCTCCTTAACACCAGAATAGGCAGCAAAATATATAGCCCTGGTTGGAAAGAAATACAAAAGAGGTTACAGCTCACCTGTGAGAAGCAGAGACAGCGGTGCTGTGGGGTCTTACTCAAACTTTTCTTACTGCCAGCACAGGCTGGTCTAATGTGACATCAGATACCATTTATACTAGGCCCACAGCAATCACCTTATCTTACAACTATGATCACAAGGTCCAGAAAATGTCTGTGTGAAGGGGTCCAGTGGCACAATGAGCACAAGGCCCAGACTGCTTTCAGAATGTGGAGCAATAGCTGTCATGGAGGTCCTTTAAAAAGAGTACAGCATGAGCTATCCTCAGGGAGCAGTACTTACCGGGAAGGAGCAACCCCAACAAGGTTTGGACCCAGACCTCGGAACAGGGATCTCATGCCTTCCTTCTCAAGGATGTCCCTACAGGAGGAAATGAACAGAGAAATCAGCAAAATAACTAAGTGCGGGCTCTCCTGTTCCTTCTGCTTTTTTGTTCTTCAGTACTTCTTGTAGCATCCTCTCCTCACCTCCCATTTTCTCTCCAACCACTTCTCCTCTCCCCTTCAGTCATTTCTTCCTATTCTTGCTGACACCATCACTCTGGGTCTGATCAAACCACTAGCTGAGAAATTTTTCACAGTCCCAAAAGCTGCCTTGCAGACTCAGAGTTCAAAGCACAGATCAACTGTGAGAAGTAGATGTACCTGTGCTCTGACAAAACTTCCTACCGTACTTGCGGTTTCCAGAGCCTCACCTCAAATGATACTTCCGTCTCTCTCTCCCCCCTCCCCCCCACCTGATGGCCAAACCTTCACCTCCCTGGTGCTAACATGCACACCGTCCTATCCTACTCACCTCAGCAACTTGAGCACTCCAGGAGATGGTGGGCTGGGGTTCATCAGCCTCACACTCATCCCTGGCAGATGTATCTCCGAGAGGCACAGAGGCCGCAGCGTCAGCTGGGATGACTGTAGACGCGTCTTCACCACTTCCAGGGGACAGGTCAGGATGGCTCCAGCTGTGCCACCACATCTAGGGCATAACAGGACATGTAAGAATGACCCCTGTGCAGGAAGAGGGCAATAATTCTGACCCTGCTCGTCCACAACCTCTCCCCTCTAGGAGAGGAGGTTGGGTCCCCCAGCCTGCGTCACACATGACCTCCTGCTCTGACACTGATTAACGCAATAAGGGCTTAGCTTGGGACATCTCCTGGCAGCCTCACTCTGAAACCTCACTCAGTATTCAAGACAAACAGTCCCAAGTCCATTGGGGCTCAGCAGCCCCTCAGCTCAAAGCTGCTGATCTTTGCATTCAGAATTTCCCAGAGCAAACACTTCTGCTGCCCAACCTCGCTGCAATGCCTTCTGCTGAGATCACCAGGCCCCGTGCCTCACACCTCCCCACAGCAGCACTGGCTCAGAGAGGGGCAGCACGGACCTCTCCCACCCCTCAGCCTGCCGGTGTCTTCGACCCATAATCCATTCAGCTCCACGTTTGCAAGGCCCTGTAAGTGAGATCTCTGTTTTCTGACAACAGCCAGGCTCACCCCCAGCCTGACTTGCTTAATGAAAGAGGACCCTGACCTTCAGCAGACAGAAGCTATTTTTGGAACTCATGAACCACCACCATCAATCATTCTAGTCACACCTCGGTAAGGCTGAAAGGACACGTATCTCCTTTTTCCCTTTCTGCCACTCAGGGACAAGTCAGAATCGACATGTTCGGTTCTCAGCTCCTGCCCCTTCAGATCCTTTGACTGACAACTCTGTTCTTCTAGAGGATGCTCAGTACCTGAAAGACTGTTTTTGAGATGAATTTGCATGGAGCAGCCATGCAAGAGGCTTTGATGAACAAGCAGTTGTTCATATCTGCTACAGCCAAGCTTGCTTTGTTTCACAAGAGATGGAGGCTGAAAAAAAGCTTACTCTGCTCCAAAGAAAGAAAAGCCAGCCAAAGAACTACAAGATATCAGGGAAGAATCAAGTATATCAACAAAATTACATCTAACGGTACAGGAAAGCAAATGGCTAGAGTTCTGAAGAATTATTTTGAAGAAGTCTGTACAGCTCAGTGTACACATACATTGCTCTCACAGCCTTTGCTCCTAGGGCTTCATTTATTATTGCCTGCAGGTTAGGGGGGAAAAAGAAAAAAAAAAGAAAAAAAAAAAAAAAAAATAAAAAAAAAAAAAATAAAAAAAAAAAATTAAAAATATAAAAAAAAAAAAAAAAAAAAAAAAAAAAAAAAAAAAAATAAAAAAAAAAAAAATAAAAAAAAAAAAAAGAAAAAAAAGAAAAAAAAGAAAAAAAAGAAAAAAAAGAAAAAAAAGAAAAAAAAGAAAAAAAAGAAAAAAAAGAAAAAAAAGAAAAAAAAGAAAAAAAAGAAAAAAAAGAAAAAAAAGAAAAAAAAGAAAAAAAAGAAAAAAAAGAAAAAAAAGAAAAAAAAGAAAAAAAAGAAAAAAAAGAAAAAAAAGAAAAAAAAGAAAAAAAAGAAAAAAAAGAAAAAAAAGAAAAAAAGAAAAAAAAGAAAAAAGAAAAAAAAAAGAAAAAAAAAGAAAAAAAAAGAAAAAAAAAAGAAAAAAAGAAAAAAAAAAAAAGAGGCCTGGATGCCTATTGCAATGAAGTCCAAGAGTTGGAAGATCTGGCAGCTAGAAGGTTACGCAGCTAATGATACCAGCAACTAGCAACTAGTTACGCTACTCCATTACATTCATGCTTCTTTGTCAAGCCCTTTGCAGATTTGCACAGTGGTGATGGCTTGCAGAGCAGCTGATCAGCAGCATTTTCCCTCAGGAGATAGGATGAGCAGTGGGAGTCTGGGATTAGGTGGAACATGACCAAAGAACTTAGCACGGGCTCAGAAGACAACACAAAGCAAAGCCGTAAATGTCCTGGCTCAGGTTCTCTGCACGAACAAGCTGATCAAGACAGCCTACGCATCGATCCAGGAGTCACATGAGGCAGGGCCTCCTTTTACAAAAGCCACATTGATTCTTCCAACATAGACCGTATTCATTCAGGGGACCAACAGTCTTGCTCTTTACCGTAGTTTCTACTCATCTGCCTGATACAGGCTCCAGACTTACAGTCCCATTGTCTTCTTGACCAGAAGTGTAGTTTCCAGTGCAGAAGATTGAGTGCAGTGGTGACAGATGTCTACGAAGTCTGACTAGAGCAGTTCCAACTTCTTATCTAAAAGCTGAGCAAACACTACAACAGGACAACATCTAGAAAAGCAATTGCTTGGCATCCTCAAGATTTTTGTCTCTAACAGTGCGTAAGGAGGCACAACTTTATGTAATGTTTTCATAGTATCTCATTTCTTCAAGAAGTCCCTACCTGAGCACGGTCAGGATATGAATTTGAACCCACGTCTCCAGTACATACAAGCTTTTCCTGAGTTCAAGTTCCTCAAGCTACTGATATGTATAGATAATAGAGAAGAATTTTAAAAGCAATAATAAGAGTTAAAGAAATTGTTACTCCTTAGCATGGTGGTCATTTAATCAGCAGTAAGAGAGCCCGAGGTGAAGGGGGATTTCTGAGCCACTACAGCTCAATGGTGAGACTAAGGAAGATTTTTTCAGGGAGCAAAAAACATTGACTAAACAAAGCTAAGAAAATAAGGTGTTTCAGTTGTTCAAAACCAGAAGAAATCTCAACTATGATGTCTTACCATGTGCTACATTATGGTACAGCTGCTTACGATGGATGAAAGGCATAGGTCTCCAAAACTCTTCTGTTTCAGGAGAAATGGAAAACTACATACTCTCGTCACAAAGGGATTAACTATTTTTCAGTCCAATACTAATGAAGGCAAAATTGAACAAAATCCAGTCGGAACAAACATTTTAAAATCAGCAGGCACAAAACCCCTCATGGCCGTGGATATTAAAAATAGCTGATTAAGGAGAGTTCATACCTACACATTTAAATGCTTAAGAAATGTTAGGGGACTGGGGAAATATACTAGCCTAGAAGAGTTCTAATGTCTGCCAGGACTAAAAGAACAAGTGCGTTTGTAATAATTCATGCTGCTAAGGTTACACGGTTATATGACCTGAGATTCATGCCAGAAGAGAATTACGGAATCAGATCCCTATAGACTTAAATGGCACTTTTTACCGATCAATGTTGGGGGTGGGTGGGGGCTATATTGTTGGGGTTTTTTATGGAACTTACCAAACAAAAGCTGGATTCACAAAAGCAGCTACAAAGATGTAACATACCTCAGTTTTGCAAAAAGTGAGCTTGATATCTCACAACAACATACTTAGAGCCTTAGCACTCTGTCTGTAGCATAGATGCTAGAGATGGATTGAAATCAGACCATAAAATCTCAAAAAGAAGAAAAAAAATACCTGTCCCAGTCTTTCCCTGCCCTGAAACCAGTTGTCAGTAAAGAATCAAGCAGCAGCAGCAGTCCAACAAGAGTCTAGGAAAATCACTTCTAAACTAGACCTAAAAATTTTCAGGTTTTCCACCAACAGACAGGAGGCAAGATCTTACTCTTGATAAAATCCATGGATGACAAAGATTGACACAGTACTGAGCAAAGCTGCAACGACTGGCAAATAACAAAAAAACCACAAGGAACTGAGCAGTCACCAAGGGTCCTTATGCTGGGCTTAAAGAGACCGGTTTAACGAAACCAAAGCCCTGAAGTCATTCATTACTCTAGGAGCAGTAACAAAAGCAATTGCTGCAAAATCTGATGAAGAGCAGCAGCTGACAACCAGTATAACATGTACTCTCAGAGCAAAGCAGTGGCAAAAAGAGCTAATTGAAGAAGGCAGGTAATTTTACCTTAGAAAAGAGTACTTGCCTGTAGTCCTTGCTTTTACATTTTAAAAGGAAAACTGGAAAGTTTGAGGTGGCCAAAAAAGAGGATTAGTTGAGAGAAATAACCCAGCACTCACATTTTTTCAATGATCTGAAAAGGGTATGAGAACATGCACAGAGGTGACAAGGTTTACTGGTAATTCACATTTTAGCCCTTACTTAGGCTAGCCAAAAGTTGAGATGGCTCAAAGATTTTCATTTAAGGATAGCAATGCTGTGCACCTGCAGTTAAACCAGGATTCTGCCTAGGACACAGGCAAATAAAGATCACCTATGGAAGAGCAGGAGAAATACTCCTCTCCAGAACACTCTCCCAGCTTCCTGCAATTTTCATCTCAGGGATTTCCTCAGCCAGAAACGTTGCACTGCATTTAATAGCCTTTACTACATTCTTTTTCATTAATCTTTTTAAAATGCTTGCTGGATGCATAAAAAGCTTTTACCCTCTAATATCCTGTTGCCACGAGTCCCTCAGTTTAACTGCACACTGTGTTAAGAGCTGTGTTCCTGCGTTAGTTTTGAACAAACCTCTCTCAAGTTTCATTTGATGGTCCCCAGTTCTCGTACTAGAAGATAAAGTGAACAACTGTTCCTTCATCAATGAGACCTGCTTCATTAGGTAAAACAGTAATATTAACTATATACTGCAGGAATAACCTGAACTTCTTATTCATCTCTTGGGTTTTAATTAATTGTAATTCAAGGATTATTGCTTAATGGGCAAGGACAGGGTACAGACTGACAAAGCTCCCACTAGCGACACTCCTGTCACTAGCCAAATTCTCACAGGTTTTCAGGAACCAAAGCAGAAAATGAGGATGAGGAAAAGCTTAAGAAAGCTAAGAAATGTGAAGAAGTATATTAAGAAGGGCTAAGATGCAGTGACCGTATAGTTCAAAGGATAAATTAATACAAGAGAATAACATATACAAAATAACACTGGGACCAGAGAGGGCAAGTACATATAGGCAAAGATCAACACAGCACAACTGCATTAGCCACAGCAAGCTGCAAGCTTACTAATTAAGAGCAAGTAAATGATGTGCTTTATTGCACATGCTATACCGCAGACCTCACTGTCACACGGACTCCAACAGGCTGGTGGAATTCTGAAAGGGATTCGGTGGCTGTCTGGGCAAGGGAGTCCTGCAGTTACGCAGCGAGGGCCGGAGGACCACAATATCTTCTGCTTTTGGACATCATAAACTTAAAGCTCGTCGTTTTGAGACTTCAGTGCTTCTTAAAGAGAGGAAGGGTGAAACGCCAGGCGAGAAGGGACCCCCTCAAGGGTCTCGCTGCAAATTCAGAGGCACTGCCGGGACCCACTCCCCAAACACCTGCCTCCCCAGCATCAGCCGCGCTACCCAAAGCCAGAGAAGACACGCAGGGAACCTCCGCCACGGGACGACGGAGGGCTGCCTGCCCTCCCGAAGACAAGGATGCCTCACCGCTTGCTCCGCTGCGGAGACCCGGCCGTGCCCCTCATTCCCCCGTTCAGCACCCCGCTTCCCTTGTCCCCCCATCCCCGGTAAGCTCCGGCTGGGTGACGCGCCAGACCGAGCCCCCCCCGACTCCCCTTCTTCCCAAACCGCAGAGCCACACGTTCACCCCGGCCGGGCCACGCCGCTGCCCCTCCGTTGGAAGCCGGCACCGCAAGGAAGGGGCGGCTGAGGGTTACGGGGCTGGCGTGGGGCACGGCAGGCTCTCCTCTCCGCCGGCTGCAGCGGGGCAGGCCGCCGCAGGCCTCGCTCCTCACGGTGGCGGGCCGCGGCGAGGCCGAGCCGGGAGGGAGACCCCGGCCTGGCAGCGGGAAGACAGCGAGGCCCAGCCGAAGCCTCGGCCCCCCGTCCCCGTCCCGCTCGGGGCCACTCACCCTCCGGCGAGCAGATGGAGCAGAGTGCTGTGCTGCGCCATGGCCCGGCGCTCTGACGCGGAGCCGGCCGCGCCGACCCGCGCGTTGGCTCCGGAGGAGGCGCCCGGGAGGCGGCGGCGGGCGGGAAGGAGGGCGGGCCCTGTGAGGAGGGAGGCGGCCCCGCCGCCATTTCTGAGGGGGCCCTGGGGCTTAGCCTGGGTCTGTGGGACTCTCGTCGTCGCTCAGTGCGACAGGAGGGGCTTCCTCAGGTGTTTGAGGTTTGTATGAAGACAGGCCAATGTGTTTCAGGCAAAAAAAAAAACCCCACAAAACAAACCCACAAGCACTTCAGAGCAAATTAGACCCCCTCCTGTTGAAGTTTGAAGGATCAGTACGTCAAAGCTGGGGAATAGTCAGGGCTGAAAGAGAGATCCTCTAGTTGCTTTTGGAAAGGCAAAGTTTCAGGTGGTGTCGGAGCTCGCAGAATACCCTCTTCTTTGGAAAAAAGCGCAATGTACGTCAACGTCCCGCTGTTGCCAAAAAGGCAACGCACCGTACCAGTTTGCGTGGCTAGAAGGATTGATAGCCTGCAAGTCAGATGGAATAAGTGGTCAGATCAATGCTGTACTGCTGTGACTTCAGCACTCGCAGAGCCGAGTGACTGAGTGTTCGGTTTGGGGACAAAATGGGCAAATGTGGGGTAGTGAACCCACAGAGGGGAATGACTCACCGGGGCCATCCAGGCAGGACTGAAAATCTTGCAGTGTGTAGTCCAGAGAGGAAAGAGTTGGGGGAGATGTGGCAACTGACTTCAAGTCCCTACAGAAATATGTCAAAGGCGGAAGGAGTAATTACCTTATCCGTGGTGGAGAAGAAAAGAACTATCAGCCCATCAATAGTGCCTGGGCAGCGAGGGGAAGACCAGTAAAAGGATTGGCCTTCTGATCAGTGAAATGGAAAACCAGCCAAAGATACCAAGAGGTTGCAAGTATTTTTCACTTGTCTCCACTGTGATGGTGGCTAGGTGAATACCTTAAATAGCACCAATAGACAAGTGGGTAAACGTCATTCTAGATTTCTAAGTGCTTAAGCAAAGTCAATACTTTCAGACCAGTTAGGCTTGATCAAACTCATTCTGTGATGGTTGGAGAACTGGCTGAAGCAATGTCAGGCCCACTGGCAGTTATCTTTGAGATCTCTAGAGAATGGAGAGGTTCAGAAGACTGGAAAAGGCCAAATATATTGGCTATTTAAAAAAAAAGGGGGGGGGGGGGTGTCTGAGGAATTATTGGCCAGCCAGCATTACTTTACTGCCTCCCCCTGTAATACTGGAACAAATAAACTTTAAGTAGACAACTCTGATTTTCCATTTGCCAAAAAAAGAAATCAAGTCAAAGCAATCTTTCATGGTAGACTAACAAACCTTGTGGCTAAGAAAGTAACAATAGATGTTATATATTTTGACTTCAGTAAGGATTTCTGTTTTGTTTCATATGACAGTCTTACAAACAAGCTAGGAAACATGGGAAACGGGATCTACTGAAATCACTGTTAGGAGAGTCTGATGCTGATTAGAAAACTCCAAGTTTAGTTTTCAATGGTACTCTGTCTATCCAGAGAAAAAGTATCAAGGAGGAGTCCTGCAGAGATCTGTTCTCAGTGTGGTATTAATAGTTTCTTCAGTGATTTATACAGTGGACTAGAAAGTGTGTCCATTAAATTTGCAGACAACGCTAACCTGAGAGGGGTTGCAACATATCTGGAAGACAAAATTAGTATTCAAATAATCTTGATCAATGGGACAGATGGCCTGAAAGAGTGGAACACCATTTAATAAAAGCATGTGCAAAGTTCTGTACTTGGAAAAAAATAATGAATTTCACAAAGTTAGGATGGGGAATAGAATAGCTAGGCAGAGACCTCCATTTTGTCACTGGTCCCCATTAGGCCCAGGACCTTAAGCAGAGTACTGGCTACTATCAAACTCAGACTGGCTGAAGGATGCAGAGCCCAGAATAGTCTTTGCAGGAACTGTACAATTTGCTTTTCTCACCTCTCTGAGAGTTATTGAGGCCCCCTGATATTTCAGTTCTTACTGCCAAAATATTTACACTTTGCATGCAAGGGTCTGTTGACTTTTCTCCTTTTCCTGCTGACTTTAGATCAGACCCTGTGCTTTCCACCTGCAAACAGAAATACTTGTGGCTTCAGCAGGATACATATAGTCCTAAATTTCTAAAATCTTCTACACTTATCTACCAACAGCTGTAGCTGTGGTTGTCCTGGATGCTCTGCCACCACTGCCACTTCTGATTCCTTTAGTCTTACAGTCTTTCGGGACTGTAAGGGACTCTTCCTTCTGTCTCCTTTGCTCTGGGTCTAAGCCCTAGAAAGCCTCACTCTGCAAGGTTTCTTTCTCTACCTTCAGGTGGAGGGGTACCCATGCCTCACTCTTAGGCAATGGCAAACTGTGACTGAGCCCTGGAAGATGCTTTCTGAAAGCCTCCTACACACTGTCTTCAGGCCAGTGCAAATGATAGCATGACAATTTCAGAAGATCAAAGGATTGCTTAGTGTTGGAACCGGTTCAGTGACGAGCACTACTTTGCAAGAGCCTTGGTGAGCCTGAAGGCAGCCAAGAGCCAGGGAAACGCAACTGTCTTCCCAGGAGAAGGGAAAGAGGGGAAGAGAAAAGAAGAGAGGATACGTTTTTCTTTGGCATGCCTTGTCCCTTCAGGCAGCAGTGATGACCCTGGGTGCGTTCCCTGTGGGACCTGTTCTTGCTGCTCAGACCAAAGAAGGGAGGCTGTGGGTGGTTTTTTTACAGAGCAGTCTTTCAGAGTCCCTGTCCTGAACCAGTAGGCCAGGCTGGACGGGTATCATAGGCTAGTGTCATGGGCATACCCCAAGAGCCTGATACACGTTTATAAATCAAGCCTGCTTCATCTTGACTTCCTCACTGCTCAGTCTCTGATGGCTTTTGGATTTCTGCCGATGCCTTATCTCAATGCCTGCTCCCCTTCTCCATGTCTTTGTGCAGTCTATTGTTTTTCCTAGGAGCAGCACTGTCTGTCTGTCCTTCTTGAAAGTAATTAGGGATTCTGTCCAAAAGCCTCCTCCCTCTGTCTCTTTCTCCAAGTGCTCTTACTAAACCTTGATCACACTGAGTGTATACAGGATTGGCATTTGGTAATAGTGGGTGAGTCTTGTTTGTCATTCCAGGGGCTTCATTCTGGAAATGCGCTCATAGTCCTGGGATGACTACAACTTACAGGCAAGTAGGGAACTATAGCATAAAGCAGACATCTGGAAGTGTGGAATGTATTGTGCCAACGTGACATAGTGTGTGTGGCCTTGGTGTCCACGTATAAGAGAGTGGCAAGAGTGTAAGAGCGGTAAATGTAAGAGTGGCTATGTAAACGTCTTTTCAAGTGTTGCCATCTTAATGCAGCTGCCTGCCAGATGTAGGGCACTCCCACGTCAGTGCCTGAATGGGTGTCTGAAGCGCGCTTTCAGAGTGAATCTTCCAGTAATCCCTGCTTGCTGGGCTTTGGTTTGTACTGCAGAACAGTCTCGGTGTGCAAACTAGATTCCTTTCAGGTGGTGCTAAGCTAGCAGGAGTACCGTACATAGGAGCGCACCTCATGCATTTCAACCACTAATTGGCATGCAGTCCACGGGATGACGGAAGGCACAATCCAAAGTAAAGCTCCCCAAACATGTTTGGTGTGGATGTTGGATTTCCAGCCCCAAGTCTTACCACTTTAAAGATTTGCTCCTGTTGAGCCGTGCTACTTGCTAGCACAGAAGTGGCTGTAGCTGTCATACGCATTTGAAAGCTGTAAGGAGAGTGCTCCAGAAGACTTGCTGCCAAAGAATAGTACCTAAAACAGCACCAGGCATCAGTTCTTGGGTAGGTGGGAAGTCTGGAGAGGATCCTGCAGAGCAGCATGTTCCTTTTGAAAAGGAGAAGGTGGGATTAGATTCTGAAAACAGTTTATTTCTAGTACCCTAATGTCACAGGAGGCGGTACACGTCACGCAGGCCCCTCTTTGCGCTTTTCCCACTCTTTCGGAGGCTATACACGGATGAGCTCTTGTTTTTCCAGGCGGTTTGCTCTCCCTTTGGAATCACAGGCACAGAAGGACGAAGCGGCGGGCCGCAGGCCTTGGCAAAGCCCGTCCTCTCCGCCACCCGTGCTGGTCCAGCGCGGGAGCAACCGGGCTGGGGAACCAGGAGCTGCGGGAGAAAGGCGGGACGAGCCCGGCCGCCGCGCAGCCACCGGGGGGACACGGGGACGCGCCAGCGCCGGCCCCCAACCGGCTGCACCCGCAGAGCTGAAGCCACCCGGGCGGAGCTCCAGCTGCATCGGCATGTCGCCGGCGGCGGGAGGGACCGGGACCGTCCTCCGGGCGGTAGCATCCCGCCGGGACTCTGGCCCTTTAAGGCGCTCCGGTGCGGCGTTGGCGGGGTGCCTGGCCCTTTAAGGGCTGGCCCCGCCCCGCCCCTACCCCGTGAGCCCCGCGAGCCCCGGCAGCCCCAGGTACGGTGCCGGGCGGGGGGGGAGCCCCTCCGCGCCGCCCCCGTCTGGTCCCTCCGCCCGCCGGCCCGGGCCCGGGACCTGGCGGGGGCCCCGCCGCTTGGGCGGTTGGCGGGGGCGCGGGGCGGCTTGGGGAGGCCGCGGCCTTGCCGTCCTGGCGAGCGGGTGTCGTCTCCCGGGCCCGCGGCGGGTGGGAAGCGGGGCCGGGCGGAGGGACCCGGGGGGGGGGGCGGGCGGGTGGGTGTCCCGCTCCTCCCGGGGCGAAGGCTCTTCCCGGCCGCGGCAGCCGTGCCCGGCCGGGGGAGCTGGCGCCGCGGCGGCGGGGCTCTGAGCCCGGTCCCCGCCCGTGCGGGCTCCGGTCCGAGCTCGGGGCCTCCGCGGCCGGCCTCCCCCACCCCCGGCAGGGGAAGGGCGGCGGGGCTGGCGGGTGGTAGTGGGGTCGGGACGCGGGGCCGGGCGTCCCCGGTAGCCGGTCCCTCCGCCTGGCGTTCACCCCGGTGTCCGTGCCGCCCCGGGGCCAGGTGCAGGCCCGGCGGGGTTTGTCGCCGACCCTCCCTCCCTCCCTGGCTGGCGCCATGGCCATGAGGGAGCTGGTGGAACCGGAGTGCGGGGGCTCCAACCCCCTCATGAAGCTGGCCGGCCACTTCACCCAGGACAAAGCCTTGCGGCAGGAGGGACTGCAGGGCCCGCTGGCCTGGCCCCCCGGGACTCCCGGAGCCGCAGCCGTGAGTGTCGCCGGTCGCTCGGTTTGCCGAGCTGGGGCTGGGTGTGGGGCCTGCCCGCCGCTGGGTCAGTCAGCCAGGGGATGGAGGCGGGGGGGGGGGGGGGGGGGGAGTGTGTGAGGTGAGCGGGTACGGGGGGGACGGTCGGTGGGGATAGGTGCAGCGTTGCTTTTTTGTTTGCTTGTTTCTGGGGAAGGAGGCCCCCGGGGTCACCCGATTTGTCCTGTGGGGTTGTGGGGCGAGGGCCCGTTTGTGGAAGCCACGTTGGTGGGCGCTCGGAGGATGGCGGTGGCCGCGGTGAGCGGTGTGCCTTGCTGTCACAGGCCCGAACCCAGAAAGCGCTGGGACGGGGCTTGGATGGTATCGCTCGGGGGTATCCCCGCTCCTTTAGCTTCCACGTAAGCAGGCGGCTAACGCAAGAAAATGCTGGCAGCCTCCACTCAAGGAGGACGTAAACTAATTGGGTCACAGGGGGCGCGTGGAGAGGGATATGGGGCCCAAGCTGTTGGGGTAATTGCCCACTATTCCCTGTAGGTATCCAAACCACTGGGGGTGGCCACCGAAGATGAGGTAAGAACAGGTTGATGCATCTCCTCACTGCTTTTCTCATCAGCACTGTTTGCTATTTTTCCCCTTACCTGATGCTAATCTTCCTTCTGACAAGCCCATTTCTTTCTGTTGTGCTCCATGGCTCTGCCCGCTTATCTTCTGTGCAATGCGTGTAATCTATCTCTGTCTTTGGCAGCTGGTTGGAGAGTTCCTGCAAGAGCAGAATGCCCCTTTACTCTCCCGTGCGCCCCAGACCTTTAAGATGGATGATCTGTTGGCTGAGATGCAAGAGATTGAACAGTCGAGCTTCCGACAGGCCCCTCAGCGAGGTGAGGGGAGCTAGAGTAGGTGGAAAGCTGGGAAAGATCTTGGTGTTATGGTTAAGCTCCTAGCAGGGTGGTTCCCATCTATTCAGCACTTGTGAGATTGTATCTGGAGTATTGTTGACAGATTTGGGCTTCCCAGTACACTGACGTACTGGAACAATTCCAGTGGAGATCAATAAGGTGTCCAGGGACTGGACTATGTGGTGTTAAGAGGAAAGGCTGAGGGAACTGGGTTTGCTCAGCCTGGCAAAGAGGAGTCTAAGGGGCAGGGAGCATGAGGGGTAGAGTGTCTAGTTGCTGTCTTTCAGCAGCCACGGCCAGGATGTTTGCAGCAATACACAGCAAAAGGACAAGGGGCAATGGACACGACTTGCAGACAGGGGAACCGACTAGATGTAAGGAAATATTTCTTCCCTTGGAGGATGGTTCAGTACTGGAATAGGTGCCTAGGGAGGCTGGGGAATTGCCAGCCTTGGACAGGTTCAGAAGTTACCTAATGAATGCCCTGAGCAACCTAATCTCTAGCTGTAGTGCTAACTTGCTGTGAGAACACTAGCAACTGCCAGAGATTCCTTCCAAGTGGAATCTTTCTGTGATTTTATACTAACAAAGAGAAAGGGAAAGATCAGAGATGATGAGGGCTAGCCTGGGGTACTTAAATGGTGCCTTTGAGTCCTCCAGCCCTCACTACTGTTTTTTTTCTTCTTGTAGCTCCAGGTGTGGCAGCCCTGGCACTGTCTGAAAACTGGACCCAGGAATTCTTGGCTGCAGCGGATAGTGCTGGTGATGTCTCCTCTGATTACAATGAGGCTGACTGGTCACAGGAGTTCATTGCTGAAGTGACAGGTGAAGGGTCCCTTTTGGAATTACTGTCAAGATGTTGCCCAGTCACATGCCTATGTGTAGTGGAGAGTTACTGAATGTGAAATTGGAGTAATGTTTTGGGCCCAGCAGTCAGTGTTTACTGCAGCAGCTTTAATGGGGGGGGGGGGGGGGGGGAAGCTGCTTTGCGATGGCTTAGCCAAGTTGTGAACAATGTGGTGTGGAAGCTTTTATTCAGGTGTAAGGGTCTTTTGTTTTTAGCTGAGGTTACTTGGAGAATTTAGGAGAAGCAGGCTATTCAAACTGCTTTTGCAAAAGTATTATGACTCAACTGATGCAAATTCTGGAGATGGTCTGGTACTGCTTTTAGCTTACATATTCCTTAATTTCCTCTCTTAAGGCTAAATTTGCCTTTGGTACAAAGGCAAATATTTAGTGTGCTTTGGCCAAATACTTTTTGTCAGTTTCGTGGAGGTGGAGAGCTGTTGCACCGTGGAAATGTGCCACGTGAATGTTTCTGGCCCAACAGTTAAGCTTGCCCTTTGAAGCAAGCTATTAGTTTATCTGAAAAGCCATCCTGCATTGTGGATAGAGCTGGGGCTGGCGTAGGGTCCTGTTACTGTTCATGACCTAATCTGGAAGTTATGAGTAAGATTTAAAGAGATGCTCTGCTCTTCTCCAGGAGTGGCCACTGTAGAGAGCCAGGTAGTCCCATTCTTTGACCTTCACTCTTTATAATTCTGGGAATATAAGTCAGCATTTACAAAGGTGTTTGAGAAAGGTCTGATGAAAACCTAGTGCTTTGTAGGCGGTGCTTTTGACAGAGACTTGTAATGCATTGCTACTTTTCCTGACCTACATAGTGTCCCACATGGAGCAGACAAATAAGTTGTGAAACTAAAGTAGAAAATCACAAGGTTATTGGCCACACAGTGGCATCTGTACTAATACATGGTCTGAGCCTAAGGCTTGATTTTTAGATCAGAATAAACAAAGTTAGAAGAAACAAGTGTAAACAATCTTTCTTTGAAGAGGTCTCTTCTGTATGTTAGCTAACTGTGAGAGCAAAATCTGAAGTTAATCTGAGTGATGGTCTGCCTGTCTTACTCTTTTCCCCATTCTTCCTCATGTCCTATGTAGATCCGCTGTCTGTGTCTCCTGCCAAGTGGGCAGAAGAATACCTAGAGCAGTCAGAGGAGAAACTGTGGCTTGGGGAATCAGAAGACCAGGCTTTGGCAGATAAATGGTGAGTCTGTCTTCTCAAGCCTAGTTACTGCTGCTAGGCACTTGGGTGGGTGAAGGTTGGATAGGTGATAGAAATCTGCTGTGGCCTGAATGCTTTTGAGTCATTTAACCTAGACTGATGTTCTCAGGCAGTTTCAGAGAAAGGAGGAAACGGTGCTTGGAGACTGAAGTTTGTAAGAGATCCTAGCTTTTCTGTATTCTAGTTCCAGGAAGATACTGTGTTCTTGTAGGCTAACTTAACCTCACGCCTAATGCAAAGCTCCTTAAAGTGATTGCAGGAGTGAGTTCAGGAACTCCTAATCAAGCAGAACTTTTTTCCCACAACAGATGCTTTTTTAGATTTAGAGATCTCGAGTACTAGACTCTACTAGTTGTTAACTTCCATCACTTTATTCTCCCTATCTGACAAACCGCTTCCAGCCTTCCAGACATTATTTTCATGTGGTTTTGTGTGGTAGATTAAAGAACAGACTACTACCATGGATCTTCTCTGTATAGGTGCCTAAGTTTTTCAATTAAAGAAGCAAAACACAAGCAAGCAATTTGGGCTGCTTAGATCTTTCCCTAAAAGAGATCTTGCACATTTGTATTCTCCTTCCTTCTGACACTTGCCTTTTCTGATACCTTTCTGCAAATATGGACATTCCTGAGTTATTGCTGACAGTTCCAAAGACTTCACCAAGACTGAATGTAGTGGTAGCACCTGGAACTGGTCCTATCCTGCTGTAAGCCAGACAACATATTGAGTTACGTGCTTGCTGTGAGCCCTCAATCTTCTGCGGAGTTGATGCTTTTCCAAGACACTGTTCCTCTTCCATGAGCACAACCTACTTTCTTTGTTCCTAGATATATGACCTTGTTTTTGATAGTGCTAAAACTTGCAATGTGTGATAGCATGTGAGCTTGACAAGGAATCCAGACTGTTCTGCAGAACTGTGCTGTCACTGTAATTGTTTCATTCTGCTGCTGTTTGTTAAGTCACTTGCACAGTTAACCTTGTAGTAATTTTGAATTTTTACAGATGAATAAAGGTACTGAATCACCTAAGAGAGCCCCAGAGTCTCTGAGGAGGGGTGCTATCACTCAATATTGTTGTCTGGCCCACTGTGTAGACCATTGTTAGTGAAAGAGTTCACCGTTGCCTGGTATCAGACTCTCTCTTTCCCTTTTACTGCCTCTGAACACAGGTATGAGGAATATCAACCTGAGGATGATCTTAAGAAAACCGTTAGTGATTTCCTCTCTAAAGTGGATGATCCGAAACTCAAGAATTCTGAGGTAAGAAATTCCCTGACTGGGGCTGACAGATACCTAGTGTGAATAAGGGGTGTGGGGAGTTGAGAAGGGGGAAGACAGTAAAGGAATAAAGCCTCCTCCTGTCCCATGTTTCCATTTCTTACCTGATTCCTAGAAGTTGAATCCTACAATCCACTCCAGATGCTGTCCATCTCTACCACATGGCTCTGGTGAAGTCCTGTCCTCCCCACTTTTTTGGGCCTTTTGTGCTCACTTTGCAGAGAGAAGTCCTCTTAGTGAAGGAGGGGGGCATGGGCAGAGGGCTTGTTGACAAAGTATCTGCCCAGCTCCACCCTTGTTTCATTTCTCTGCCACAGTTCCTAAAGTTTGTCCGCCAGATCGGAGATGGGAGGGTATCGATCGAAGCTAATCAGGTGACCCACAGAGACCAAGATCAGGCAGAGCAATGGGCAGCTGAGTTTATACAGCAGCAGGTAGGAGCCCCAGCCCTATGTGCTCTGAAGGAGGAGAGGTTTTTGCCACAGTGCGCAGTCTGGGAGCGAGGGAGAATGGCAAGTCCAACTCTCAGCAATGCTCTAATAAATGACTAGGCTGGGGGAGGCGAGGGAGGGGCTGTTGGGCTCTTCTTAGCAGAGTCTAGCCAGAAGCTGGGAAGGTATATGGGTAGTGTGAGTTTTCTCATCTCCCGTAGCACCTGGGAGAAAGGGGATATCCAAGTGAACTCTCTTCCACTTTACAGGCCATCAGTTCTTGCTGGTGGGAGGAGGGGTCGTCACAGACCCTCCTGCTGTTTTGGGATGTGCCCCGAGGTTGCCAAATTCTAAAAAGAAAGGTGTGTTTCTGTTTCCAAACTCCCAGGGGGCATCCGATGCCTGGGTGGATCAATTTGCGCGATCTGGGAACGTGTCAACTCTTGATACGGAATTTGAGCAGGCAAAGACTGCTGTGGAGGTAAAGCTGACGGAGGAGGAGGACGGGGGTACCAACTGAGAGCCCATGGTAGGGTTGCCTCTCTCCTTTGCATGCTACAGGAGGGCTAGAAACACGAGGGTGTTTTCTGGGGTGTCTGTAGAGCTCAGTTTATGGTTGGGGTACTCTAGTCACATTCTGTTCCCTCTTTAGTCAGATGTGGACTTCTGGGACAAGCTCCAGGCAGAATGGGAGGAGATGGCCAAGAGAGATGCAGAGGCTCACCCGTGGCTCTCTGATTATGAAGACCTCAGCTCTTCATCATATGACAAGGTAATAGAGAACAGGGTCTCTCAGCCCTAGCGCTGTGATGGACTGCCTTGAGGAGACTGGCAGTATGTCTGCCTCACAGGTGAGCTCCACAGACCCCGAATGTTGCTAGGATTCCTTCTCACACTGATCTTTTGCTGTCACTTGCACCCTCATCCCAGATCAGCTAGGGGTTAAACAAACACTGTTTTCACTTGTGCTTGTCTGCAAATGCCATCTAGTTCCTCTCCAACACCAAATACCAGTTAATGCTGGGATTCTTTGCAATGAGTGCAAGTGTGGTCGCCCCTCACCCCAACCCCAAGCTGATAGTACCTGCAGCAGATGTTTAGTCTCGGTTGCAACTTATTCCAGGTTTGGTTTGGGGGAATTGTTCAGCACAGAACAAGCAGGAAGAAGAGCTGTTGTTCTCTGATCTGCTACAAATTGGCAGAGAGGGCGAGGGGCTGGCTGGTCTGCAGTTTGAGTGTTTTTGATGGAGGAAGACTAGACTGTGCTGTACTGTAGAGAGTGCTTTTCTCCCTAAGCCTGTCTCCTAGCATTAGCACCTGTCTGTCCTCCCTGCTAGGGTTACCAGTTTGAGGAAGATAATCCCATGAGAGATCACCCAGATGCATTTGAAGAGGGGCGGAAGCGCTTGGCGGAAGGTGACCTCCCCAATGCTGTCTTGCTCTTTGAGGCTGCAGTGCAACAGAAGCCAGATCATATGGAGGTGAGTGAGAGCAGAGATAACAGGCCTTGGCCAGGTGTCCTGCTACTTGGATCCTTCCCTTGTGAGGTGTCAGGGTGTGTGTGGAAAACTCGCTTCACTGTTGGGAGCTGTGCAGGGAGTACAAAAACATCTCATTTTTCTGTGGCTTTGGGTATGTAGCTGATGTATGTGAATCCCCAGGAGAGCTGTGGGCAAGGAGGTTTATGACTAATGTCAGTTACAAAAAGCACAAAAGCTCTGGCCCAGAGCTGTGTAAAATCTTTGGAGCACATGAAACTGTGCATGGAGCCAAGACAAGGAGTTCTCGTCTCTTAAGTTGCTTTTGTTTTCATTGACATTGCAAGTTTGGAGATGCTTATGGCAGATGATAACTGTTTTCAATATCTGTATTGAAGATGAATTCTGAGCAGCTTGTTAGACTAGGGGTCCTGGTTAGGTTTTCTGTCTAGATGCCAGGAGAAGATGTAACCCAAAAGGGTTGAGGGATGGCTTGGGTGTCTTCACAGTCTTCATTTGAAGCTGTGGGCGAGAGAATGATTTTTATACTGAAGACAAGTTTCCAGCTCCTAATTCAGTGAATACTTACTTCCATAAAGCACTTCGATTTCTGCAGGATGGATTGAGAAATGGAATAGTGTGTGTGCCTTTCTCCAGAGGTAGAGGATGTGGATATTCTCAGGAGGAAGAGGAAGAATGCATATACAGTCATGTTGTCTGTTTCTGGATTGCCTGCCTCAAGGACCCACAGATGCTGAATTCTCAGTGTGTCTGATTCAAGCCCTGCTCATTGTATATGATTGGAAATACCCAATTTGTTAATCCTGAGGCTTAGATGGAGAGTGATGTCTCGGAACAGAGGTTTTTGGCTTCTGGGAATACAGGCAACTAACTTTCTTGGGCACTGGGAATAAGTGAAAAGTAAGCAGAGGTTTTGGAGATCTACTTTAGCTTTAAAGTGGTCAAAAGGTGTTGCTAATATTCCTTTAGAATTGGCACTCTCTTCTCATATGCAGTGTGGGCTGCAGGCTGAGCATAATGGAGAGGCAGTTGAAACCTTAGGGGAAGAAATCTTAGGCCAGTTCTCGCTAGCTGTATTGAAAACATTCTGAATTCTTCTACCGTGACTGCAGAAAGTACAGAAGTCAAGACTTCACAAATGGTACAGTGATCAAATAGACTTGAACAATTGCTCTGAAAGAAATGTCATGTTTGCTTTGGTCCAAATCACAACTTTACCTTGAATCTCAGCTCTTCTGCCTGCAGAACACTGTGCAGTTATCATTGGTCAGATCTTCCTGAGTTGCAGCTAGCTATATGGTGAGGCATTAGAGATTTGAGACAGTAGGTTGCCTCTTGCTCGTGGTGTCTTGTGCAGTGTGTCTGGCCCTTTGCTAATGAAACAGCTTCCTTCCTTGAGACAGTGGATGCTGCATTTTGTGACTTATATTCAAAAAGTGGGTACTTCATGCTGACCATCCTGCTAACTATCTCTAGCCCATTTTTGAGCAAGGCTTGTGGTTATCAACATAAAGTGAAGAGGTACTTTGGATTTAGTGCCTTAATTAACTATTCCCTATGTCAGCAGCCTGGAGATGGAAGTGGTTTTCATGTACTGGTGTCGTGATGATTGAAGATTCAGTAAAATAACAGTGCTGCTACTTTCAGGTCTGATGGTCAACTCCCCAAGATTATTGCTTGCTAGTGGACCACTGCACAAGTATACACAACTGTCTGCCTTGGGGGGCTCATTATTAGCACTGCTGCTATGCCATTTTGTTCTTAGGAAATAAGAGGTCTGGTTTTTTTCCCTCCTTCCTCTGCAGTTTGACCACAGTTAGAAGTGGAGATTCTGTGACTTAAAAGTGTAAAACTGCCAACAGTTGCTTTATGATAGATCTCCAGGTAGACATTCACTACTACTTCTTGCTGTAACAACACCAGTTTTATTGGCCTTGAGGACCTATGTGCCATAAATCTGTGTCTCTTGAGATAAACTTATATCTGTGGCTAATGTGTATACTTGCATACATTTGGTGTCACTCTAAAAATATGTGGGATAATATGGTGGATTTAATCTCTGTGTCTGTGGTTTATCAGCTGATCTTTTTCTCTGGATGTGAAGAAGTCTGACTTGGTGCATCTTTATCTTCTCCAGGCCTGGCAATATCTGGGAACCACCCAAGCAGAGAATGAACAGGAGCTTTTGGCAATCAGTGCCCTCAGACAGTGAGTGTTGTGGAAGAGCTTCTGAGCGTGGCTCCTTGTCTAGTGCATAGTGCCACAAGGACCATATGGCTAGCATGGTGTGCTCTGTCTCGATTGTGTTACTGCCTGTATCTGGGTGTCTCCCAGAGCGATTGAATACTGTATTCACTCTTCTTTTCTTTGACCTGCAGGTGCTTGGAACTGCAGCCTGGGAACCTCACGGCACTTATGGCTTTAGCAGTTAGCTTCACCAATGAGTCCTTGCAGAAACAGGCATGTGAGACCCTGCGGGACTGGCTACGCCATAAACCGGACTATGCCCACCTGCTGGAGAAGGAACCAGAGGACAGTGTCTCGGGGACAATCCTGGGGCCTTCCAAGCGTGTCCTAGGTTCCCTGCTGTCTGAGTGAGTTAGGGTTACAAATTTCAGCCTTCAGCTGAGAGGTTTCTTGGAGGGTTGGGACTGGGCCAGGCAGGAGCAGAGGGAGCAACCCAAAGCCAGCTCTCTCCACAGTATGCCAATATTCTTCTTCTGTGCTCTTGCAGCTCGCTGTTCATGGAGGTGAAAGAGCTGTTCTTAGCAGCTGTGCGCAGCAACCCCTCGACTGTGGATCCTGATGTTCAGTGTGGCCTGGGTGTCCTTTTCAACCTTAGTGGCGAGTACGAGAAGGCTGTGGATTGCTTCAGTGCCGCGCTCAGTGTGCGCCCCAATGTAAGAAAGGGCAGGCTGTGGATGCTGGTGGTACCTGGAGGTTTATGGGTGAAGGTTTAGGTGGAGGTGCTGCTTGTATGAGGGGTGCGTTTTTGGAGTGGAGGAATAAAACAGACACATGGGGAAGGGAGGGTTGGCTTGGAGCTTAAAAAGATCCAGTTTATCTCAGCCCTTTCTGTCTGCCCCCTCCTCCAGGACCATCTTTTATGGAACAAGCTTGGTGCCACCCTGGCCAATGGGAATCGGAGTGAGGAAGCTGTGGCTGCGTATCGTCGGGCCCTGGAGCTCCAGCCAGGATACATCCGCTCTCGCTACAACTTGGGCATCAGTTGCATCAACTTAGGTGCCCACCGGTGAGCATAGGATGGGCAGATCTGCTGTGACCCATCAGTGTGCATGTGTTTGTGGGGAGAGACTGCAATAGGTTGCTAGGGCAGTGCCATGCTGCCTACAGCCTTCCCTTGGCATAGGAGAGCAGAGCAAGTGTGTGGACTGCCCTGAGAACAAAGTGCCATGCAGATGCAGTTGGAGTAGGGGCCATCTGGACTTCAGTTTCTGTTAAGAGAGAAGAGGGGGATCGCTGATGGTTCTAGAGTGGGGCAGGATCTGGTGGAGAGGGGGAGACCCTCTTGGAGGGGAAGTACTTTAGAAGCAAATGGGGGAGGGAGTATGAGATGTACCATCTTCTCCAGTAAGCATGTGTGTGTTCTCATGTTGACAGTGAGGCTGTGGAGCACTTCTTAGAGGCTTTGCACATGCAGCAGAAGAGCCGAGGTCCACGGGGGCAGCAAGGCGCAATGTCTGACAACATCTGGAGCACCCTCCGCATGGCCCTCTCCATGCTGGGACAGAGTGACCTGTACGGGGCAGCTGATGCCCATGATCTTCCCACACTGCTTCAGGCATTTGGCCTCCAGCAGTGACTCTGGGATGGGCTCCCCTGCGAGTGCAGGGTTGGCCCAGCCCAGCAGTGACCTTCCTTAGAGAGAGAAATGTACCATAGGGTTCATACATATCTTTGCTCTGGTAGGGCAGATCATTGGCAACTGTATTTTCAAGGACCTCCTGCTGAAGCGTGCAACTTCCCCTACCTGTCTGTTGTGGCCTGAGCATCTCTGAGCGGTTCACGTTCTCACCTCCATGACTGGCTGACACTCTGCTGGTAGGCAGGTGACCAAAGCGGGGAAGACGGCAACACCCAGCCCTCTTGCCAGGCTGCATTTGCAGTAATGCCAAGCTTGGCTATGAGACTTAATGACAGCCATTCTGCAGAGACTACCTGCTGGATGCATCTTGAGTGCAGGTTGCTTTGGTGGGGTGGGATTGCCATTTGGTGAAAGGGTGAAAAATTCTGGGTTTTGAGCATGCTTCCCCCATGTATGTGCTTGCATGTGTGTATATGTGGATTGCTAGGGAAATGGGGGGGCAGCAGTCCTCTTTTCTTAATACTGGTAACGTTATGGTACAGCCAGATGCTAGTTTTCAGTGTCTTTTCATGTACCTTTTAAGAGCAGAGTATTGTACTTATGCTAGGGACACAGGTGGAGGCCCTTACCCTGTCAGGGTAAGAGGAGATCCCAGAGTTCAGACCTGAGGGAATGTGATAGGAATAAAAGACTAAAATGTAACCTCCCCTCCCAGAATATGGTGGGGAAAGGGTCAAGTCTTAATTTTCACTTGATCATCTGTCATTGTTTACCTTTGTGCAGAAGTTCCCCATCTTGTGTGTAACTGAATCTTGTTAATTATAAATATCTGTATATGATTCTATTGGGGAAAATGTTTTTTAATTGTAAAGTATTTTGTATAATAAAGGGGGGGAGAATTAAAATTGCCAAAATGACGTCTTTCTCTGTGCCTCTGTTGGAGCTGCATGCAGTGGGTGGTACAGATCTCTGGGGGTATTAGCCCACTGGTTTTCAAAAGATACATCAGAGTCTCTCTCAGTTTCTGTCTTCTCTTTTGACCCAGGTTTTGTTTTATTGATAGCTGATATGCAAATGAAGCTTAAAGGACCTCATTTTGTCGTAGCCTCAGGCTTCAGTTCTGTGAGCCAGCAGAAGAGCTTCCCTGTGCCAAAAGATCTCTGGGGTTTTTTTTTGCCTAGGTTTAGGGGTCAGTGAAGCTTTTTTTTTTTTCCCCCGATGCCATCTGCAGTGAGGGAAGTTGTGTTACATTTACCACCTCTTTGAGGAACCTGACTGCTGCAGTAGTCGAGATCCGGAGCTTCGGCAGGGAGCACTTACCTTCCTCTTCCACCAGGCACCTGTTTCTTCATACCTCTACCTGCACAGGCTTGTTTTTCTCTCACTACTGTAACAATTGGGAGCAGAAAGTGTGTGCAGAGAATAGTTCTTGCTGTGTGTTTTCTGAGCTCTAGCTTCCCCTGTGGCACTGAAACCTACATGCACTATTCTGAAATTGCTGTCATGCATGCAAAACAATTTGCTGCTTGTGCTGCCTAAAAGGAAGGGAAACGCTGCTTCTGCATCCTGCTCACACTCACTGCTCCTGGTCAGAGATGTGCCTTTTGGTTTTTACTGATCTCAGTCCTTCTGTCAGATTCTTCTCTTCCCAGCAAAAGAAAACACGAGTACCTATGCTGTTCCCCACCTGCTGCCCAGGTGTTCTCCATTCCCTAGTTCTCTGCTGACCCTCTCACCACTTATTTCCTTTGCCTCTTTGTTGCACCATATTCCTCTCTGTTCACACTCCCATTACCACTGCTTGGCCTTCCCTTTTTCTCATCCTCGGGTGCTCCTCTCCTTGGCTTCCTCAAGTTGTCTCAATTTCCCTTGCCATTTGGCTTAATGTCTTGACTTTTTGCTTGGTGTCCTTCCCTATCACACATCCCTTCCTGTCCCTGTAGCTAGAGTGGGCTGTCACCGTTTGTCCTCTTTCCCTGTAAATCGTTCTGACTTTCTTCTCTCCCTCCCAACTTAAATCATTGTGCAGCATCTGTGCTACCTTTGCTGAGGCCAGGTCTTCACCTAGACACCAGTCCCTGTTTAGTCTGCCAGGGCTGAGTGAAGACTGAGCTGCCTCTGTCCAGGCCATGTCTAACCTTATCCTGTTAAGAATTGTCTTTGGAAATGGAGTGTTGGTGAAGGGAACAGCAGCTGGCTGATTGTATCTCTATTCTGGTTCCAGTTCACACCTTTTGCCTGCCCTCTGCAACCCTCTCTGGCCATCTCCAAACCAGGCTCGTGCTGGGGCTCTGTAAGTATCTTGATCCCAGTTTGCATTTCCAGCCACATCCACCTTCTGTTGCCAAGCCCTGTTGTATGGCAGGGGTGGGTAGTAGGTGCTGAGTATTTTAGATTCACGGAAAGGTAAGGCAGTGAGGGGTGTTTGGAGGTCCCTAATACAACCCCCTGCTTGCAACAGGTCTGACTTGAATGCTTGCTAGATGAGGTAGCTGAGGGCCTTATAACCGATTGTGCTCTGCAATTTTTGCACTTTCTGTACTTTCTCCTCTTGTACTTTCCCCAACTTACAGAACAGCAGCAGGGCCTATCGCCGCTAAAAGCGTGTGAGGGATCCCAGCAGGCAGGCAGTTCTTTGTTCTTTACCAAATCTATGGGCATCACAGGACACAAACTAGATCTTTCACAGGGCGCTGGGCCTGTGGTCAAAGGGGATGGTTCAGTACCTGTTCTTCCACCCATGCTTCTTGCTGTGTTTCTGCTGTATTTCTTCCTTCAGTGTCTTACTTATTTGCTGCTTAAGGCCCCAAGAAGTCTTAGGATCTCTTGCCTCCTGGTGTTGGCCTTAGTCAAGGCCCAGCTGGGAGATACCAGCAAAAGAAAATTTGTGCTTTGAGATCCTTACACCTCTAGCCACAGTGCTCCTCGTTAGCTTCCATGCTGGTCAAGAAGGTGGGTGTGCTGCCATTGCATACTCTGCTTTACCAATGCAGTTTCCTCATCTTGAGCTGCTGAGCCTCATTACGATCCTGGGTTCTCTTGAGTTATGACCCCCAATCTCTTGGTTTGGGTCCTAGGCTCCTACCTGTTTGCCTGTGTGTGCTGAAGTCTTTCCAGTCTGGAAAGGGCTCAGGCCAGTCCTTCTCTAGAGGAATGCTCTGAGGGTGGTGACCTGAAGTGGGTGTTCATGGAAAGAGTGTGAGGGCAAGCATATAGTGGGTACTCTCATGTTCTTTAGGAATCTGCTGCTTTAAAGACTGCCCGACCCAGAAGTTGCATCAGTATGCTTGTTTAATAGCTTTTGGTGAATTTATTCTCTGCCTGTGTCTTGTTGATTTTTAAATCAGTTGGTGCTTTTGGTCTCAGTGTCTTGTGGATGCACAGAAGAACTGTGTTTAGATATCCAAAGTATTTTCTTTTGTTTGAAGCCTGCTACCTCTTCCTTTGTGGCCTCCTCCTTCTGATACTGTAAGATATAGCAAATAATAAGGTTCTAGTATAGTCCATGTCTCCTCAGGGGGAGCCCTTTCCCTACCTCTGTACCTCATGCTTCTGTATCTTTTCTACTTTTACCATATTATTGCCAGTATTTTCTTCACACCCTAGCCTGCCAAGGGGTCCTGACGCCAAACACCATGCCTCTTTCTCCTCCTCTCAGTCAGTCTCTGATGCTCAGAAATCTTTTGGCAGGCAAGTCTGCTACTGAGGAAGGACTGAAAGCAGCAAAGCGGCAACAGAGACAGGCCAGCAAGACAGACCCTTTGTCAGAGCAGACTCTGGCAGCTTCTCCATATGGTAGTCCCTTGTTCACGTAGGCATGTGTTTCCTTGCTCCCACAAAAGATAAAAATTAAAACCTTTTGCTGGTCACCTTTATGCTTAGTATGGCAAAGCATTGTCTGGTATTTTCTGATGCTTTTGGATGCCTGATTTGAGACATGTGAAACTTTAAAATTCTGTAACTGTCCGTGACTTTAGGAAGAGCTGTAGGTACCCTGAAAATCCCCTGAAAATCTGATGCCTGATAGGTAGGGTTTTTTTGAAACTGTTCAATTTCTCTGTTGCATTTCTTAAGCAGAAGTGACACCTAGTGTTGAGTCGAGGGCAGGTCCGTGTCTGTCACACTTGCCTGGACCAGGTCACTAAAAGGTTTAGGAGCACAACCTGCTAATAAAACATGAGTGGAACAAAATGCTGGATGCCTTTTCTGAACGCGTGACTCTTGGGAGCTGGAGAGGCTTTCCCAGCCCAATGTGGTGCTGTGAAGCTAGGACCTTTTGGTGGTCTGTGATGCCTTTTTTTTTTTTTTTTTCCTCCTGGTACTAAGCATCTAATTAGTCTGGGCCCTTGTGTTTGTGGAGTCCAGTTTAGCAACCATGCCATGGAAACCCATTTGCACATTTATTAAAGACGGGGACAGAAAGCAATGCAGTTGGGTTTGTGACATTTTGAACTAAAACAATTATTCATAGACAATCTTGTTGCCTTTTCCTTTATCTGGAAAGGGGGACTTTGGGAAGGAAATAACAGTTAGAAAAGCTCTTACCCTTCCTTTCTGGCTTCTGTGTCTTGTCAAGTGGGACTTATGCGGCTTTTGTCAGTCTGTGTTTGCTGTGCCTCTCTTCCCAGCACATCTTTTGTGGAGCTCACTCCCAGTGCTGCAAGTGGATATGCAGCACTTGTCCGACAGGGTGCTGTCGTCCCTTTTTTTGAGTCTTTGCTGAAAAAGTAGTGTTGTTCAGTCCACTTTACTGAGCACTGGCAACTGGGGAGTGCAGCAAACACAGTGGCAAAGAAAGAGAGAAAAAGAAAAAAAGGGGAGTGTGAGATACGTGCTAGGCAAAAAAGGAGGCATCTTTTTTCCCTCAAGGGTTTGGCAGTGAGTATATTTATTGGCGGGTGGGCTGTTCACAGCTTGGGGCTCTATGGTCCAGTTGCATGTTCCTGTGTTGCATCTTTGGGGGCTGTTTTGTTTGAGAAACAGAAGTCTTGGAGCCAAAAGTGAGAAAGAGACTCTGTCTTTGTGATGAATTACTCTACCAGCCCTAACAACTGCAAAGAGGGTAACAACCAAAAAACCACCCCCTTCAGCCACAAAAACCCCTCCAAAACAAAGAAACCAGTGTCCTGCTGCCTTGAGTCCACAACTACCAGACAAAACAGCAGTCAGAAACTGGGGAGATGCAGTTCATATGTGGTTTTGTTATTTTTTTTAACCCCCTTATTTTAAAGTAAGGAATGAAAAGAGGTGCATAATTATTGAGGTACAAACTAAGGTATCCACGGTGGTGGAGAAGGATGGGAGCACAAGAGGGTCTAAAGTGGAAGGAGTTTGTTGATAATTTGATTTTTCTACCATTTTACCTTTTCCAGCACTGTGAAGTGGGTACGTATGTGACAGCCACAGCTTTAAGTGAAATTGTTTGTCACCATGCAATCTAGTGGAAAATAGGCTGCTGCAGTGTAATGTTGATGAAGCCAACCCCAGAGGAAATAAAAATAAATAAATACATAAGAGTTTTGACATATTTGGGAAAGATTCTACGGGAGAACAAAAAAATAAGCTCGCTATTTAATCTTGTAAAAAAAAAAAAAAAAAAAAAGCAAGCGAGTTTTATGAAAAAGATAAAAATCTTTTAGTAATTTTTGCTCCAAATCAGAATAAGTCTTTGATTGTTCAAGTGTTTTTTGCATAATGTAGTTCTCGATGCTTTCAAAGACTCTGCATGTTCATCATTCCTCTTGATCATTCTTTTGCTTTTTGTCTGCTGAGGGCAATAGAGGAAGAGTTGTTTATCGTTCTCTTCTTTGAGTTTTCTTCTTCCTCTTTTCACTTTTGTCACACACTTTCTTTTCCTCATTTTGAGATACTGCTATTTCTGTAGGAAGCAGGGTGGGGGGAAGTTTGGGAAACATAATTTCCCGTAAGGAAAAAAAACCCCTAACCCTACAATAAAACCCCCAAGCCATAAATATTTCCAATATCAAACTCTTAGCCCCACTCTGTATTCTGCTTTGTTCAGTGGCTTACTTCCTTGTGCATAAAGCGCCATATAAATGAGATGAGCGATATTAAAATCCATTTAGTTTCCAATGCCAATAACACTAGGAAAGATGGTCATCAGAACCAGGAGCTCATTTTTTTCTGTGACCTTGGGAGTGTTTATACAGAGATCCTTTGCCAAGCTTTTGTGTCAACACATCCCATCATATATCACCTTTTGATTTTCCTCGGTACCATGAAAAGCCCCACTGCCAGCTTTGGTGACAGCTGAGCCCCACTCAGACTCACTCTCTGTGTTGCCTTCATGGCTCATACATTTGTCCAAAGGGCTTTTCTGAGTCTACAGGTGCTGAGAAAGATGGGAGTGTTTAGTTTGTGATGAATTATGTCATTATGTATATATAAAAATTATTTTTTTTTCAGAAACACAACTAAATTAATTTCATCAGTAAAATTCACTAGCAAGGTAAGAAGACTGAATGTTGTTCAATGACAGCATAAATCCATCCTATTCTGGGTTGTTTTAGTCCCTCTTCCAAACAGTCCTCCTGCTGGTGTGCTCATTCTCCCTTCTCTATCCTGGTGGACACCATGGTTCAGGAGCGGAATGGGGCTTTGCCCTTTCCAGCAGCACTGAACTGTAGGGTTTGCTCACTGCAACACATGAAACCATGCCATAAAGGTGTGATTTGGCAGTAGAGGAAGGCTGATTTCACGTCTAGCTGCTGCTAGAAAGTGAGATCCTGCTTCTCTCTTCCAAACCCCAAAATGCAAATTTCAATTGCTCTACTTCCAGCCTCTGCAGAGCAGCAAAAGAACGAATGATGTGGAAAAAACCCCATGTATTTTTGTGCGAGCTTAGTCCTGCGATCTGGTGTTAAAGAATTCTTAGTCATGGGTTTCTCTAGCTGGCTGGAGCTAGTGTACAGGCTGCTGGTTTTGGCAGGGGTGAACTCTCTCCCTTCCCAGCTCCCCAGCTTCTCCAGTAGCATCCTACCTGACAGAGCAGGGGTCCCTGAAGCATCCTACAGCAGGGCACGTCCTAGCAGTGACCTTGAAAGAAGCTCTGCGTGTCAAATGTTGCCCATCGAGGTCATTACATTCAACGACAGCTTAGGGCAGCACCTGCTCTGTAGCTGTAAGCGCAATTATGTATTTTCTTTCTCGGGAGTTCTAGTGTATGAAAAACTAGCTCATAGCCCCTGCCGCCTGGGTTCCTCTCGGAGGTTTGCACGCAGTGCCCGGCCAGTCTGCCCATATCCAAGGTATATTTGAGATCTACCGCCACTGAGCCTGTGGGTTATTTGATTTGTTTGCTCCAATAACCACTAAATCTCCTCCAAGTCCTTGTTGTGAGCTTTCTCACGTCTGGTGGTAACGGGAGGGACCGCTTTCCTCTGAGGGTGGTTCAGCCCATGGAAAGGCTGGGAAACTTCCAACCTTGGAGATGTTCGGAGTCACCTGGGCGAGGTGCTGAGCAGCCCCAGGCAGGTTTAGATTCGTCCCAGCTATGAGGAAGGGGGGGTGGAATCAAAACCTCCAGGTGTCCCTTCCCACCTATATCTTCCTGTGAAGCTAAATGGTCGCTCATTTGCGGTGCAAACAGTGCAGCTGTTTCCCTTTTTACACAGTCGTTATCATCCATCAGACTGTTGCTTGATTTCAAAATTCGGAGGTGGCCAAGGCAAAATCAGCCTTTATGAGAAGCCTCTTCTTTTTACTGCTGTAAAAATACTGGGTATTTTTTACCCTGTAAAAATACTGGGTATTTGCAGGATCTGGATTGCTCTGCACTAACAAAGATCCTGTTGTTTCCTCCCACTGTAGTACAGCTTGCCAGCATGCTAGCCAATTAACATGTCTGAAAATATATTACAGAATAAACCTGCAATATGAAAATGAGCAAAAATATTGCCACTCTGTCAGAGCCTCCCTGCCCTGCTTTACCAGCTCTGCATCCCTGTGGCTGCTCAAATGGCTACATCGGTGAGAAGGGGGAAAGTGAATTTTAAAAAAAAAGCTACTTCAGTGTCATCTGGACATCTCACATAGAAACTCCTTGGAAAACGAACATTGTGTATTAGATGTGCTTCCCAGTTAAGCAAAAATGTAAGCTGCAGCAAGCAAAAAAATTCTACAGCCCATGCGTCACAAAATACTTTGGTGTGTTTTTATTCCTGTAATTCATCTGGCTTCTGGAGAATGAAGACAAACAAGAACGAAAGCTCTAAGAATTATCAAGACGTTTGCTCTTCAGTGGACTTTTGAACCCAAGCAACGAGAGGCTGGTTGTAGGAAGATCAAAACCAAAACTATCAAGATGTTTTTTCTTCAGTGGACTTTTGAACCCGAGCAAGGAGATGGCTGGCTGTAGGAAGAACAAAACCGAAATAAAGCAGTTAATTGTTTTTGATCCCTGAGGGTAATAGGGGCCACTTCTCGGGACAGGGTGTTTCACAAGACTTCTGTGCAAGCTATAAATGTAGGCGAGCGGCAGCAGCACCGGACTGGAGGAAGCGCCGCCAGCTCTCCCCATCCCAGACGCTGTCATCGAGGTGAGATGCACACTTTTTACACAAAACCTTTCAACGGCTTCTCGGGCAGCTACTGTGAAATGCGGTTGAAGAGAAAGATGTTTAAGTGTTGGGCTGAGAGCTGCAACACGTGTGTGAGGATGGGATGTCTGGATTTGCAGAAACTTGACCCGTCTTTCAGGTGATGAGAAAACAGCTGCAGGATAAGCATGCCTTACAAAGGGAGAGGGTGGAGAGAGCCATTGCTGCAAAATTCCAAGGGGTGAAAGTGAGAATATTTTACAAATTAATCTTGGGCATAGGATCCTTATGTTGTCTCAGCAAAATTAACTGGCTTATTATTAGTACTTTTTCAGCAGGCACAAGGTCATTATACTAGTGCTCAATCAATCAATAAATTAAAGTTCAGGTACACACAGCCTCCATAAATTCAATTATAACTGTGAAAAAACACTGAAATGCTTTTGATCATGTAGTGAGACTTTTTTTTTTTAAGTGAGATTTAAGTGAGATCTTTTTTTTAATGTTGATTATGTTGCTCAGGTCTTGCAATTTTAGTCTGACTTTTAATCTCACTTGGGCAGATCTGATCTTCTCGCATCCCTTCCCAGAATCAACTAGAGTAACTGCTTCTTACCCTCAGATAGATTTGCCCTGAAATCTAAAACTTTGCTTCTATGGCTGTTATGTGATTTAGAAAGGGAGCTGTCAACTTAACTGGCTGCTCCTTTTTGTTCCTGCAGCTGTTATTAATAAATACTGTGGTTCTTTATGTGATTCCAGATGACTGTGTGGAATGATATATGAGTATTCGTAACAGTGCTACAAAAAGACATTTACAACCTGAAATTGAGTCTGACTCAAAGAGCTGATGCTTTGAACTTGATTGCTTCTCGGCTTAGGTCAACAGAAATATCCTGATTTCAATAGAATTTCATGTAAAATGAGAAATGAGGTATTCCAGTGAGTCTAAAAGTTCAGTTCTGGCCTTAACAGAATAGATATTTTTCCTATTTACAGTACAAAATGCACTTTGATTTAGCAATTAATTGAATGTCTCACTACTTCTTTACTTGTAATATTATGTGGATCATGAAATCTAGTCCAAACAACGAACACCAATTTCTAAAATAATTCTCAAACGAAGTGTCAATTATCAACGGAAAGATTTATCAGCAATTAGGTATTTTATTTCATTATTATTTAGGATATACCAATAAGATGTTAAACTAAATGCTCAGAAGTCCCGCACAAATATACATAAACCAACATACACAACTAAACAAAACTGTACAGTTTTGGTGTGCACATCTCAATTTACTTTTTTTTCCAAATTCAAATTTCTATGTCATGCCCTCACTCTTTTCCAGCTGCTGCTGCATTTACAGTCTGCTAAAAATATTTTACTTTTCCTTTTTTCCTCCCCGCCCCACCCGCCGGCCCCCTCCAGCATTTTCTGTCTTGCTTCTTACAGTCATTGTTTATTTTCCGTTTTCCTTTTCTGCAGGCTGTCATCCAGCTCCTCCAGCAAGCAATCCGAACTACAGAAGGCCTACCGAGATGGGAAAAATCATCGTTTATGAGCACGCCAACTTCCAGGGTTACTCCCGAGAATTCACCAGTAATGTTGCCAATCTAAAAGCTGTCGATTGGAATGATTGTATCTCCTCAGTGAGAGTAATTGGCCAGCCTTGGGTGGCTTATGAGCACCACAGCTATACAGGCCAGTTAATGGTATTTGAGGAGGGAGATCATGGCTTTGTCGGTCACCAGATGAATGATAAGATCACTTCTCTGCAGCTGATCACTGAGGATCTGCGCAATCCCCAGATCACCCTCTATGAACATTCCCAGTACCAAGGGAGGAGCAGGGTGGTAAGAGAAGCAACCAACCTGGCTAGGGGCTATGACAACGACACCATATCCTCTCACAAAGTCCAGAAAGGCGTCTGGCTGCTGTGCGAACACAGCGACGGGAGCGGTATTCGTTACATTGCGCGAGAACGCGAACACCTTCCACATTACGGTGCAATCAATTTAAATGACAAGCTTTCGTTTCTGCGTCCCCTTCTCCCTGGCAGCTGCTATTAGACAGCAAATCCTGCAACGCTGAGGAAAGATGCAGCTCCAGCAAGGAACCTGAGACCTAGATTTCTGTCTGCGCTTGTATTGCTTTTTTCCCCTGTGGCACAGAAAGGCTGAATGGGAGAGCTCTCTTTTAAGCTGCACTGCAGATCTGTATTTCTCGATCCTGCCTTGCACTGTTCTCCCTCCCCATAATCCCCACAAATGCAATAAGTATCGTATTTGGTCAAATGAAAGCGTCTCAAAGATAAGAGACATGCCAGGGGTGTGTAACCTATTGCACCCGCAGTTCGCATTCCGATGTCCTGTACTACGTAACGTAAAAGCATTGCATGTTGCTTCTGTTGCTAGATGCGTTAACAAAATGTGAGTATATAACCAGCATCACTTACTTTGTAACTTGTTTGACAATGGTCTTGCTCTACCATGGCCTTTGCCATTTTTTGTGTTCTGTGTTGCCATTAAAGAAGATATTGAAAGCAACAATGGGTCTATTTTATGTATTGTTTGTGGTTTAATAGAGATAAATATTGCCCTTTCATGGTGAGATATCTCTATGTATTCAGAGAATAGTTCATGCAGTCACTTGTAGACATTTTTCATGGGTCTCCCCTGAAAGGTTTTATCTCTTTCCATTCTCACTTGTCAGTAACACTGGGTACAGGCTTGACTCAACCAGACTTAAAATCTTGGTGAGCGTGCCGAGTATTGCTGGGATCCTGGCCAAACCCACCTGGAGACTTTACTTAACTATCACAAGATTGATTGTTTCTCAAGGCATTGATCATACTAATGATATAGTCTTCTACTGCCCTACATAATATAATCAGACAGGAAGTTTTGATAAATTTGAATTGATTGGTTGGCTGATGGCAATAGGAAAACCTGTCTGATTTTTTTAAACCTTCTTTATCTTGATATGAGATGAGGTACCATTTTGAAATCACGGTCTTTCAAAGAGCATGGAAAATCCCCTTCTTCTAGAGTTACCTCCATTGTAATTCTACATCGTAATGGCGTTTTACTGTTGTAACGGTCTCAGGAGTCACCACGTGCTATGTTCTACCACAGGCCAGACTGAAATGCTAGCTCAGGTAGCTTAGGGCCCTCCAACACACCAAGCAGTGCCAGGCGTTATCACCGCTACAAGCGCGCGAGGAATCCCACTGGGCCCTTCTTTGTCCGTTTACAAATCCCATGGGCGTCACAGGCCACAAACTAGATCTTTCACAGAGCAAAGAGGCAAACGGAGGATGAAGATGCAAGCTGCAAGAAGCGGCAAGCTGCAGGAGAAGGGTTGCCGAAGCATCTGTAGTTCAGTGTTTTGCAAGCCCCAGAGCAGCCTGGGGAGTGACCTACCATTCAGCATTCCTGCAGGATTGCAACTCTGTATGCTTACTCTTTGCCTCCAAAGCAGTGCATTAAAAGCTATATGACGGAATCAGCTTCAAAATAATTGTGTTTGGAATAGGAACTACGCAAGGCCTTCTTGCGGACGTGGGATCACTAGCTATTTCAAGAACTCTTTTGCCATGTACAAGTTTACCTGCAGAGCAGAGGGTTGCAATTCTGCGTTATCACTGTCCAACGGCAGCTCCACGCTCCGAGCCACGTATTATGGCAGCTGTCAGGCAGCTCCGCATTGCAGTGTTTATCGAGCTCTGTGCTCAGCTCCCGTTTGCCATGATTTCCTTGTATTTATAGTTAAAAATGAAGCCCAGAACATGCTGCAGATGTGCCGGGCTTTGTTCCCATTTTCAGACGCACACTGCAGGCTGTGCTGACTTACCAGCCACTTGTGTTCATCTGCTAGGCTCGTGCGGGCAGATGCAATGGTGACAGCTCAGGCTGCGTGTGGTTTGGGACACTTCTTACTGCTTTGCAGCCAATTTCAGGTTTCCTTTCTCTATTCACCAGAGATCTTCTTTTAATGGGATTTCAAAATTCAATTCAAAGAACATGGCGCATTCTCCCTACTGTAGGCCAAAATAACTTGGAAGCGCCGAGCACTCTCCAGATAAAGCACCAGCTGTGCCCAAAGAAAGGGGACGGTGTATTGGGAAGGGGAAAGCAAACACTGGTATGTTCTAATGTGGGCTTTAGCAATGGTATCGGTGGGTATCTGGGACGCAGTGTTCTCAGCCTTCTCAATAAGGTAAATCAGACGGTGCAGAGCTCTGTATTGTCACCATTAGACTTCTTCCAGAAGGCCCAAGCGCAGCATTTTGCTCAATAGGTAACAAAGCTGCAAAACACCAATGCATGCTATGGTTTTGTTTTGTTCCCTGTATTAATGCAACTCTCCAATACTAATACCTTTGGGAGGGGCAAATGCCGTCTTCTGCCCAAACCAATTTGTGGAAGAAATTATTTTGGAAGTCCTATTGAATTGCCTGAGTCATGTGTGAGGGATCCCTTTCAGCATCTTAGCACAATAATGAGGTTACATAGGCACTGTTAATAGGAGAGAGATTATTTAGGAAGTCTCTAATTATCTTTCCTAGGAAATACACTTGATGTTATTTCCTTTGTGAAAAATGCCATTTCTTAAAGAAGGTATTCTCTTATTTCCTTGGCATATGTAAGTGAAAATTTGTTTACAGCCAGGGTGTCTCTGAATCAGATAATTGTTATCTCTGAGTTTTCCCTCTGTTTCTCTTGGGCAAAGAGAAATCTCCCAAAATTGCTGTGATTTTAACCAGCTCATATTCCTGTCTGTCTCTGGTTCTGGCCACCAGAAAGGGGATTTTCTTTACTTTGGGGGCAGAGGGTCTAGTTGCTCTTGGGGTGCAGTGCACTGCAGACTAGCAGGCAACTTCTACACTGCTCAGATAGCAGTACCCTTGAAATCATATTCTGTGATCATCCTCACCCCTTATCTTTGCGGCAGGCTTTAAAAGGCATCTCAGAAGGACACAACACCCTCCCTGGCATTCCCTACTGTACTTCACACGTGTTGTACATCCCTATACAAAAGTACTGTATGACACTCTTGCTCAGGAAAGACTAGAGCATTGGCATCTCTATCTGCCTGTCAGTGCAGGGATAAACAGTACCTGGAGGTCCCAAGCCCTTTTAAACTACCCATGGTAATAAGACAGAGTAAAAAGGCTGCTTCCAAAATAAACAGTTAGTAGAAAACTTTCACAGAGGGGATTATTACTGATCCGCAGTGAAGTGCAAATGGACATTTGAACAGAATGCTGCATAAGGAAGGCTTGTAACGTGTGATATGCCAAAGGAGATGTCTAGAGAAGAAGGCTCAAACACCATGGGTATAGCTAAGAGGTGATACGTAAACAGAGTGAACTTTTCTCTTCTTGGTTAGAAACATCCACAGACAAAGCTCGGGCATGTTTGGGTAACCAAAGAATATAGAACTTGGGCTTAAGGTCAGATCTTGTCAACCCAGAAACAGGGTGTTGGTTACACGTTAACCACACCTTATTTTGTAACAATGCTGTGTTGCGCTCCTGATTAGATAGCAAGTTCAGAAAACTTTCTTGGAGCTGATTCCTCGCACTGACTTGGCTCTCAGGTCATGGCTGGGCTTGATGCATTGATGGATCATGACTCTTGTCTGACAGAACACCAGATGACTGTCCTTCAGTCCACGGTGTTTAAAGTAAGAATTACATTTGGCATGACTTACAGACCCTAGATCTTAATTTCATTCAGAAAATACTGCATAAAAGCTGAAATCTTTCAATCCCTGTGCACAATCATTAACCGCAAAAATATATTCCTCCTCTCTTCAAAATTGAGCAACACACTGTGAGAGACTGAAAATTAAACGTAAATAAAACATTTAATCAATCGTTTGGTGTCTCTTCACCTTAATTTAGCCTGAGAGTACCATCAACTTGCTATGACTCCCTGGGTTAAACCAGCTCTGGGTTGTAACACACAGACATCACATCACTGCTCTCACTTCCTGGTTTTTTTTCCCCTTACTTACACCAGGACTTACGGCTGGGCATATGAGAACTGCTCGCACAGCAACCTATACTCAGATGACCCCACAGGAACAATCAGCTTTCAGAAGTGAACATGTACAGAGCTTAAGGCAACACAAAGTTGAGTTTCCACCACAGCTTCAGCAGCTGTGTATACAGCAACACAAATTTTGGCTGCCCCGTTGTCCAGAGGAGAATAATCCTTCTGAAGGACTTCAATTCCTGGTTAAAGAATGGCATCCTTGGTAACACTTACTGGTTTGGCACTGGTACGTTTGTTTAGACAGGAACCTATGAACCAGTTTTGAAACTCTTACTGCAAAGGAAGTACCTCAGGATGGTGTAAATTCTTTTATATATATAAAGATGCAGGCATTTATTATTTCACATTCCAATGGAGAATGATATGTTTGAGGGCAGGCAGCAGCTTTCAAAATCCTGGTTCAAAGTCCTGGTTCAAAGCTTTGGAGTCACACAAACAGTAATAGGAGACAGTAATCCACAGTCTGTGTCTCACAATGGAAGAAACTGCAGGGCCATAACTCCAGGCAGGTGGTCAAGACCAAGCCCCTTTCTTTCACCGTTGGCAGCTCCATCGCCCAGGCAGCCCACAACCAGAGGAGCGGAGGGAAACAAGACGACAGGATATTCTGCTGCACATGTCTTATTCTCTTTTTTTGGCTCAATGATTTAACATTCACTTGGGGAAACTCAAGCTGTTTTTCAAATACAGAATTCTCAAACTTGCTGTTTGCAAACTTGCAAGCTTTCAGTGTTACTTGCTGTCCGGCTCAGTTCATCCAGCGCTGGTACTCCCTGGCTTGACATTACAGCAGCTTTTAATCTATGTGTCCAATACTGAAAACCCCTTGTAGGAAGCAGGGCTGCAGCAACTTCTTTTTTTTTCATATGCATCTTCAAACACTTCTCTTTACCCAGCAACACAGCTACCCCACCTTCAATTCAGTTGCTGATTCTTCCTTTAATTTCATCTTAGTTTTCTTTGTCAGAACATTCCTCCCGCCTTGTGCTGTTGTGGTTTCTTGGCAGCGCCTTATTTGACTTTGGTTTAATCATAGCAATACAATGGCAAAGCTTAAACGAGATTCTCCATCCTTGTAAATCAAATGTCAAAAAATGCAAAGCATCAAGCTGACAAAAGCAGTAATGAGAGACCTTCCTTCAGAGATCTGCAGAGATCACTGGGAAAATAATTGCGAAGTGCTGAAATGAGCGCAGATGCAGCAGGTTATTCCTATAACGAATTCCCCTTCCTGGAGCAAACTTCTCTTTGTCTTTCGTACAGTCCCAAAGCTGTATTCCTGTTCGCACAGTCCCACATATTCCTGGGGCGCCGTTCACCCAGCTAAACGCCGTCAGCCCTAGAGCTCCGCATGGACTCATCCCAAATCCCCCAAACTCCTGGCATGTGTATGATGTCTGTGCCCCATAGGCCGATGCACTCAAATAGCTAAACCTGCGAAGGGGCTGCTCCTGTGACCCACTGTCCCAGAGCAATGGGACCTGAGGGGAATAAAGCAGTTTATCGATCTAGAGCTGCTGCATATCTGTTCCCATTGCAGTGATACTGAGGCCCAAGGACAACTCAGCATGGATTGCCCTTATCAGCAGCACAAGATGGAATGAGTGGTTGTTTATGTGCACTACCAGACCTCATACATCAGACAGAGCAATAAATGAGGCAGCAAAACCAAGTCAAATGTCTTTGAAAAGGCTGGGAAAAAACTCCCTTTTGGTATCAGTGAAGCCACAGCCTACCAGGGAGGGAGACAGAGATTTCTGCCACTTGCATTTATTCTACAGAATTATTCATTGTATTTATGCCTATTAGATAAAAACAGGAGGCAGTAACATATATTCAAATAAAAAAATAAAGTCTGCAAATACCTGTTTGATTGGCTTGTTATGCATAGCTTCAGCTGTCTCCTGTAATCTACATTAGCTCTTTTACATGTTTTGTTTCCTTCCCATGCCAATTGTAAATGTAACCCTTCCACCAAGACCAGCAAGGTCCAGGTAAAATTTTGAAGGAGTTGCTATGTGCACAAGACCTTACCCAGATACCCAGGAAAAATCAACAGAGTTTCTGGTAGTCAGGTGGCTAATTTCCTGTGCTCGCAGGCATGAAACACTTGCCTTAGTGAACTGTATTATTATCAAAGGAAAAAAAGAGAAGTCCAAAATGGTAGATAAATAAGGTAACATGCAATAGTTAATTCCCAAATACCTGTGACTGTCCTACAGTCTCCCCACCTGCAGAGGCAGCTGCTAGGCCACCTGGTTGCCCTTCCTCACGTGCCGTAACACTTCACACAGCTGAGGAATTTCACAAGATCTCCATCCTCCTATGAGCAGAGGCTTGAAGTAGAAAACCTTAGAGGCCCCTTCCAGCCTAAATGTTTCTGTAACTCTATAAAACTCTCTGGCATGTTCACAGCTACCCGTGCACCACAGAGGAGTGTCATCCTACAAAACTTTTGAGGTCAAGAGCTAAATATGGGAATTTAAGTGAGGCACATAACAGGGCTGTAGGCTGGTGTCAGCACTGTAGCAGTAAATATTGTAAACTCCTCATAGGTGCCACAGCAAAGGAAAGTTTTAAGGAGGGATATGGATGGGGATGTGTTGGAAACTTTGCATCTGCTATTGCAGAGATTTATTTTTTGGGGGGTCAAGGAGGCAGAATATAAACAAATGTGAAAGTGTCAGGTCAAAAAATATAGCCAAGGATCCTTGAAGGTTTTTCAGTAGTAGTAGGAGAAAGTAAAGGTGGAGATGGACTTTGACCCTTAACTGGAGCCCTGTGGATTACATTTGGTAAGACAGCAGGTGAGAGCCTGTGGCAGAATTGGGAGGGAAGACTGACATTGGGGAAATGGACTTTATAAAGGTCAAAACAGTAATCCCCAAGTTATTGTGCGTATGAATTGAAATGATGATGAAACTTTTTTTAATTAAAATTGAACAAAGGATCAAATTTGCCACAGAGTGACAAAGGCTTTTTAATCCTTATTAGAATTACTGACAGAAAGATTTAGGCTGGAAGGGACCTCTCTAGTCCAAGCCCTTGTTCACAGCAGAGCTACCTCCAAATGCAATTAGGTTACCCAGGGCCTTCTCCAGGTGATTTCTGAACAACTCCAAGGGTGGACATTCCCCAGCTCCTCTGGTCTTTCTGCTGGGGTTGAACGATCCTTGGGGTGAGAATTTTCTTCCTTATTTTCAGTCAGAGTTTCCCTGTTGCCAGTTAAGACCATCGCCGGTTGTCCTTTTGTTGTGCACCTGTGAGAACAATCAGCCTTGTCTTCTCCAGGCTGAACAGAATCCGGCCCCTCAGCCTCTCCCGGTACACAGCACGTTCCAGTGTTCTCCGGTGGCCTGTGCAGGGCTCTCGCCACTTTGTTCACATTTCTTTTGTAATGGGGCATCCGAAATTGATGCAGTATTCTAGACATGGCCTCATCAGTGCAGAGAAGATGGGAATAAAGTCTTCCCTTACTCTGCTGGCTACTCCTGTCCTCGTGCTGTGCAGTATGCAGCTGGCCTTCTCCGACACACAATCGCATGATGTTAGCTCATGTGCAACTTCTTGTCCACCGACAGGATGGAGTGAGAAAGAGACAACTAAAATTCTTTAATTTCTCTGTGCTTGCATGTACTAAATACTGTCAAGCTTGGGTTAGGGTAAAACCTTTACAGCAACAGCTACTCTTCAAAATGAGTATAAAAAAAGGAGTAAGTTGGGTGGAAAAGAGCCAAAACAACAGAATCCTCTGCTCAAAGACTACATATAAGTTGGCGTTAGGTGGTCAGGATGCTTTGCTGTTTCCTCAGAGCACTCTCTGAAGAGTTTAGATGTGTGCCTGAACTCTGCGAGTGTAAGAGGGCAAGTGGTTGAGATTATTATGAAAGCAAGGACGGCTGAACAACGTCAGTTTTGAGAGAAGCACATGAGATAACATTAGTGAAATACCAGACCCTTCCTGCAATTTCACCTCCAAACAGAATAAATTTGCAATCTTCTTAGGCTTTTCTTGGATTAGCAGCAACCTCTTCCCCTAACTGGTGACCCTACAGTGAAATTTTGCTTAGAAGTTGCAATCGTTGATGGAAAGGAAAGGGACAAAGAAAGGCAAGAAACAGTGCACACCTGTTAGATCTCAAATGCTTTAACAGTTAATTGTTTTATACAGTCAAATATTAATAAAGCTACTGTATGCAAATAGAAGTGTGGTAACTTTTCAGGGGAGGCAGAGAAGTTTTTTATGAGCTGATGCAACTACTATTTTCTCTGATCCTTTCACAACTCTCAGGGTATATTTTCTTTCACCGATAGACAATTTTTAAGGAAACCTTGGCATTAAAACCAACTCAGTGGCAAGGGAACACTGCTTTTGATAAATCCTATCTTTTAGTAGCCAATTACTAGCATCCTGCGCATATATTACCAAATCACATACATTACAAAATAAGGTAAGCAGGTATGTCTACTTGTCATCTGGTTTCCTGGCAGACGAGATCTGACCTTGAATCTATTTTTTACATCTGGTGGTGAGCTAAACCAGCCCGATCTTGTTCTGTGGTTGGTTCTACCTATGAAATATGCATTCTTTTTACCACCTTTCTGAGGACAGGTTATCTGCAGGGTGCTTTACAGGCTTTACAGGCCAGACATGTTCAAGAGTTCCCCTGCTAAGGTACCAAGAGAGACACTCTTAAAACTCACCCAAAGGAGCCTTGCAGGCTCGTGAGCGTATACAACCCAGGAATCTGGCCTCAGTGGTGCCGATGGGTTTGCTTCTACATGGCAGCGCAACATGGCGTAAAAAAACTGCTCTGGAGTCTAAATTGATGTAACGTGCCAGCGTAAGGCTGCACCTGAGTTAATTAGCCCTGTTGTAAATCAGCCCCTCCTAGCACGGCAACCATACCGCCCTAATATGTACACACAGCTCTGAGGACCTTTCTGTCCGTGGCTTGCTGCCTCTACCAGCTCCCCGTGGCTTCCCGCAGCCATTGTTCTCCTTTTCTCGCCCACCGACACAGTTGTGGCTACAGCTCCGTACTCGGGCATTTTTCAAGACTGAACTGGATAAAGTCCTGAGGAACCGTATCTGACCTCACAGTTGTCCCTGTTTTCAGCAGCAAATTGGACCTGATGGCATCCAGACGACACTGCCAACCTGAATTATCCTATGATCCCGTGATTGTTCTGGCTAGCAGGATCATTCCAGCTCATTACTTAAGACCCAAGACTGGCAAATCCTAGTATTTCCTGTCAGATATTATTCCTCAGCAATCTTGCTATAAATAAAGATGATCCATGTCCCTTGTCCATCCCTCCTGTTCAGCCATGTCAGTCTGCCACCGTTCTGATCTGCATTTATGTATACTGACATTGACTCAAGTGGGTCTAACGAGCTACTTTGCTTTCTCCTAGCACTCAGCAACTAATTTGTTCCTGCAATTTCTCTCTCCTCCACTTGGTGTTTTGAGCTTTTTGTTGCTAATTTTTTTTGTGTGTGTGTGTGTGAAACTAATTTTTCAGGATGTTGTTTTATTGCTTTTGACACAGCAGAAGTAGAAGAACATCCTGCAACAACTGCAAGAAAAAGAGAACTCGTAGAGTATCTGCTGATGTGTAGGATTTCAGCATGCAAGATCCTCTTCCAAAAAAGCCCAGGGTAGCTCCTGTAAGCAGGTGATCAGCAATAATGAACCAAAGGGTGAAAACGTATCACAGAACAAGGACATAAAGTAAAAGCAACGAACAATAAAGTTGCACGAGCTAGTTCTTCTCTGGAGAAACACTGTTTCCAGAGTTTCTTTTTGGTCAACTCACTTTCCAAGTTTAGTGTGTAAGTATGGTTAAGGCATGGCTGAGTGTGTAACCCAGGGACACACACACGTCCACGCAAAGGACACTGACACGGCCAACTGCACAGGCTGCCACAGACAGGGTGCTGCCTTCAACGGCCCCACATACAAAGCTACCAGGACTCACATAAAATGTAAGTGTAGACAGCCAAGTCCCCTTTCTTCTCTCCAGATGATCAACATTGAAGTCCACTAGTGAAAACATACACACCCTCACTCTCTAGATCCACAAGCACATTCACAAGTCCCTCAAATGTCCCTGTGAGCCCTCTGCCTGTCTAATATCCCTGCCTGGACCCTGGGCCTCCTACTGGCCAGCTAGTCCAGATTGAAGTTTGGTAGCAAATTACACTATTATGACTCATTTTGAACCAAAAAGGTCTTAGGCTGATAAACGTAATGAAGCAGACACTCTCATATTCCACATAACCTTACAAGTCCGATTTCCTGTACTTTAAAATTCGGAAGTGCTACAAGCCTACAGACACAAAGAGCAAGATGGGTCTCAGCAGGACAGAAGGAGACACTTGTAGAGCTGGTAACTGAAGGAGAAGAGACAACAAGGCTCAACAGAATATTTCAACTTGATTTAGACCTGTGCAGGATCCATGCCTCTTAATATGGTGTAGCATATGCCCTGTAGCAGCTATAGGTGAACGCCATCTATCACATGCCACTGCCTCTCTTATATCTGAGGTTTTAATGCAAGTCCAGCCATGGCTTCCCTGTCAAAGCACCACACACTGCTCTGTCCCACACAGTATTCAAAGCTTGATGAAGACTGTCTTAGACCCATCATGACTGCCTAGGTCTCTTAAGTCTCCAGCTTTTCCCTACCTTATACTTCTGACAGTGGTTGGGTTAGTGCAGACAGTTTCCTCTGGCTGGACACTAGTAGTGTCTCACATTCTTTCAACAAAAAAGTTAAGCAGGAACTACCCCCTCCCCCTCCCTCATTTCTTGTTTCTTTTGTGCTGAAAATTCATTTTATGCTAATGCAGATTTTCAAGTAAGTTTTATGTGATAACATAAAACATTTTGCAAAAACATAAACCAGAAAGATTTAAAACAGCTGATAAAGAAACAAAGGCTGGAAGCTGACCCTGGCAATTGTTCTAGTGGTGATTTTATAATACTGCGCAGAATGCCTGTTAGTTAATTTCAAAATCAGCAGAGAGGAAAGACATCTTTCAGTTGCATGATGCTGTAAGGCAGTGATAAGCCCGGTGATAAATGATAAAAGACAGTTACATAATAGTTACAATGAAAAAAAAAAAGTTTGCATAGCTAATTCTGCAACTCACTGTATGATGAATTCAGTTCAATAATTCATTAGATGATCCTTCTAGTATTTGGTATCTGGTCAGGTACACTAGAGCAGAATGAGTGAAGCCAAAGTCCCTTGAAAGACGGTTGAGTCCTGACCACCCATACTACAGCAGAAACTCCAGCAGAGTTTATGGGACGCTGTTTTCTGCAAAGAAGAGTTCCAGTATGACTCAAACAGTGTGATCAAGTAATGACACTCATCACACCTCAGTAAACTGTTTTCCCTCGGTGTTCATTGTAGGTTGTTCCCCATGTCCAGCAGTTTTCTGTAGAAGCATGGTTGAGGATGGCATTCACGGAAGAGTGTGCTTGTTTCACAGTCACAGGTTACAGCGACCACGTACAAATTGAGTTCTCAAGATCACACCTAAGGTACAGCCACTTGCGTCACCACAGAGGAGATACTTTGCTTCAAGACCTCTGTGTCAGTATCAATTTGAATCCTATGATCATGAAATCTTTCAAGAAGTTCCTCAAGTGCACTGCTAACAGCTCTTTTTGTTGAGAGCAAAGCCTGGCATTTGGGAGAACCAATAACTTGATGCAGGAGATAATTAGTACCCATGTAGAGAAGAAAATAAAGGAAGATGGGGAAATGAGGAGAAACAAGATCTGCGGTTCAGGAATTTAAAAAGACAGAAAAATATGCTGGGTAAGGATAATCTCTGCTTTCATGTTCCATGAACAGAAATGGAAACAGTTGATACAGGGAGAATATTAAAAAGAAATATTATATGAAGTATTTACTTCAGACTGAATGGGGAAACTGTTTGGAATTGTGTTTAGCACAATAATATTGTTGCTTGTCAATTGTGTGAAACACTATCTCTAACCAAACTCAATTATTTAATTTCAAAACAGACAGTATAAGGCACCATCTACAATATTTGGTAGTTGCTGCAAATTAAAATGTCTGCAAAGGTGTATGTTTGCTTTCCCATGCTTCTGCTTTAAAATTTTGACTTTTAATTGTTTTTTACACCATACTAATATGTCTCTATTTACACCTGATTTCTGGGTTCTACGCTGTGACCCTCCTTTCTGTTTTTAAGACAACAGTATTGGTGGGTTTGATTATCATCTACAATAGTACCATCTACATCTATTACTATACATATAGATATATATATAATTACGTATGTCGATACAGACATGGTTATTTATGCACATAGTATTTTCATGTGACTCTGGCCATACCTCACCGTGAAAGACAGAACTTTAAGAAAAGCAGTCTTCAGCTAGTACAAGGTACGTTCACCATTATTCAACACTGAAAGTTACTTATCTCACAAATTTGCACAGTCCCTGTTGTGTGCTAGCTAAATCATACATAAGACACTTTCCATCGCCTGCCGAAATAAATTCACTTTATTTTCAACAGGCAATGCAGTGCTGTCGCAAGTCGGTCTTTCCCCACCCTCGAAATCCCAGGTTTTCCCGAGAAAAGTGGGAAACCAGCGTTCCTTGCACAGCCTCAGCAGGTGCAGCGCTCCCTCCCAGTCCGGTCGGGGTCCCCAGTGCTGCGGGCACCCAACTGGGCCCAGTTGGGTCCCCTCCCTGGGCAGCCGGTGGGGCCAGCTCCGGGCAGGGCAGGAGGGGCTGTGTGGCCGGGGGGGGGCTGGTGCTTCTCCTCCTGCACCTCTCGCTGCAGTTTCTCTCGGTAGTCCCTGGGACTGCTGTGCAGACCTGGGTGCTGCAGAGTAGAAGTACGACTTCATCGCGCCTGGAAAACTTGGCGAGCTCCAGCCTGGCAGCTGTAGGGAGCTCAGCGGAGAAGGGTCCCTTGACTTCTGCTGCCATCCTCTGGAGAGAGACAGGACGTAGCTGACCCTAAATGGGCTGCTTTTGTACGGGTTTGGGGGAGTCACTGCTGGTAGCAAAGCTTGGCTTTCACTTGGGTGGGAGTGGGGTGGGTGGGGGGAGCTTTGCTCTGGTGGCCCTGATTGGGAAGGGGTGGGCAATGAAAGCTGGGAGCAGCGTGCCCCGAGGAACTGGTTGCCATCATGTGCAACTGGCTTGTGCCTTCGGCCCCAGGGCCAGCGGCCTGCCAGCAGCAAAAGGGTTTGAGGGAAAGTGGAAAGACTTAATATAAGAAATTTCTTTTAGTGTTCTCTCATAGTCATTGTTAGAGAAGCTAAAATGTCAAACAAACATTTCAGGAATATCCTTATTTGCATAGTTGACATAATTAATCCTTAGCTGGAGTACCGATTGCAGACTACAGTGGCCAGTATCAGACAGATGATTGCGGTGACTATAGCCTGAATATCTACTTCCTAAAAAAAATAAAATAATAGCACGCACTACCTCTATGTTTTGGGGTTCTTTTTTGCCACTGTGCTCCTGGGCAGCCAAAAAAGAATGGGGAGGCAAGGGGGTGTTTGGCTCTTTGTCAGTACTTTTAATTCATCCATCCTTGCAGTATTTGAAGAAAACTCTTCTATACTTGCCTGGAATTTCTGCAGAACTCTCTATTGTGCTGTCATTACAATCAACAAGATGTCAAGGATTGATGCTAAGAAAAGATGACATGGTCCGAACTTCAATATGCCATTGGATAAAGCTATCACCTCACCTGATGGTGAATGAATATGACAGGAATATAAAGGATTGGTGTCGGAAACAGCTCCCAGTCAAGCTTGAAAGGGAAGCACGTTAAGATACCCTCTGTGTGAGAAGCTGGAGCTGTAAGCACAACTAAGAATTCATTTGCTATTTATCAGTTGTTAATGGATTTCCACATCATCAAATCAGTAGAGCACTGTTCAAAAATTCTGCCTCACGTGGGACTAGCCCCAACACCACATCAGGTCACTGCAACTTTATCTAGCGAAGTGTTGAAAATATTAATGAAGTCAACTATCTCATACCCAGCCCAGTGCTGCACTGACTCCTCGTGAAAAAGGTTTTCTTAATGTCCAGTCCAAACTTCCCAAATCACAGCTTGTGTTAGGGCAATTATTATTATAAGTGGATGAAGACTTGTGCAAACACCAGAAGGGCACGATTGTTGAGTGACACGTACTGAGATTATAGTTAGCACAGTCAGTGGAAGCCCATGCATAAACACTGACTTTGTGTGAGGGTTGTCCACACCACAGCACTGCATTATTTTAGTTAAGGACTTTCCTACACTACTAAAGGCTAGGTAGGTGTAGCTTTTTCTTTCCCCCAAGGAGATGTACAGAATATGATAAGAGGAGTGGAGCAAAAATGTCTCCCTCAGCAACTCGGGGAGAGACAAGTCCTTCCCTGTATGAGGCACAACTACACTGTGCAGGCCTGGAGGGAGTTTTTCCATGCTCCTGACCGATGTAACTATGCTCCAAACACAACGAGATGGGATCAGGAAAGCCAAGGCACAGCTGAAGCTGAATTTGGCAAGAACAATAATAAGGGCTTTTCCAGGTACGTTGGCCAGAAAAGGAAGATTAAAGAAAACGTAACTGCCCCGCTCCAATAAGTTATACAGGAGAACTGGTGACAGATAACATGGAGAAGGCTGAGGTACTCAACAATTTTTTTTGCCTCAGTTCTCTCTTCCCACATCTCTCAAGCCCCTGAAACTCAAGACAGGGGCTGGGTGGGGGGGGAGGAATGAAGTCCCTCCCATCATAGGAGAAGATCAGGGTAAAGACCACCTGAGGAACCCAAACATACACAAGTCCATGGGACCCAGTGAGATGCGTCCCAGGGTCCTGAGGGAATCGGCTGATGTAGTTGCCAAACCACTCTCCATGATATTTAAATAGTCATGGCAGTCAGGTGAAGTCCCCAGTGACTGGAGAAAAGGGAAACATCACTCCCATTTTTAAAAGGGTAAAAAGGGCTCTGGGAACTACCAACCAGTCAGCTTCGCCTCCACGCTCAGTAAGATCATGGAGCAGATCGTCCTGGAAGACACAGAGGTGATTAGAGACAGCCAACACGGCTTCACCAAGGGCAAGTTGTGCCTGACTAATCAAGTGGGCTGCTATGATGGAGTAACTGCATCAGTGGACAAGGGAAAAGCTACGGATGTCATCTACCTGGACTTCTGTAAGGCCTTTCACACAACATTCTTGCCACTAAGTTGGAGAGATATGGGTTCAATGGATGGACTGTTAGATGGATGAGAAACTGGCTGGCTGGCTGCTTCCAAAGAATTATAGTCAATGGCTCAATGTCTGAGTGGAAACCAGTAACGAGTGGTGTCCCTCAAGGGTCTGTACTGGGACCAATACTATTTAATATCTTCATCAATGACACAGGCAGTGGGATCGAGTGCACCCTCAGCAAGTTTGCAGATGACATCAAGCTGAGTGGAGTAGTTGACACGTGTTTTGGGTTTGTGTGATGGAGTTTTTGGTAGCGGCGAGGGGGCCACAGGGCCGGCTCCTGTCAGAAGCTGCTTGAAGCTTTCCTGGCTCCAAGCGGGACCCGCCTCTGGCCCAGGCCGAGCCCGTCAGTGAGAGTGGTAACACCTGGGGGAGAACAGATTTAAGAGGGGAACCCCCAGTGAGTTGGGGGAGTGGAGTGTGGGAGGAACATCTATGCAGGTGCTGAGGTCAATGAAGGAGGAGGGGATGCCCCCCGCAGCCTGTGGTGAGGCAGCAGGCTGTCCCCCCCTGGCCCATGGTGGGGAGCGGAGGCCCCCCAAGATGGCCGGGACTCCATGGGAAAGCCAGCACTGGAGCAGTCTGTGACTGGAGGACTGCAGCCCGTGGAAAGGACCCACGCTGGAGCAGTTTGTGGAGGACCATCTCCTGTGGAGGGACCCCATGCTGAAGCAGGAGAAGAGCTTGAGGAGTCCTCCTCCCCCTGAGGAGGAAGGAGCGGCAGAGACAACATGTGAGGAACTGACCCCAATCCCTGTTCCCTGTCCCCCTGTACCACTGGAGGGAGAAGGTGGCGAGAACTGGGAGTGGAGCTGAGCCCAGGAAAAAGGGAGGGGTGGTAGTGGTGAAGGTGTTCTCAGGTTGGGTTTTACTTCCCAATATCCTTGTTTTGTTTTGATTGGTAGTAAGTTCAATTGATTTTGTTTCTTCCCCAAGTTGAGCCTGTCTTTTGCCCATGACCATATGTGGGGAGTGATCCCTCCCTGTCCTTGTCTTGACTCATGAGCCTGCCGTTATATTTTCTCCTCATCCCACTGTGTCCGGGGTGGGGGGACAGTGGGCGAGCGGCTGCCCAGTGCTTTGTTACTGGCTGGGCTGAAACCAGGACAATATGCTTGAGGGAAGGGATGCCACCCAGAGGGACCTTGAAGGGCTTGAGGAGTGGCCCGGTGCGAACTCCATGAAGTTCAACAAGGCCAAGGGCGAGGTCCTGCACCTGGGTCGGGGCAATCCGCAGGATCAGTACAGGCTGGGGGATGAATGGACTGACAGCAGCCCTGTGGAGAAGGACTTGGGGATACTGGGGGTGAAAAATCAGGCACGAGCTGGCGATGTGCACTTGCGGCCCAGAAAGCCAGTTGTATGCTGGGCGGCATAAAAAGCAGCGTGGCCAGCAGGTCGAGGGAGGTGGTTCTGCCCCTCTGCTCCATGCTGGTGAGACCCCACCTGCAGTACTGCGTCCAGCTCTGGGGTCCCCAGTACATGGACCTGTTGGAGTGGGTCCAGAGGAGGGCCACAAAAATGATCAGAGGGCTGGATGAAAAGCTGAGAGAGTTGGGGTTGTACAGCCTGGAGAAGAGAAGGCTCTGGTGAGATCTTATTGGGGCCTTTCAATAAATAAAAAAAGTTTATAAGAAAGATGGAGAAAGTTTTGTTTTGTTTTTTTTACCATGGTCTGTAGTGACAGGACAAGGGGCAACTGAGGGAGGGGTAGGTTTAGATTGGATATAAGGAAGAAGTTTTTTACGATGAGGGTGGTGAGGCACTGGAACAGGTTGCCCAGAGAGGTTGTGGATGTCCCATCCCTGGAAATGTTCAGGGCCAGGTTGGATGGGGCTTTGAGCGACCTTTGATCTAGTGAAAGATGTTCCAGCCCATGGCAGGAGGGTTGGACTGGATGATCTTTAAAGTTCTCTTCCAACCCAAAACATTCTGTGATTCTGTGATTCTATGTTTAGAACTCACCTGGACAAGGCCTTGAGGAACCTCACCTAACTTTGGAGTCAGCCCTGTTGTCAGCAGGAGATTGGATTAGAGGCCTCCAGCAGTCCCTTCCTACCTTATCTTTTTCTGTAAATCTCTGATTCTGACCTTAGGCCTCAATTTGCTGTTTTACGCTTTTTTTGGTGATTTTTTTTTTTTGTGAAAGGAATTTTTGGGGATTTTTTCATTGCTTTTGACACAGCAGAAGTAGAAGAACATCCTGCAACAACTGCAAGAAAAAGAGAACTCGTAGAGTATCTGCTGATGTGTAGGATTTCAGCATGCAAGATCCTCTTCCAAAAAAAGCCCAGGGTAGCTCCTGTAAGCAGGTGATCAGCAATAATGAACCAAAGGGTGAAAACGTATCACAGAACAAGGACATAAAGTAAAAGCAACGAACAATAAAGTTGCACGAGCTAGTTCTTCTCTGGAGAAACACTGTTTCCAGAGTTTCTTTTTGGTCAACTCACTTTCCAAGTTTAGTGTGTAAGTATGGTTAAGGGATGTACGGTGGGCTTCGGCCCCAGTAGCTCCTCCTGCTTGGCTGCTGGAACCCAGGCGAGGTCCCTCTGTCCAAGGCTGGTGGACACGGCTGCTTCTTCCCAGATGGCAGGTTCAGCCAGTAGTGAGGTTGGGTGTGTAACCCAGGGACACACACACACACGCATGCACACACGTCCATGCAAAGGACACTGACATGGCCAACTGCACAGGCTGCCACAGACAGGGTGCTGTCTTCAACGGCCCCACATATAAAGCTACCAGGACTCACATAAAACAAGTACAGACAGACAAGTCCTCCATCTAAATGCAGTGTTAATTACAATGCTGCAAAGTTATGACATCAGGAACATCCTACATATTTTCTGCAGTGCTGACTGAGTTAGTTACCAGTTCTATTGTTGTCATTCTCAGTTTGTGTTTATGTTTTATTGGAAAGAAAAAAACTTGTGTTTACAGTTTTAAGTAACATAGGCTTTTGAGGCCATTCCTGGATGGAGGTGAATCTCAAAAAAATTCAGCCTAGCAGAGGAGACTGTTTCTGGGTAGAGATGTGAAAGCCTGCCTAATGCTGCCAATGCATCAAACATCGCAGACTCAGCTGACTACAAGGACAGATTTCTTCTGTCTTATCTGAATGTTCAGACTTTGGGTTTTTCTTCCTCAGTGTAGTGGAAAAGATGTTGGTCCATTTATCTGCCTGGATGTCAGCACATTATTCTGACTATTCACCTTTCTCTGCAACAGATTTTTCAAAATTCACATTTTTACCAGTTTTTTTCCATTAAACAAACACCCCATGAGACAAGTAGCAATGCTCAGGCTTGGTCTGCTCCCATCTTGTTTTGACTAGGGCCTGATGTTGTGAGACACAAATCTCTATTACCAGTGACTTCACTGTTCATTTTCAGGGTGGCCTTGTGCCCTTCTTACTTTCCATAGCATGTGTAGCTAATTGACAAGTACAGCCATAATTTGCATCTTGTGTCCTACTTGCTATGTAGCATTTACATTGCTCCACAGTCCTCAACTTCTCACACAAGATGGGTAGTGTTAAGTCTAATATTAACAATGCCTCCTGAAATGAAAAATTCATGGGAAGACTGTTCACTGGGAGACCAATGGTGCTTCTGGGAATAGTCATCAACTTCCAAAATTGGACAGGGAAAGTAGTGATTTGAGAAAGTATGGATATTGTTGCTTCACCTTGGGTAAAAGTTAAAGCCTTGGTTTGGAGAATCTTGAAAAAAAATATTTTTTTTAATTGTTAGATACAATGATATGCATTACTTAATTCCAATGCATTTGATCTTCTGATTTTAGTGTCCAGCAGAAGTGTTGAGAGCCATACATCAAGACTCCTATCTCTGTGACCTAATTTATGTGACATTAACGCTATTTTAAGTTTCAGGCAACAAAAGGCTGCTCTATCCATCAAAGCCCAGAAAAAATAAAATCAGTTTTTAATAACATGCAAACTTTGCAGAGTTTCATCTCTGGTATTTCCAGCTGATGTTTAACAGATTTTGTGATTTTTGTATCCTTCAAAGCCATGGGTGGCCCATCCTCTTCATAACTAAGGCTGTACTGAAGTGTGTGAGGCTGGTGAGTATGGCTGTTATCTGTTACAGTGTAAACTAGGATCATCTTTCCCAGTTGACTACTCACCTCTTGAGACTGTAAGAGCTGTTGTAGGATGATCCTCATTTGTCCAGATCATCAGCAGGGAGAAAACAGTGTACATTAGTGCACTTCTGATGACAGAAAGCAAAATGGATTCCCAACTTTCCTTTCATTTATCTCATTAACAAAGTTTTGTATGTGCAGCCCCTTTGAACTGACTGCTCTGTTATTCTGAAAACCTAACCACTGTGAACTGAAAGCAGTGAATGAAAGAGGTATGATGATCTGTGAGCTTATGAGGGGGGAAAACAGCAAACACAAAAGAAAAATTATAAACAAAGTTTTACTATCAGTTTCTCCCGAGAGTACAATATATTTTTCATGCATAGACTCAGTTGCAGTAGGTCCTCCATGCATCGGTATGGGAACCAAAATGGAAGTGGGGATATACTGGAGGCTGAACTCAGTTTTACTACACAGCTATCTACAGTCAGCTCTGCTCAAGTCATTAGATGCAACAGTCAACAGGTTCTGCCTGCCAAGCTGTTGCCCCATGCCACAGAATAGGGTAGATTTCATGCTTTTCATTTCAGTACCAGTTCAAATGCTGTTGCTTAGCCCAGAAAGACTGTTGGCTAATGAGCACAGCGTTCAAAGGAAGGCATTGCATTTACATGGTGCTTTCTGCAAAAAAGGTCTAGGCTTCACTGCCCCTCTGCTCCTTCAACTCTTTCACCTTGTGACTTCATGCAAAAAAAAGATTAAAGGAGGTTACTCCCTCCTTATGCTGTTCTAACAGGCTGTTTTCTGACATGGTCTTGATGTACTGATCTTGTTTTTCCTCCTTACTGTCCTGTCCTCCTCTTGCCCCCACCTTCCAGTCCCAAATAGCAGAAGTTTCTGACAGCTGCGTTAAATCTACAATAATGGTCAACGGCTGTAAATCACAGCTTGGGAGGTTCTGCTTGGACATTAGGAAAAACTTTCACAAGCAGCTTATTTCTAAATACAAGTCTTTGCACCAAATAGTTCTATGAAAATATGGCTTGGAGCACATCAGGGACACCAGAGATGTCAGACTTTTGGTTGCCCATCCTAGGCCTAGTTCTGCTGTATTGGTCAGCAAGCACATAAACAAGAGCATGGTCCCTTGCTAAATGTAAGTGTTCCCACAGGTCCCTTACCCTGGACAGGGTTCAGAATTCTGACAGCTGAAGGATCTTTGTCAGCACTATAACGCAAGGTGCCACGCAAGGTTCCAGAGAGCCTGACCAAGCAGAAGTCCTCTGCTACTGCCACATCTTCACCGAGACTCCCAGAAGGTGGTAAGGGCCTAATCTTTTTGTCCTGTGTTTACAGTGAAGGTTCAATGTCACCTCACCTGCCAATTATTTGTGCTCTGGAAGACCATGTTGGTCTAATAGTTACTTGCCTCGCTACCCTTGGGTAAAATGAGCCTTGGGTTCCTAAGTGACATAGATGTCAAAACGTTAACTTGGCTGGCCAAACTTGAGATGGGAGGAGGAAGAAATGAGCCATAGCCTGGGTACATTGGGGATGGAGTGTGTGCAGCATCAGCTTGGGATGGTGTCTGCTGTGGAAAACTTCATAAGAGAGTGAGCTTTTCTGCCATTCCTCCCAGGAGCTGCAGTTGCATCAGCTCAAATTAAGTAAAACCAAATGATGTCCCCAGGTGGAGTGTCTCAGCCACTGCCACCCTAAGGGAGAGCTCAGGTGGGACAATGCCTCATTTATCATTGCACAGGGAACAAAAGGAGGCAACAAATACGTGATTTTCAGATGTCAACACCGGTGGTCTCAGCAAGGCCCCAGGGTGCTGTGATCCCAGTCCTAAGAGGGGCTGAACACTGCTGAGCTCCTTCAAGGACTATGAGAGATGCAGCTACTCTGTTGCTTTCCAGCTGAGCCCCTCTGGCTGCAGGTTATAAGCTGGCAGTTGAAACCCAAAGTTTTAATTGGTTCCACAGAGACATCCACAAAGTTGTCCAAATGAATCCGAAAGTAACTTCCAATAACATTAGGAGTTGCACTCTCCAGATACCTCCTCTGGTCAGGAGCTCATTTTGAACAACTGGGAAAGGCTTCCAAGGCAGAGGTGATGGGAATTGCAGCCCCCATTAACATCGCCTGGTGTCATGCATGTACTCCTTTCACACGACTGGGGTGGACTTTCTCACGTGGTCTCATGGTGGTCCAGCTCCACCTTCCTCTTCCCCATCCCAATATTTCCAAGGTCCTTGTTATTCCACTGGCATTTTTTCACTCTTGTACGTTTTTAGTTACCAATATGCGACTATGTCATGCTTCTTCTCTTGCCCTACAAGAAGTATGAGGCCATCTCATTTTGTTTCATTGAGTCCTGCCATTTTAGGCTCATGGGATTATCTTGCTGAGAACTTGAATGATGTTGTAGATAAGTTGGAGTGGTCACAGTGTGACGCCTAATGTGACGCACTGTCACAATGGTGAGAGGAAGAGTTGATAAGGACAGCTAACAGGCACCTCAAGTTTTTCAGAATTAGTGAAGGGGGATGACCCTAAGGGCTGTGAAGGGCTGAGGATATCTGTACTGATTACTTCACAGAAACAACTGGCTGCCCAGGAAAGCTGAAAACCCAGAATAATCATGAAGCAAGTTCTCGATCAGACAAGGAAACTTAGAACTGTCTTCAGAATGTCAGCCTTCCTTGCTACCTTCACCTTCTTTCTTGTCTGAACTACAGGAATTCAAGTTAACCTTTTCCAAGGCCTGTAGCTTAATTTTCAGTTTGTCTGTCTTTTTCATTTTCACTAGCTGTCTTCAATTTAAATCTTTTCATCCTCTTTCATGACTTCCCTTTTTAGATTTGTCCTTTCTCTCTCTAATTCTGAACCAGTTTTCTTACAGTAACTTCACTTTTTTTTCTGAATAGGAAAGCATGCATGTCTATGATAGTATTAACTGGTATATGCAACCATTTTCTTAGCAGAGATGCGAGACAATGCCTTTGGCTGGGTTAGAGTATGAGTAAGAACAATAAGGTGAAAGAAACGCAGCACCTTTAACAAACCTCGAGGAGGAGTCAGCTGCCAAGATGCTTACCCTTTTTTTTTTTTTTTTTTTTTTTTTTTTACAAAACTCTGTTTTGGTTGGTTTATGGTTCAGCATCTTTCCCAGAGTGAATTCCCAGCCAGTGTTTATCAAGCCAAACAACAGAAACTCCACGAGAGCAGGGTGATGCTTTTTCTCACCGAGGCAAATTGGTGCCTGTCATCCTGCTGTTACCACCTCAGCCAGTTTCAGTTCCCGGTTCCCAGAAATCTCTGAACATTACAGGAATAAGGAAACTCTGCTTCTCCTAAAGGCTATGCACATCTGTTTCAGTGTCTTGCCTTTGTGGGAGGCAGCATTTCTTGACTCATGTTGACTACAGAATGGGGAACCAGTACCTGTTAAAAAGTCTCTGTCAAGATGCTGCAATTTCCAGCCTCTGGCCAGCTACATCCTAATCAGCTTTATTGGAGTTACAGGTGCACATTTTCAAATTATATTAATGTTTATTTTCACATTGCCACTGTTGCATATTCATTAGAGTGACTCTTTATCAATCACCAAAACCAATTCAAGCAATCCACCTTAAAACTGCCTTGATTTCTCTAATCAGATAAGACCCTACAACACTTCTGAATAACAAAGTAGCTTCTGCTTGTGAACGTACCTGGCAGAACATGAGTGAAGCTGCAAAAGCCAAAATCTTTGCCTTCTACAACAGTATGATACCCCCAAAGGATCAATATCGCCGTGCTTTTGCATGCAAAGACCACCTGAAATCTTTCTTATCCTCTTTATTATCTTTTACCACTGGCTAGTTACTTCATATTGCTCGAGCATTATTTTCGGCCCGCAGAAGAGTTCTGCGTCTCTCCATCACGCCAGAGCCGCAGGGCTGTCTGGGCTGAGCGCGCCGTTTCCTCGGCTGTGGCTGGGACTGGCCGTCCCTCTCCTCCAGGCTTCCTGGTACGCGTCTCAGCTGTTTCTATTTTGGTCCAGATTGCTCCAGATTATGCTAAACTTCCCAGTGATGCTTCCCGGGCATCTTTATTGTTTCTCTGGCCGCCTTTGGAGCAGGCTGGCAATTCACGGGTGTGAATAGGCAAGCCTGGCCCTGGTCCTTTTTCTGAAGACCAAGGGGAACATCCTCTGAAGTATGTTGCAATTGCTGATAGAAACTGATATGATGTGATTCATTAACTGTAGCTGGATTCCAAGCAGCTCTTTATACCAATTTGGCCTAAGGCAAGCCAGTCCCAAAGCCTTGCAGGCGTGTACCGAAAAAAAATCACACAGTTAAGAGTGCGGGGGAGGCGAGCAGGGCTGAACTCTGCAGCAAGGAAAAGGTACATCTCTCTAATGCGCTGCAGACTCAAGACATGCAAATGCTAATGCTAACGTGCAGCTTTTATTAATCTATTATGAATTTGGCTGTAAGCTGATGCAATGAAAATGCTGGGAACCTGAAAGGTGTGGGCTAGAGGAGGAAGTATGGAGTCGCTTTGACATGCATATTCTCATCCTCTCCTGCTCGTTGTTTGTCTTGTTGCTGTGTGTTCTGGCACTGGGATGCATACCTCGCTCCAGCTAACGCTCCCCTATTTGGTGAGCCATGTTTTGGAGGTAATGTGTAGGCGTCTGTTGAAACGTTGTGGGGAGGGGTAAGTTGCATGTTAATAAATGACAGCTTATCTACACACACACAAACTGAAACAATAATTTGCCTGACTTATTCCAGTGTAAGGCTGGGCACTATGTTAAAAAAAAATTAGCGCTTATTACTGCTGACTGTGTGGTATTGGTTACTGGGTACGTGCTGACTCACCTAGGTTCACCTCCAGTCCAGCAGCAGAAAAGGATCATCTGAAGATGAGAAAGTTGAAACCGACTTGTCAAAATAGTTCCTTGTAATTATTTTTGCATTGTTACTGAGGTAGCAGATTTTCTCCTGTGGTGTGGGTTAGAGAAGAGGATAAATATAAATTAAAGTAAGAAATGGCAACTAAGCCCCTCAATTTTATTTTATAACACAAAGAGAAACTATACATAAGTTAATCAGGTGGTCTGAAATTCTCACAGAATTTGCTAGAGGGAGCAATCTTACTCTGCAAAGCATTTGACTAAAATAGTCTCTTCACTGTAAAGATTTACTTCCACTTATAATCTGCCCAATTTGCTAGGCGGAATTATAAAATAACCAGCTCCTCGATTTTACTCCTGTTACAGCTGCAGAGACGACATGCCACAGAGAGAGGCTTCAGGGTTGTTGTTTTATTCATTAGTATACAACAATATCTAGACATTCCGGACAGATTCAGAATTAGTTTTGTAAATGCTTTAAGGACCTTCTGTGCCCTGAACTGTTTGCGGCATCTTAAACACAAAAAGTATATGGAAAAAAGTTGAAATAAAAAAGTTTCAAAAGGTGAAAGTTAAGGAAGTGAACTGAGAGACTAAAGAGGGTAGACTCCACTCTCACAACTTTAATTCCAAGAAGTTACATGACAGGTTTAAAAAAGAGTAGAAGCACTTAAATACAACTTTGGCATTTAAGTTCTGCCCAATTTCAAAACTGTGACACTACAGAATCCCAGTTAGTGGCTGTGGAGGAACCAAAACTCCACAAGTATTTCAGTTTGTGACAGTGAAGCTCCTCAAGTACACACAGGTCTGCTCCTGTCCATAGTGGATGTCTGACCAAGGCTGAACAGAGTCATAAACTCAAAGAAACATTTGGATGGGAGGGGACCTATGGAGGTCTCTAGTCCAACACCCTGCTCCCAGCACAGCTAGCTCCAGACTTAGGGTCAGGATGCTCATGGCCTTGTCCAGGCAACATGTGGACATCTCCAAGGAGGAAGACCTCCCAGCCTCTCAGGACACATGTTCCAGTGCTGACCCACCCTTGTGAGAAGCAGCGTTTTTTTCTTTATGGCCAACCAGAATTTTTTTTGATGCAAACGTTGTGACTGTTTCACTGTGGCCCCCTGACAGGACTCTCTTGTCTCTATAGCTCCCCAATAGCTAGCTAAAGTAATCAGCTAGATCCCCCTTTGGCCTCCTCTTTGCCAGGCTGAACAAACCCAGCTCCCTCAGCCTCTCCTTGGACATCATGTGCTCCTCTTGAGCTTGTTGCCATCTCTCGTATGGGGGACTGCAGCACGGGACACTGTTCCAGATGTGGCTTTGTGTGTGACAGATAAAGGGGAATAATCACTTCCCGTCACCTGCTGGCCATGTTCTTGCTATTGCAGCCCAGTATGTGGTTGGTCTTTGTTGCCTCCTCCTGGCTCATGTTCATCTCCCTGTCTACTTGAAGCCCAGGTTCTTTTCTGCAGAGCTGCACCCAACTCAGTCCCCAGACTGTACTGATGCGTGGGCTAGTTTTGTCCCAGAATGACTATGCCATATAGGTAAAATATTATAGAAGAATATTTTGAAAGGTGGACTTCCTCTAAACCATGTCCTGGGAAAAATCGTAAGGTACTGTATTTACGTGTTTCTGCCAAGCTGGGTTAACAGAAAACAGTTCCATTTTAGCAGTCAAAAATCTTGACTTTGCCTCTCTTTGCTACTTACATAAGCCTACAGATCTCTAATTATTTCAGTGTAAGTGGCCAGGAATGAATGCAACAATGGTAAAAAAAAGTAAATTGAGCCCAAATAATCTCAGTCCTATCCACTGCAGAACAGTGATTTCATCTGAGTCAGTAAGAAATAATGGATTATCTGAACTGGTGAAAACTCCACACACAGTTCTACAGATGGGTTTAAAGATTTTACATCTGTTTTGCTTTGTCTTTAAGTGTGAGTTTGGTTTAAACTTATTTAAATACCCACAGATTTATTTCTATTTAAGAAGAGCAGCAATGCATTCTGTTAATTAAATCGTTGCCATTTCAGGGCCAAACCAGCCCAATGAATAATCAGCTCCTTTCAACTGCTTCAGTGAAAGGAGCAAGAGCCCTCTAGGAGGGTGTTACAACACTGCCTTCCTCTGAAGGTGCAATTACATCCTGTTGCTGGATTTACAGAAAAAACTGCAACTCCCTTTTCTTGGGAGGTACGGAACTGCCTGTCGTTCATGCAGGGAGGGCAGAGGTGGCGGGGGAGAGGAAAGACCTCTGTGTCATGTTGTATATAAGGAACTGAGTCCTGCAGAAGAGAAGAGAGGATGATTATGAACTGCTGGAAGAGAACATTGGCTCTAGGGACACTCACAGCCAGACGGGACTCCAGACTGGGCAAGACACAGAATCTCAGCCCAGACTGAACCACGCACATCATCAAGAGGAAGAAGCCTCTATTTCTTTATCTTCTAACCCAGAGACGGTATGTTATCACTGTAGCGATCAGCTCCAAATGAAAGGAAGGGAAACCTCTGTTTCTTCCCCACTCTTTAGCTTTGTTGTGTTTAGTAGAATCCTCTTAAAGTCTCAGTACTTGGAGTGTGGGGAACCCCAGCTGGTCCCGAGTGATTGAGTCTGCAGTGTCGAGAGCATGTATCAACCCATTACTCCTGCTTTCTGTGAAGACCTACTACTTGCATACAGTGTCAAGAAAGCTTTATAGCCAGAGTGTTTAGAATGGCTGTTGGGGAGGTCCTGCAGCAGCAAAAGGTGGATGTAGGAGTTAGCCGTGGCTTTATAAACACTGGGAACTGTGTCTAGCAGTAGTCCTTGTTGAGTTACCTGCTTCTGCAGGATCACTGCTCCCTCTACATTTTCTGAAGAGCTCCTTCTTGGTCTTCACTGACTGTCCATTTTTTTGTCTTGGGGCTTATGGTAAAGTTTCTTCCGAACTTAGTCATTTTGCTGAGCTACGCTCTGAAGCACAGAGATTTAATTCCTAGTTTTGCACCTGAGGTAATATAATTGTGGATGTTTTCATTATTCACCTGAGTCCCCAGATATTTTGAATCCTGCTGAGATACTGGATCACAAGGAAACCTTGGGGCAGCAAGTTCCAGCAATTGCAGTGGCAAAAATAAAGGCAAAGGCATGTAGGCTTATCAGATTCACCTCCTCAACTTTATTGATTATTTCTTTCTGGAACTTTTTTTGAGCTGTTTTCTTTCCAGGAAAATCCCTGTCTCCACTACTAATTTTTTCCATCAACTTCCCATTCTTTCTATTTGCTCTGGATGGCCTTGGAATATTTTATGTAATTTTCCAGTTTCTTTCATACTTAAATATTGCTGGGTTTTTTATGTGAGCAGAAGTCTTCAAGGAATCTCTGCTTTTATTCCTGGTTTACAGTAAAGTGTAGAAAGCGTTGGAATTACTCCTTGTAGTAAATATTGCATGACATGATGAACACATGAAAAATGAGCACTGTTCACCTGTGAAAAGTATATTTAATTTATTATTATACAGCTGTCTACATCCTTATCTTTTCTAGATCTTTACAACTTAAACAGCTTTGCATCACTCCACATTCCTAGGAACTTTCCGTTCTTCTTGTGACAAGCAAGATCTCATTCTTTCTAAGTCCAAGATAATAGCTTTGTATTTTCTTTAAAAAACTGTTGTACACAGTACGTTGCCATGGACATCTTTGCTTTTGATTTTGGAAGTTAGTTTACTTTAACTCTGATGCCGTAGGGCTGAGCCAGGCATAAAGATGTAGGCAGCCAAAATGTCAGCTCTCATTTTGGAATCCTCATGTCTAGTAACGGAGCCCTTCCATTTGAAACCCTGTTTCCATATGAACAATTCCCATTAATCGGAGTCAGATTGTTAAGCAGAAGCTCCAGCTCACACTCTGGTTGTCGTTGTACATCTCTGGCACAGGTGTAGAGAACTGCAGTATTGGTGTGAACAGAGAACAAGCGGGTCTGCCTGGGAGTGGAAGCAGCAGAAGGAGCAGTAGCAGCATGCCTGCAAGACCTAGGTGTTGATGGTCATCAAGATCCCAACACATCCATCTGCAGCTTCTTAGGACACTCGGATCAGGAGGGAGAGTCCAATGCTGACTCTCAAAAGCAAGACAGAACGGAGAGACTAATCAGTGTCAACTCTTAAAGGGTATCTAATGCATGTTCAAAACCTGCACATGGTCACCAATCTAATAAATCAGAATAAGCGATGAAGAACCAACAGCTGACATTCCTTTTCATCAATGTCATGGCAAAGAATCCTAGGCAGATCGTTTGGGCACAAGAACCTTGGTGGTTGTGAGACTATGGGTCTGAGAGTGTGTCGAATGTGACTGAGTGAGATCAGTTTTGCATTTAAATGAAATCACTTTCCTTCCCTCACACTGAGCTTTTACTACACTCGTTCTACAGTACCACACCATTATTTCCTAGATGCAATTGATCGCCAGGCATCAGGGCAAATCCAACGGTCTCCCTTCTGTTTCTCTCCCTGTAGATGCCATGTGAAGGCTGCACGGAGAGGGACAATAGGAGCACTGATGCAACCGTGGAGTTCCTCCTGCTCGGCTTCTCCGAGCTGCTCTGTCTGCGGGTCCTCCTCTTCCTTATCTTTCTCATTGTCCATTTGGTCACGCTGGCAGGGAACGTGATGATCTTCGTGGCAGTGGTTATGGAGCCTTCCCGTCCTCCCATGCTCTTCTTCCTCTGCCAGCTCTCTGTCATTGAGCTCTGCTATATCTTAGTCGTTGTCCCTAAGGCACTGCTCAGCCTGATAGTGGTGGAGGGCAGCACCATTTCTTTCATCGGCTGTGCTGCACAGATGCACCTTTTTGTGGCACTCGGTGGGGCCGAATGCTTCCTCCTGGTGGCCATGTCGTACGACCGTTACGTTGCCATCTGCCAGCCGCTTCACTACGCGGCTGTGATGAGCGAGGGGCTCTGCCTCAGGCTGGCTGCGGCGTGCTGCCTGGGGGGCTTCGCCGTTTCCCTGGGGTTGACGGTGGCTGTTTTCCGCTTACCTTTCTGTCAGTCGCATCGCATCAATCACTTCTTCTGTGATGTCCCTGCTGTGCTGCACCTGGCCTGTACGCATAGTTACACCCCTGAGCTGCCCTTACTGGCTGCCTGTGTGCTCCTCCTGCTGCTGCCCTTCCTCCTAATCCTGACCTCCTATGTTTGCATTGCTGCTGCTTTGCTACCCATCACCTCCTCCGCGGGAAGGGGCAAGGCCCTTTCCACCTGCCTTTCACACTTGGCCATCACCTTGCTACACTACGGATGTGCCACCTTCATGTACGTTCGTCCTAAGTCCAGTTACTCACCAGCTCGAGACAAGATGGTGTCTCTGGTCTACACCAGCGTCACTCCATTACTCTATCCCCTCATTTATAGCCTGAGGAACAAGGAAATCAGAGGGGTCCTCATGAAAATGTTGAGGAGGCGGACAATAGCTCAGGTGAACCGGGGTACTATCAGCTGTGATGTGTGTGTGTGTGGTAAATTTTAGTAGAACAAACACGTGCCTGTGGGAAAACAGCCTCATAACCATGTTTGGACCAGATTCTCCGTAGACTTCACTACGGCAAATATCCAGGCAGAAATCAACATGCATCAATACCTTTAGGAGACATCGCTGCTAAAAAAACCCACCACCGACAACAACAAAAGGTCTCTAACATAGCGCTTTACATAAAGGGAAATGCTTTAGTGACTTGTGAGGAAGAAGAACTCTGATCAATTTGCAGTCTTGCTTCTGTGATCAAATACATACTCAAGCTTACATTCACGGTCATCTCAGCACAATTGAAAGATCAACACAAAATTATTTAAAGCTGCTGTATTGGTTTTATTGTTTTTCTATCAAGATGAAAGTAGAAACTGGAAACTGGGAAGTCAATAAAAAAATTTCAGACTGGTAAGTTTATCAGCACAAAAAATCTAAAGAGGGTCATTGGAAGGTTAGAAGAAGAAAGCCCATGCCTAGAAAGAAATCAAAATTAAGCTGTGGTCTTCTCCAGATTTAGCAGAAGGCTGCACTTCAGCATCCCATCGCAAGTGGAAGGATCATTAGTGTAAACTCATCTTACTTTGAATTATTCTAGATAATGAAAATGAAAGTGCCATCGATTTGACAGGAGTATGACTTTCCTACGCCTGTTTTGCAGGAAGCAATCTTTCCTTTTATAGTGAGATGCTTTAGGTTTGGATTGTTCCTATGGCAACATAAAGGCTAAGATACTGGTCTTATCGCAAGACTTTTATCAGGAAAGCCTGTATCATATACATAAGGATGCCTGAGGAATATTGAAATCTATCATCATAAGATTAATAATACCACTCCTACAGTTATTGTAATTTCTTTAGCAAAACCAGTGAGTTACAGCACATGTTGGACTGCAGCAGACATAAGAATCTGAAAGGTGCAAAGCAGTGTTATTTTGTGTGTTTCCTACATGTAGGCGGAAGAGGATGATTCAGAAAAATTAGGGAAGATCAGTTTTGGACAGAAAGAGGGGGAAAAGAAGAAGCTTCATTATTTTATTTAATATTTCCCTCCCCCATGGCTCTTTAAAGCCCCAAACAAACCCTATTATTCAGGACCCCCCCCTCCCTTACATATCAAACTGTTGAGAAAAAAATGACAAGGCTTGTTTCTATTTCTCTCTCTAATCCAAAGGAGTTTCAGTACCTCAGCTGCCCTCAGCTCTCTTCCTTGGCAGATTGAGAGAGCAGAGTGATATTTGCTTTCTCTGGGCTACAATCATTAAAAATTACAGTAAGTGGATTTGACTAATGTAAAAAATTGTCACTGTAACTAAGGAAGTTAACTTGGAGCCATCTGACAAAAGAGAAATATGGAATTTAAAACTCACATTAGAAGCTGTCTTCAAGTTGACAGTCTAGCCAGCTTAAAACATTAACACAGAATATTGGCTCTCACGTCAATGAATACCTAATTACTGCTGTGAGCAAAGGTTGAGCTGCATTATTTAAAATGATCAAAGTTGTAGTGAACATTTTAATCACCTGCCAGGTCTTCCAAAAATGAGAAGGGGAGGGTCTCAATAAAAGCACATTACTTACTAATAGAGAAGTACTTTAGAAGTACATTAGAGAAGTACTTAGAATCAAATACTATTAAATAACTGTAATGAGCACAGGACAAAACTGAAGCATCAATTCCAAATCCTGTCAAGTCAAATCAGGCTTTGAAGCTAATCCTACTGCAAGCAGGGGGCTGGACTAGCGACCTCCAGAAGTTCCTTCCAAGATGAGTAGGGTTCTACAGCAGAGTTTTCTAACCTGCCTTCTAGGAGATATTGATATGCTCAAATACCTGGCAGTAAAACTTAGGGACAGAAAGACACTGAAGTTTATAATACTGGTCAAAACCTTGGTAGATGCCCTCACATGTTTCTGGCAGCTTTGGGCATGGGATAGCAGAGATACAACTATCACCTGCTGCTACCTGTGAGAAGATAGCAGGGCTGCGTCCTGAACCAGAGATGTTCCTTGTGAACAACTGCTGATCGGAGGCACCTCGGCAAACCTCTCTTCGCTATAAGGATATGGATGATGCCTTTGGCAGGGATGACATGACTGAAGCAGCAGCCAGGCTAGACTCCCAGCTCTTTAGTTCTGAGATACATGCAGGAAGCACAAGCAGCAGTGGAGGCTTTCTGCGAAGACACTGTCTCCAACCAATGTCCTTGCAGTTGAATGGAGTGAGGAGATATCCCAGAGCCCAAGACATGGAGGATGATGGCAGAGACATTTGATAACTTTCAGGGTACTCAAGATCCAGTACCTTGAATGGTACATACCATTCAAAGACATACCTTCACTCAAGGAGATGCTTTAAGGTGGTATCTTTAGTGCTACCTACTAGTGAAAGCTCCGTTTTTTTTGCACACTGTTGTGTTTTACTGGCAATCCAGGTAAGACATTTCCTAAAAACTCTTCCTATAAATAATCAATGTCCTAAAAGAATTAAATGCACCTGCATCAAAAATATTTCCTTTACTTTTCTGGTTGTCTAAATGCAAAAAGTTTACTCAGAGGTTATGTTTCTGTTATGGGTTAGGGAAGTAGAAATTCTGCTGAAAGTCCAATTTTAAAAGCATGGAAGAAGTTTCAGTGTATTCACCTTCCCTTGACAAACTCATGTTGTCACAGTCTATCCATTCTGGCTTACATGGAAAGCGAGTCCACCAGCCTCCCTTATTTTGGATTCTTTAAAAGCTTAGAAAACCTGCAGATAATCCTATATTTACCCAAATAACTTCTTTTGTCCTTTGATCTGAAGCAGAAGGAAAGCATCAAGGTGAAATTAATACAGCTATTTACAACAACGGAGTTGTAGCCAGTGAAAATGGATGTGGGGATAGGATTAAATCTACAAAGCAGACTTTAATATCATGAAGGTGAAAAGCTGTCAAAGATGGTGATTTGCTTTATTGAGAAAAGGCCCCAGTTTTCCTTATGTTTACCATTCAACTGCCAAGGGCAATAGCCATATTGACTTTAGTATGACAAAAGTTGGAATGCTATAGGAGTTTCTCTTGCAGATATGTAGAGATATAAGATTTACAGAAGAAGAGAGATGAGTCCTTCCTGAGCTTGTTTTGTGCCATTATATGAAATTAGTTACCCAGCATATAAAGTTTGATAGGATCCTATATGATATTAAAAAAAAAGTCCACACCCCTTTAAACAGGCTAATGGGGAACAAATATGCTTAAATGTTCTGCCCTTCCCCCCTGTCCTGTTTTTGGCTGGGATAGAGTTAATTTTCTTCCTAGTAGCTGGTACAGTGTTATGTTTTGGATTTAATACCAGAAGAATGTTGATAACACACTGATGTTTTCAGTTGTCGCTAAGTCGTGTTTATACTAAGTCAAGGATTTTTCAGCTTCTCATGCCCAGCCAGCAAGAAGGCTGGAGGGGCACAAGAAGATGGGAGGGGACACAGCCAGGGCAGCTGACCCAAACTGGCCAAAGGGCTACGCCATACCATGTGACATCATGACCAGTATATAAACTGGGGGGACTTGGCCAGGGTGGCAGGGGTGCAGATCACTGTTCGGGGACTAACTGCACATCAGTCAGCAAGTGGTGAGCAATTGAATTGTGCATTATTTGTTTTGTATATTTCAATTGTTTTATTATTATTGTCATTTAATTATTATTATATTATCATTACCATTATTATTTTCTTCCTTTCTGCCCTTTTGAACTGTCATTACCTCAACCCACGAGTTTTACTTTTTTTTCCCCCGATTCTCTCCCCCATCCCACTAGGGGGGGGGGGGGGGGGGCGGGGAAGTGATCGAGCAGCTGCGTAGTGCTTACTTGCTGGCTGGGGTTAAACCAGGACACCCCCAGAAGCAAAAATTTCTAGACTCTAAAAGCTTTTTATTTTCCAACGGGGTTGTTATGCAAGGCTTTCCTTAAGTCCCCTTTAATGGACTGCCTCAGGAAGCAACCAGGAACATAGGACAAGAAACAACCAGGAGACCAAAGTGGAGTTGAGGAATGAGGTGAAGCTCCATGTCGGCTGCTTGGTTTCAGAGTCAGTTTCACTTTGCTCTGCAATCATCTCCACATCAAAAAGGTGACTGAAGATGCTATTAATAATTCCAGCATTGTATCGCTAACCTAAAGCTCTTGGCTCTAAAGATCCTGCTGCGCTGTTATCTTCTCAACAAGGCCAGGAAAAAGTGAGAATGGGAAGGTCAATACCCACCCAGTGCGTACCCTTGGCTTTACCTGCATAAGTGCAAAGATATGAGACAGTCTGGTTTTACAAATTGGTATGTAGAGATATAAGACCGTCTGGTTCTACAAATTGGTATGTAAAGCTGAGGGAAGACCAGATGGCTCAGCAGCATATGGCCTCTAACCTAGTCACTGCTGAAAATCAGGTCTCCTAAAATCTGGGTTGTGTTTTATTTTGGTTTTGGTCTACAGTTGCTCCCAGCATTCATTTTAGTTTTCATGTTTTGATTTAATTAAGAGTTCAAGTTTCAAAAATCAAGTGGGAAGCTGAACTGGGAATAGAGTTGACAGTGAGTTGGGAAGATGTTACCACAATCAATGCCCTCTTCCCACCTGCAAGACAGCAAGGTGTCTGTTTCAAATATCCTCTCTTGGTGTCAACTTTGAAACCACTCAGGATGACCATAGGTTGTTAATGCAGCGAGCAGTGGCAACTATTTCATTTCTGCACAGGACAGCAACACTACAACACCAAGACTAAGCTACAACAGCAAGAAATGAGGGCAAGCTTACAGTGTTTAGATCATGGAGGCAACTGTAATTTGTCAAGAAGAGGACCATAAAAATTACCGCAGATTTGAAACAGACATAAAAGCTTTAAAATTTCTATTAAAAAAACCCGAAATTAAAAGATTGATTAGCTCACACATTCAGCTGTCACTGTAGAAAAAAGAAATTTAAAATCACACTATCAAAGTGACAAGCGATATGGCTGCTTCCTACTTGTTATTAATGTTAATGATTTTTTTCAATGTTGGTGAGGTATTTTCACACTTAAGCATAATTAATCCAAGAGTGGGAAAGAACAGAAAATTACAGAGAGGAATGTATTTGTCATGCAGAGTTGCTATATTTTGAGCTGTGATTCAATTACTAAAAATATTATAATCCTATTTTTCTACAACCTAGTTGAAGAAGTCATGAGCATCTCTACTAGAAATCAAATTTCTCTGGGTCAAATTTTATGCTATTTTGTTAGTAATGCTCAAGGAGAGATTGAATACTTCTTGCTTTTTTTTTTTTTCTTTTTTTCTACCTGAGGTCAGTAATAGAAGTAATTAAAAAGTGAAAACTTAATGCCACCAAGATAAATAAATATCTTTACATGTGCCCAGGAAGAATATGCTCTCGAAGAAGAATGGTAAGTGTAGAACTGCACTTTTTGGACTTAAAAGTATATAATGTGCTATAACATCTATTAAAAAGTAACTCTTGTGACCGAGACTTGTACCACTTAGGGCAGTTTTATGAATGGGAATATGAATCAGATTATATTATGGCTGGGTTTGCGTTGCTTTCTACTTGTCTATCGAAAAGGTTGCATCTTAGCATAAGCGAAGCCCTGTTTTGCTTACATTTTTTTTCTTTTTGCAATAGGTCCCTCAGTCTCTAATGGCTTCACTGTTGACCAAAAGTGTTAATGTGGAAAGAAACAAAATCCCAGCCATCACCAGACAAAACTGATGGCAACACCCTTAAACTACGCGTGGTCCTGATGGGCGGCGTGGGCTGCTCTCTGCTCCTGCCACAGCACCTTGAGGCAGCTGGGACCTCTCGGGCTCCGCACCCACTAGGCCACCACAGGGAGCAGAACCAGGATATGAAGGCAAGAGAATTTTCTCAGGTAATTTCTGGGGAAAAGAAAGCCCCTCCTCCTCATTTTCAGGATGGTACAAGAATTTAATTTACTCCTGTTTTGCAAGCCTGCTAAGAGCATGGCAGATCACGTGCAGGATCACTTCTCAAGAGACAAAAGCCAGAAAGCCTGCAGCTCAGCCAACAGTGGAAATAACGCTTCTGTGCCTCATTCGGTGTCCAGCCAGAGCATCAGTAGGTAGAGAAACACCTATGCGTATGTTGCTGATGAACAAGTGGAGTTTTATGCAGGGGATACTGGACTTTTTGTCCATGTCCATGTCCTTCCCACTGGTATACCATCTCTGTTTGGTGGAGAATATATATGGGCAGCTGCCCTCTTGTTTTGACTGGAGCCCTGGTAAGGAGCTGTCTACATTCCTGGTAGCAAGAATACATGGTTGTTCATCTACCGGTGATGAACAGAATCAGAAAAAAGATTAAGATGGGAAGGGACTACTGGAGGTCTTTAGCCCAAATACCTACTCACAGCAGGGTTAATGCTAAAGCTGTGTCAGGTTGCTCAGGGCCTTGGTCAGGCAAATCCTGCACATCTCCAAGGGTGTTTCTCTCTGGATACATGAGGAAGAGTGAGGGAGTGTCCCCTGCTTCTACTGGGAATGAAACCCCAGATCTGCACCCTGTCTCTATCAGCTTCATTCGCTCCCTTGCCCTTGTTCTTCTCCTCAGGGGAGAAAGATAACCAGCTTGACTACTTGTGCAGTCAAGTCCTCAAGTCCCTAAGCTAGGGGTGACCACTTTGTGATCAAGGGGAGTCACTTGTGCTCTTTTGTAGGAGTTTAAAATAAAGTTTGAGTCTGAATAAAAAAAAGTCCATGTAAAAAACTAATTTAACAGCTTAAACCACTAGATGGTAGGAGTCTATTTTCTGCAGAAAGACTGACTGAAGTCAGTTGTTTGAAATATTCTAAGATAATTGCTGGTGGAGTAGAGCCAGAAAACTTTCCAAGATAAAAAAGAAAACACTAGAATATTAAACCATGGTCACGGAGGTGAGAGTAAGAGACAGAGAGCACAAATTCTCTACAGGGAATGAAACATCAGAACAGAGCGTCCCCTATGCTCTATAGAGTGGTCATGGATTTTTCTTAGAGTTGTAGAGATAGTGGATAAAAGGAGTGAATCAGAGGCCACAGAACAAGGTCAAGCTCCTCCTTTAGACTGAAGCGGGGCTTGTTGCAGAATGTGATGGGGACCCTGGGAGCCCTATACACCTACGTTACTATAACACCTTACTGGAAGCCAGTTCAGGATGCACAGATTCATGTTATCGATACCCAAGGGATGCTTTGATAGCTTGGGAAGTAATATCAAGTGAGGAACTCCAGAGATTGTTTCTAGGTTCAGTTTCGTTCATCATCTAGAGGGACATTTAACAGCACAATGGTGAAACTCAGCTCTTTCTAAAATGTGAGGAGCAGCAACCACAGTAAACAATTTATAAGAAACATATGAAAGAGTTCTGTCTGAACTGCAGTTCAAAAGAAGCACGTCCCAACTCAGATTGGGAGTGCCCTTTGACTGTCCCAACAGTACATCAAGACAAGACCTGGTGCATACCATTCCTCCTCACTTCCCTCACCACAAGCCCACATATCTGTAGGAGGAAAGCCCAGGTGTGTTGTGTAGTGATGTTTTCCAGCTAGATACCTAATCTCAGTGATACACAAAACAGGATACTGGGAAATGGAAGGAAAACATATGCCCTGTGATTCAGAAATACTCAGAGGGACTAGAAAAAACACAGGATGAGATTCAGCCCAAAGAGAGGCTGAGAGTGAATTTAAAAGACGCAGTTATCTTACCATCAAAAAGCGTGCCAGAGATGAGAGGCTTACTGGGAAAACATCACAGTGAAAAGGTTGTGGAGGTGTAAATCATAGAGTATGATCGTAAAGATAAAGATTTTTTGAAATTAAGTTATTTCAGGTTTGTTTGTTTGTGGGGTTTTTTTTTTTTGCACTAGACACTCAGGGAATTAGTTTTGTCCGACAGTTTACAAAGGCAGAATCCATTCTTGTGATGCACAAGCAAAAGGATCCTGTCAATGAAATACGCGGGAGAGTTGTATGAATAATTCACGTGTAGTGCTCCACTGTACTGAGTACAGCGTCTGTGTAGATACCCTCTTTTTCCCTTTGGATCTGCATTTTGGTGCAGCGGACACATGGCAAAGCAATGCAGCAGAGCTTTTATAGATATCAGTAAAGTTCCAGGCATTTGGGGTTTCTACATTTTTGTGCTTCTACTTGTTTACACATTTGCTGCAGATCTTCATCTTGCTGCATTAGATGGTGTTTTGTGTGACTACCATTGTACACGTTCTGACTGGGAGCTGCAGGAGGTGAACTCCAATCTACAAAATAACAAAGCGGTACATGTAATTTCTGACCACCGTCATCTGGAATACCCCAATTTCTGACCCCCATCAGCCAACTCTATAAGGGGGAGAAAAAGAAAGTAAATCTTTTTTAGGCCTTCTTCTCCAATAAGCCCTAGTAAATCTGTTCCTGCCAATTCCAAATAGCTTAGATCAAATGTCCTGAGTATCCACCCACTAATGAAACAGAGACAGAGCATCCCCAGCTTCTTCACCCCAAAGCTTTGGCACTTCGGAGATTCTGCAGATGCAAACTCGGGTAGCCCTGAGGAACTGAATGTAAGGCTGCAACACTGATTTTTTTTTTATTTTTTTTTCCATTAGGAAGGATATGAGCTGCTGAGCTGCCCTAGAGCTTTACCCTCCAGTTGCAGAAGGTTCTTTCCCATTTCATGTGTCTGTAGGCCTCGCCTATGTTGTCCCATCAGAAGGGAGAAGTCAGCCGTTGGTCCATCTGCCCCACTGCTACATCATCGACTGAAGAAGGCACAGTATTGTACAAATGATGAAGACTGAAATGGATACATTCCACTAGTACAAATTCGAGGTATGGGACGCAGACAAGGAAAACTTATACTGGTGCTGCAACGGAAGTCATTCAAATGTGGAGGAAAGGTGAGCATAAAAATTTGAGACTTAGCACCGTAGACTAAGAAAGAGCACTTCAGACAGGATTAGACTGGAATAAATTGAAGCTGTAACTACTCTGGAGGACATTAACATATGAATTATTTGTACTGGGAACTTTTACTTCACGTGCTATGTAAAATGTAAAGCTTAGTATTTTAACCATTTGTTCTCAGATTTCTCTTGCCTGTGTTCAAAGTTCTTGGGCCAGATTTTTGGTTTTCCAAGATGTACGGATGGAGAATCACAGAACTCGCTGACCGTTTTAGATGCAGGGGACCTTGGGAGGTCTGCAGTCCCAACGCCTGCTGACAGCAGGGCTGACTCCGGGGGTGGGTGAGTTGCCCACGGCTGTGTCCTGGCGAGTCTGGAACACCTCCAAGGATGGCGATCCCCCTGGGCACCCTGACAAAGCCCCTTCTTTAGCCTTCCTTGGGGAGGAGGAAGAGAAGAGAGCAGGAGGAGTGCGGCCTTACAGCAGGTGGAGGAACAACGTTACGGGGAGGGGTGTAACCGCTGCGTACGGTGGGAGTAGCACCCTCGGTGAATGGCAGCAGAGGTGCAGCACAGGCAAGTTCTTTCACGTTTATGTCCCTCAGGAAGGAAGCCAATAGTCCCGTGAGGTCTTCCAGCACAGAGAGAGAACGAATCCTTCCGGCTCGGTTCCTCTCCCGCGACTTTTTTAACTGAAAAGCGGGCGCCTCCCGTCGCTGCCGAGGAGCTTTCTAGACGGAAACCAGCCGTTCTGCCGGACGGAGCGGCACGGCCGTCGCTCCGTGACTTGCTGTCGCAGCCGGGGGAGCGACACGGGCCGCTGCCTCTCGGGTTCCCCGAGCAGCTGCTGCAGGGACGGCTCGGGCCTTTCAGCCGCCTTATCCCGACAGCGTGGGCCCAGCAGTCTCTATCGCGGCGCCCGGGCTCCTTGCACCCCTGAGAGTCACCGGTGAGCCCCGGGGGGGGGGGGGGGGGACGGGACGGACACGGGACACACGGGGGCCAGCCCTGGCCAGGCTCCCCGGCGAGCCACTCCGTCCCGGGGCGAGCCCCGCGGCCGAGCAAGAGCGGGGACGGTGGCGAGGGCTGGCCGGGAGGTGGCAACCGGGAGCCTCTTGCGGGACTGGAGCAAAGGTGGAGGGAGGCTCCCAGGAAAAAGGTGGCTGCCTTGAAGGTGGGTTTATTTGCCTGCCAGATGGGAAGTCTGTGACCAGCCCCTTTAAAACAGGTAAAGGCAGTAAGGCTTCTCCACCCACTCGCCTTGATCTTTCATCATAACTGTGGGCCAGGCGGGGAGTTGTGCAATGTGTGCGCTCCCGTCCGGCGGCTGCGGCGGAGCTCCATGCCCGGCGAGCGGGGGCCGAGGCTGGGAGGCCTGAGGCGGGCGAGCGGGCAGGGGCTGGCAGCCAGCCCCCCTCTCCGGCCGGCGCGGGGCTGAGGAGCTGGAGCGGCGGAATGGAGCTCTCCCTCGGGCTGCTTCTCTTCTGGGCTCTCCTTCCCCCCGAGGTGCCGGGGAAAGAAGGTGAGCGTGGGGCCGGCCGCGCCCGTGGCCGTGGAGGGTCGGGGCGGGGCGGGCGGGCAGCCAGGGACCCCCCTGAGGGGCCGGGAGCGGGGCCGGCCCCACACGCGTGGGGCCCGCCCGACACGCGTGGGGCCCCGGGGACGCCGCAGCCCGCCCGGCGGGAGCTGGGGAAGGGAGCGGGGTGTCTGGGGGAGGAGGGGGGGGGGGGGGGCGAGGGGCAGGAGCAAACCCCGTCCGAGTCTCGGCGCCTGGCTGGGCTGAGCCCAGGTACGTTCTCCCCCTCCCCGGTGAAGCGCAAGTGGCTCTGCATGTCCAGCGATCCAAGAGAGTTCTGCCTCTGTTTGCCCTAAACGCAGATAACGAGTTTAAACACACAAGTTTAAACTCAGTTTAAACTTAAACACAAGCGTTGCAGATAACAAGTTTGAACTCAAAAAGTTCCCCCACCACCACCACCACCCCCCCCGCCAACTCCCCCGCAGTTTCCTCGGGAAGCCCTCTTGGGAGTTAACCCTTGTGAGCAAGAGGACAGTCACTTTTTCGGAGGCTTGGAAGGTGAGACAGTCTCCTTCACCTACCCCAGCGTTGGAAGGCAGAGCTGGGCTTCGCAACTGCCTCTTCCAGCTCTTGAGACTCCCTTGCTTCCCTTCTCTGTCCCACTTAGTCCCTTTTATTAGATGTAGTGATCTTTTTTTTTTTTTTTTTTTTTTTTTTTTGCTTCCATCTTGGCAGTTGCACGGTGGTTATGAAACATCCGAGGAATGGGAATTTTTAACAGAGAGGTGAGGAAGAGTAAATGTCTGTTCTCTTCCCTACCTCCTCCTGCAGTTAATTCCTGCCGGAGACTTCCAGTCTCTGTTTTGCACGGCGCGAGGTGTTGGGGCTTTTCTGTCCCAAGGACAGCCTTCTCCTTTGCTGCTCCAGGCTCTCGATGGAGAGGACTTAGTCATAACTGGCAGTTCAGCCATGGGCTCATCTCAGACTCTGCGAGTGCCGAGTGCTCTTTTAAAGCGTTCTTGACAAGCGCGTTTGTACTGAGGATCCAGCTACGTGGATGCAGCTAGCAGACATTGTGGAGAAGGCCGGTCTAGGTGAGAAGTAATATAAGGTAGCGCTACACAGGCTCTGGTTTCTGTAGGTGTGTGACCAGTAGTTGGCAGCAACGCTCGGGGACTTCTCTGCCAGCTTCTCCCTTATCTCAGCCATCTCATTTGGGCTGTGCCTGTGATCCACTCTTCCTTAATGTGTCTACCTGGGAACAGCTCATTTCCCCGGCGTCCTCTCTTATCTGAAGTCTTTCTTCTTTTTGGGGAGACCTCCTCCCATGCGGCTGGACAGCCATGTGAGCGTCCTAGCAGCGAGGCTGTCGACCAAAGGGCTCGTCGCCCCCGAGTACTCGTATTCCCTGCGCTCTTGTAGTCTTGCCGACTCATTCTCCCTTTCCTTGGAGAATCCCAGTTGGGGCTTTCGCTTTGAGAGGTACTTCTTGAGAATGGACTTCGTCCCCTCCAGTGGGCACTGGGCAGGCGACGGAGCTGCCGCTGGCGGTGCAGCGGCACGGCACACGGGCTCTGCAAGGTTCCCGTCCCGGCTGCTTCCGAGTTCCTTTTCCCTTGCTCTGCTAGAACTTGCCATGCAGCCCCTCTCACTTGCACATCACTGCTTCAGGCCTGAAGTGCGTGGGATAGATATTATCTGGGTGACGGTTCTGGAAGGACAGGCTACCTCACCCTGGGAGTTTTTGGAGACAACAACACGAGAACAGTATCTCAAATAGAGAGATTGAGAGCAGAAGCGAAGCGGGTGAGGAGCCTTGTCTGGACGGGGAGTCTGTGGCTAGGAAGGTTTTGCCATATGACCATGCTCTGAACGCTGGGAACTTGCAAAACCTGGATTCCTGCTTTTCCCTTCTCCCAATCCTGAAAGGGTGTTTCAGAGGTGAGAACAGCAGTGCAATCCCTCTTATCTCTGACTCTGGGCCCACAGCCTGCTTCCTCATTCCACGGGACTCTTGCTGATCTGCACTTTACACTCTATTACTTAGAGTTGGCAGGCGGTATTTGTAAAGCAGTCAGATGAGGGGGAGGAAATCTGGTTATTTAAATGCCATTTAAATATTTCCCCCCTCCTACCTTTCACCCCCAAATTCTTTTCTGAGACGTTTAGAAATGACCCCTCTGAATACACCCATAGGAATCTAAAAGGGAATCCAGGGAATTTTTCCTGTTTCCTGCGTTCCCAAGCTGGGGCTGCGATGGGTGCACTGAAACCAGTAGTCTGTTCTGGCAGCACCGGCAGACCCAAAGGCAGGCATGAAGCTGCACATCCAGCGGTACGACTTATTCCAACTCCTCCTCTCTCTTCTCCCTGTTTGCCTACGGAGTGATAGACTTTTAACTTCTCTTCAGATCAGGACTCGAGGGCAAACTCTGATCACATTTTCAGATTTCTTCGAGGGCTAAAAATGAACACACCACTGATTTTTCTCCTTTGTCACATGACTCCAGGAGCCAAGGCTTAACGCAGCCATGCAGGGCAATTCTGCAAGAGGTGGCAATGCTATGCATGGGAGCTGTTATTCTCTTGCTGTCGTGGCTAAAACACTTGGCAGGGGGGAGAGTGAAACGATTTTTAGGCCACCATCAGCCGGTGGATAGCCTGGGTCAGAGGGAGAGGGCTCAGCAGTTTGAACAACGGATGCATCTCATGGCTTTTGGGGACGGCGGCAGCGGAAAGTCCCTTCTGCAACTTCACACTGCCTCCGTACTTTCCCACTGAGTTTCAAGCACCACATAGTACCTCTGGGTGACACTGATTGATCTTTTGTGTTTGGTAATTTGTGTGATTGCCTGCTTCTTCATCCGTTTTGTCTGCTGCCTTCCTATTTGGAGGAAAGATGTGTTCAGCTGCTAATGCTGGGTTCCCGTTTCAATAGGCTTCAGCCTCCTGCTCCCATTTTGGGGCAGCTTTAGGAAGTGGAAAAATTTGTCAGGGTTGCATTTTTTGGGATGTGTGTGGGTATTACTTGAGAGGAGGGTGGAAGGGGAGAGGGTCTCGTGTATGAGGAAAACCTTTTAACTCCTGACTAGCTGCACTGTCTTGTATCTTCCCATCCTTCCTCTAGCCATGCTTTTTGGAGATGAAAGGTCACGAAGGATGTGGGCTTGAGAGAGGCAGTGCAGGCTTTCCCTTCCGTGGCAAAACGAGGATGAAGCCATTCCATGGGCCATATGAATTGGGTCACTGAGTTGTTTGTTTTGTTTTGTTTTGTTTTTTCCTCCTTCTTCTGGTTTTCAGTGGATCTACTCGACACAAGCACTGCGCAGGGTGAACTGGGCTGGCTTCCAGACCCTCCAGAAGTAGGGGTGAGTACACACATTCAAGGAAGGGGAGCCACTGGGAGTACTAAATGATGGAAAAGCATAATCCAAATTGAAATCTCACCCTGCCTCCCAAAATTGGGCTTCTGCAGCTCCACCCTCTCCTGGACATTGTATGCTTTGTAAGTCTCTCTCCCTTGCATCCCCTTCACCTCTGCAGCCTCGCCCGCTAGCCAGCTGTTTGGGGGACTGATGCATCATGGACTTCCAGTAGTTCTTCTGATGCCTGTTGGCTTCCAGTAGCTCTCAGTGATTAAACGTGTCCTTGAAATATATTGTTTCCATGAAGTAATAAAACTTAATGGAGAAAAAGGAAAAAAATAAAGTCATCGCCCAGTTTTTCATTCTAACATGGTACAAATACATTTTATGTCTCCTTTTCCAGGCAAATTGCCATGGCAGAAGTATTTCTGTCTCCAGTCTCTCAAGAATTTAGAATCTTTGTCTGTTTAAGGTTGTTCTGTCTTTTTTCCTCTTGAGTACTAAACTGAATGATTCAGTTACACATTTTTTAACTCAGCAGCTGACTGAAGAAATAACTGTTAACTCATGGGCCAGCAATCTGGCCTACTGGGTGGGCTGCAAGGTTCTAGGACTTTACACCCAGCCCTAATGCTATGTTTGGCCCACACAGCTGACGAGAGTGGCATTTCCCTTTGTTTCACAACTGTAAAACTGAGTTGATGGAAGTGCTTCAAAATCTACTTCTGAAACCACTGCAAAATTGGACCCCAAAAGACAGCTGAGCTCTCAGCTATTTTTGTACAAGTACAGCTATTTTGTATGCAGCACAGTTGAGCAGCCCCTCTAGCGTCACAACCTATGTTATCGAAGATGGTTTCTTTTGTAACAGCAGGACTGTGGGAGTGGTGGAGGGAAGGCACAAAGAAAAGGGAATTCAGGGACTACGCGGCAGTAATTAGAAGGATGTATGTTAATACATAGTTCCAGTTCCTCATCCATGCTCTTATCTTTCTAGCAAGCCCCAAGCTCTCCTGTGGAATAGGAGTCTTTACCCTTGCTGCTTTTAAAGTAGACTTGAGTTCAGCCTGTTCCTAACTCATTTTCGTAACTTTCCTCTGTAATGCGCTGTGGCTGGTTTAAATTCACCCCAGCCTCCTCCTCCTCCTGGTAGTCTTGCTGGGTGAACTAGAGCCAGACAGTGAGGTTCTCCTGTACTGGCCTAACTGCATTTGTTTCATTAGTACAGCTGTCTTGGTTATTACTATTATTATTATTATACCCTACTCAAAAGAGGTGCCCTAGTGAGACATACATGTAGATCATGTTTTGCCCATTGTTCCTTTTGTTGCGCCCAACTGTCTGTGTGGTAATTTTAACCCAATGCTAGGCTCCAGGCATGTTCAGGATGAAGTCAGCCTCTTGAAGAGATTGGAAAAAAACCACTGAAAAGTGCATTCTAAAAATAATCTGATAGAAAGAAGACAAAACCTTTGTTACAGAACATCTGATTTTTTGCACAGTAGGTTCACAGCAGTGCTAGGAGTTGGCACACCCTTCTGCTTGTGCGATACCTGCTTTTTAAAATACTTATATTTAAAATACAGTAGTTGTAACCGGGAATTGTAGAAGATGCTGGAAAACATGGCCTGAGATCAGTCTGAGCTAATAGGTCAGGATGCTGATGACTGATAAACTAACAGAGGATGAAGAACAGATTGACTGACTTCTGATGAGCAACTCTTTTGAAGGGATTTGTCTAATTACATCATTTCCCAATAACTGTTAGGTGGAAGGCTGACAAACTGCCACAAGCAAAAAGGGAACAATGTGCAATTGTCTTGGAATCAGACCTTTGAACAACTGTTTCTGAAACCATTCTTCCAAAACGAAGGAGTCAATATGTTTGGAAGAGAACTGAGATTAATTCAGAACATTTTTTGACATAAAAGAGCAAAGATTAATACTGAATAGCCTGACTAGCTTGATTAGTAACAGGCCGGAAACATCTGAGCTGCATTGCATACAGAGTTGAAGGGCATATTTCAAGTAACACTGCTACTTGTACCTAACCTCAGATGCCAGAGATCTCCCACCTGTGAGCTGGATTTGTGTCAGTACGCTTATCACACAGAGGAGGAATTTGTTGTGAGGAATTTTCATGCTTTATACAGGCGAGGTCTCTGAGGCATGGCCCAGAAGAGGCTGGATAATTCTGTGGAGGCAGAATTATACCTTTTTCTCCTCACTTTTAGCGAATGACAATGGATGAAGTGGCTTGCCATGTGTGATTGTTTCACGGTCAGACCTGGTCTGCATCCAGTCTAGACAATGCTTCTGTTAACACACGCTCAGCCTAAGAACACCGAGCTGTATACCAGTCAGTTTTGGACAGCATGGGTCATTTTTCTGGACTTCTACAGTACCTTAACTCACAGTGAAATCTTGCCTAAGCTTAAAGGTAGTCTTCAAGTGAAAGCGTCTATACTTTAAGTAAAGTGTTCCTAGAGGTTTGTTTGCTAAAAGATTTGCGCTAGCTTGCTTTGTAGTAGCTGTTTAGAAAGGGTTTCATTCATTTTGGAAACTGTTGGAAACTACGTATAACCACTTTCTTATCTACCTTACCACCCGCACCCCCTCATCATCTAACAAATTTCTTGATAAGTTTTTTGTCTTTGAAGTTTTGAGACAGCATTACCAGCTGGGCATGGGGAAATGTATTACAGTACTAGTGCTAGATTCCCATTTTTTAACATGTGTTGGAGAGCTAATGATGATCACTTTGAAGGTGTCAGGAGTCTGGAATTTACTTGCTCTGACATTTCTTTAAGGCTCCCCACGCTGCACAAGCAGCCTGGCTACCTGAACTGATTTCAGAAGTCACTGAAACTGTCCAAAAAAGACTTCTCAAATCCTATCATGAACAAATTCAGTTACCGGGCATAGCAGCATTGCTTCTTGGCTGCTTGTAAAGTAACAGTGTAAAAAGTTACTTATCTCTGTTTTGCTTTCAAAATTGCATCAGCTTTGAACTGATGGTGATGAGGAGTCATGTTATCCTCTTGCATTTTGCTTTTAATAGACAAGGCCCTAAGCAACCCAACCTGGCTTTGAAGTTAGCCTTGTGTGAGCAGGGGCTTAGAGTAGAGACCCAAAGGTCCCTTCCCACCTAAATCTTTCTGTGTTTATGTGATAGTTCTGCATTGTTTGTTCGCTGAATTTTTAGCCCAGGCACAAAAGGTCCTTCCAGTTTTACCTGATTTAATTTTTGAACCCTGTAATATCTATTCCTGTGGATTTTCTGCATCAGTTTATGTAGGCCTATGATACAACATATTGGGCAATCCAATATTTGTCTTTAGTTGCTATGATTATTTCACCCCCAGCTTTTGGCCCTATCTTGAAATTTTCCTTTTGTCCACTATTCCCAATTTCCTTTTTGTCTATGTGAATAGTATTTGCATAATCCAGTCATACCTGCGTGAGTATATGTTACTACTTTATTCCTAGCCATTTGTACTGTATGATGCTGCATACTGGGCCTCTCGATATGACTTTCGGTCTCTATGCTGTCAAATGGATTGAAAATTAAAGACACTTTTGTTCTTTTTTAGCTGGTATGTTTTCTTGGGAGGCATGCTTTCACCAGTTCTACAGCTGCCTTTGCTTGTAAGAGTCCTTTTTCACAGTAACTTTGTGTTTAAATCGGATATCTGTTGTTTCAGAATTCACATGACCCTGCTGCTGCCACTAATTGCCAAATTGTCATATTTATTACATATTTAAGGTTCAGCAATGCTCAGTTCTCAACTGGTAGCTGGTTCGTGGAGCTTATTTTTCCCAAATTATATTCCTGCATGGATCATAGTATTATTAAAGCTTCCAGATGATTTTCTTAGTCTCCTTTCTAGGCTGCCATCATTCTCAATCTCCTGTGCATGGTGAAGTGGAGGACATAATTTTTTTTTCTGCCTATTTCAGACACTTGCTTCCACACATACTTCAAAGTGTTGCTATCCGTTTCAGACTTTCTACCACGTCTCCCAGTGTGCGTGGCACCTGATCTGCTCATGTCTTCCAAAGTCTACCTTCACACAGGACTAAGGATGTGCATTTAATCCCAGTGACCTAATGTATCCCGGAGGCTGTTCATAAATAGCCACTAACTGCAACTATTGTGGCTCCAAAAACACTTGAAAAACTTTGGAAATTATGTAATTCTTGTGCAGTTCTGCACCCCACGTTTCACAAGGAGGTCTGATTATGAACACAGCAGCTGCAAAAGCTATGTGAATGCAATTTCAGTAAACCAGTGGTCAGATTATTTTTTTTAATGCTGTTATTTTCCTATTAAATCCCAGGCATAGTACAAATTCTACACTGCCTAATTATTTTCTTTAGGTGATAGGCTAGATCAAGTACTTGTGACCTGTCAGCAGCTTTTATATCAGTGACCACATGATAATGTTTATATGCCTTCAGGTTCCAGCAAGGCGAGGCTGCGTTCCACCAGACTAAGAGGTCCCAGATGATAATAACAGCTGATGGCTGGTTTCTGTTTCCACCACTTCTGCTCAGACAGATAGGCCTGGTCATGAAGGAGATGATAGCGTTGTGGGCCACACAGCCCTCAACCTGCAAGTGATTCCAGCACAGCACTCCTATTTCATTAAACCTGGGCAGTTCACTTAATCAGGCTTCTTGGTATCTTACTGACTGAAACAAGTCTCAGCCGGTCAGCTTTTTGTAGCATCCAAAGGTGGTGTGAAAAATAATTATCAGAAATGCTATTATGTGCACCTCTTCCCACAACTGTTGACAATGCATGTCCTTCAAGATCTAACTCAAATGGATGTAATCACCTCTGAACCTGGAATAAAGTAGCAGTATATATACCTCAGGCTGCTCTCAGCTTAAGTGTCAGGCATAGAGGATTAGCTCTTCCAAGCGAACAGGATCTGTGTAGAAATTAGGGACAAACGCTCAGTAAAGTCAACAACTAACTGGAAATGGGAACAGCTCTGGATTCAGGGTCATGTCCTGACATGCCCTGGTGCTGCTCTTGATATGCAGACTGGTGGAGATACTTGTTGATGCTATTCTGTTAAGTGAAAATTAGTTATTTTGTGTGGATTTGGGAGGGAAGGACAAAAAAAAAAAAAAAAAAGCTATGCATATCCAGGTATACTTTACTTCACTCAGAGGGGGGAGTAAAAAAAGTGAGCTGAGAGGAAGTAAAGTGTAAATTAATAGCTGTGCTGTAGACCAGATCGCATGAGCCACCAACCAGGTAGCCTCGGATGAAGTCGCTGCCACAGACCCAAGCAGCAGTCTCGGCTGGCGCGCTGTGTTGTGACCCGAAGGGCAGAAAAGACCGTGCTGTGAGCCAGGGCGAAGATGCGATACAACCGTGGCATTTATCACCGCAGCTGCTCAGGCACTACAGCGATGGCAGGACTGTTGCCTGGCAGCTTCGGGAAGCTGATTCACCCTTTTATAGCTGTTGAATGAGAGTGGACGAGGCTCGCTGAACTTCTTCATGTCAACACAAAAGCACCACAAGTCAGCTGGAGTTTTGAGATGAGTCTGCCTATAGCATGGTCCTCCGAGAAGACTAACAGGCTGTTTAAAATAAAAACCAAAACAACTTTTATTGCAATACCAACCAAAATACTGGTGAGTTTGCAGCCAGGCAGGTTAGAAAGGAAAGGCTTTATATCTTTTGTTGCCTGCTGTGCCTTTGCTGGCTGGACCTATGCTTTGAAGTGTGATTCTTACCATCTCAGAGGCAGAGCTGCAGAAAAATGTGCCTATTCCCTCTGATTTCTTGGAAGGTTATTTCCATTGATTCTAAGGCCTAGTTTCTGGCTTTTCTGTGCTTGACCTGGAGCCTGCCAGCTCCCCACTGTGACATGCTGCCATGTCCTGCAGTTTCTTTTCTCCACGTAGGTTTGATCAACTCAAAGAAAAGGCACAATTACCCTGTCCCTGTTTGGCATTCCACCTGATCCATCTTTTAAAGGAACCTATACAAACAGAGCAAGTATTGCCCATCACTATCAGACTCATTTCCCAGGTTCATTGTAAATACTGGAAGTATACTTGACGCACCATACAAAACTGTAACTCACACCATAGAAAGCCCTTTGCCTTGCGGGTTAAAAAAAAAAAAAAAATCACTTCCATTTACAATGGATCCTATGCAATGTACAATGTAGCGTAAAAATAACATGAGAGCTAACATTTGCTTTATTGGTAATAAGACTTTAGCCATGAATTCTGAACTCTTAAGATGCACCATCTTATTTTCCACTCCTGTCCTTGTAGTTATTGGTATTGTTAGTGGGTGTTAGCAAAATAGGCGTATACAAAACAAGTGTTCCAAAATAGCTAGGTGAAATGTTGGACTAGCATATCATTGCTTACCTAGTAGCATCTGTTGTGACCAGAACTGTTTTCATGGACGACCTTAATGTGGCCAGACAGTTCAGAGAATGATCAGACAGCAGAACCTGCGTTTGATAAACAGGTTCTGTAATCAATGTGCTGGAGCTCTGTGGCTCACCTTAGCACCTTATCTTCCCATAAGAACCTGAGTACAAGTTAAATTGGAAGGAGATGGGTGCGATGGAGACCTATGTGCTAGTGCCCTAAAGGACAAGTAATTACATAATGCGGTTGCTCCTCCCTGAAAATAATCAATGGATCATTGCAGGAGAAAAGTATATCATCCCACCTGCAGACAAGTAAACATCATTTCTATGTTCAGTTGTGTCAAAGACTCCGTGATGATGTGATGAAATCAAACTCCCCTGATCATTGCCAAACGATCAAAGAAATAAAAGCAGCCTCTTTGCTGTTCTCAGATCTAAAGTTAGGGGACTCACGAAGTTAAGTGTCTAGATGTCACCGCACTTCTTTCATCATCGCCATCTAAATTGTCTTCCACGCCAGCAAAAGAACTTGCAAGAGTATTGAGAAACTTTCAGGGAAGGGTCACAGAAACTTCATTCTGGAATACTGCCAAAACACCACTGTGGTGCTGCTATTTTTGACTGGCTGGTCTAGCTGACAGATTTTTGTCAGATGTATTTTAGCTGGAGAGAAGCTGTTGATCAGATCACGGAAGGTACCAGCAAGATGTCTCTATTGTCACAGTCTTTCTCCTCTGAGGCGCTATGCTAAGAATGTAGTACAGCTGAACTTGTAAGGTACAACTGCCTTCAACTCTGAATCTATTCCAGGAAGGCTTTTTTCATCATGGTAGCATGCAAATGCTGCTATACAAAAGTCAAAGAGACTCCACAGGCAAAAGTGCTGCCAGGGGAAGGAGACAGAAACTGTTCAGCAGTGCAGCCTCTGCTAGGTGGTTTCAGGCTTGGCGCACCACTGACGCATTGTGGCTGAAAAAGATTGCTGTTTTGGGGCCGTGCGATTTTGCTTCAGAAAGAGGTTTCAGGGATTAAAATAGCACTCTGAATTGTGTTGCAAATTAGATGGGAAAGAGATGCACTTGCTCAGTGCAGGTACGCTGTAGCTGACCGTACTAACTCAGCCGGCCTTTCCATCGTAGTGCAACTCTCTAACCCGAAGTTAAACAAGTTATTGGTTTTCAGTATATGAACTCCTAACTTTTCCAGTGGAGACATGCATCTTGGTTCAGTAACTTTAAGCCTATTGGCAAGAGGCTTGCCTTGTCGTTGCCTTCTGTAAGTCTCTTAAAAGTATCGCTGTGCCTTTTCCCAGGATTGGAAGCCACTGTGCTAAGCTAATGTGAAAGCAAATGAAACACAGGTCACAGCAGGCAGGCTCTTATCTGAAAGGAGACAGGGCAAGTCCCTGGCAAGGTGGAGATGGAGACAGCATTACTGTTGTGAGCCACAAGCTGTTTTGACTCCAGTCTGAGCCTAAGGATTTGCAATACTGTCACAGTCTGCTGCCTCTGTCACTGGTAGCCTACCTCTTTATTAGCAAGGATCAATTTGTATTTGTCATCATAAAAAAATTGTTGGGGTTTTTTTCCCACATAAAAAACCCCCTAAACCCAAAAGACACCACTGTATTGATGCCTGCAGAGCCTGACAGTAGCTCCAAGAAGACGTACGAGCTGTCTCTGTTTCTGTCTTACACCTTATGGCAGATCCTAGGAAAAGTAGCCCACAGATGGATGGAGGCATCACAGGTTGTCCTAGATAGGCTCCTTGACACAGACCTAACCTAGAGAAGGCTCATTTATAGAAAAAGGCAGAGTAAGCCTTCCTTAGGCTTCAGACCCTCAAACTGTATAATGAATTCAGAGTCGATCAAGGCAGATATTAAAAGGCATGTACCTTATCTTATCTTTGGATTTTTACTCACATGGCAGACCAAACTGATACTGTTTACTAGAGATACCTACTGGTGCTCTTCCAGACTGTCATTCAAGTAATTCTGAACTGCCTTCATAAAGACAGCTCGTCTCCACCACTGCTTTCTGTATATTGAATCCAACCGAGTAATGGGAGGAAAGTTGCCTTCCTTTTTCCTAAAAATGTTCTGAGGTTATTGAGATAGTACTTTTGCTTTGAGGTTGTCGTTCACTTGACACTAATTGCTGTGCTGGAATTATTTTGCTCTGTATTATAGCACCAGACCAAGACTTTCAAGAACAAACCTCTGGAACTAAGTGCCTGTGTTAGTATATGTGTTCCTGAGAAGTACAGAACACCCTTTTGTTCTCAGATCCAATAGCTGCATCCTTAGACTTTTTAGAAAGTCAAGCTGCTAATTTATGGCCCTCTCCTGTGTGCATTGGCTTTTGTTTTCTTAGCAACTTTTTAAGAATTCTTAAAGGTTTTAAAAGTTTAAAGACAGTTTAGACTTAAAAAAGAATTTTGAATTTAAAAGGAGTTTTAAAGAATAACATTTAAAGAGTTTAAGAGCTCTTTAGCTTGCTTGGAACAGGGAACTGAATTACGTGATCTCCAAGGGTCCTTTCCAGCCTAAGTCTTTCTATGATTCTGAATCTCATGAGAAAGTTTGCTTGTAGCATCATAAAACCATAGTTCACTCACTGCTAAAATGAGGAAGTCTGACTCACGCTGTCCCCCCCTTTGAGAACAATGTTTCCCATCCTATGGCCAAACTGATGACTGGAGTGAGGATGCAGTGTCTGGAATGAAATGGGTAGAAAGTTACATTATCAAAGGAGGTTGATTCAATGTCATTGGCAGACACACTGGAGAGCCAAGTAATTAATATTGATTGAGCCAGACTTTACCACACATGTTTACTAAGAACATTACATTAAAAATCAGAGGCATACATTTTGATTTTGCAGCAGATTATTTGAGGATGTGAGACAGTTGCCTAGCAACTTCTGGCCTCATCACCCTTTCATTAAGTGTTGTATGTAACAGTTTTCCTCTACTACTTTGAATTTAAAAGCTTCACTGAATAATGAAAAGAAGTCACAAGCATATTTAACAATAGTTCTGTATTGTTAGCATAAATAATATCCTCATTTTACTTCCTTTACCCCTCAGCAGTAGAGTCTAGAAAAACCAAGCCTGACGCCCTTGTTATTTCTTTGCACCACACTGCATGTGAAACTGTGCAATAGTCAATGCTAAGCATCTTTGCCCTGAAGAGCTCAGTCTGGAAGAAGCTGGGCTGAGATGAGCTAAGAAATACAGGAGTTAGCAGTTGGATTTTTTCCAGCAGTAGAGTTTAAAGGAAATTTTTCTGCTGGAGTGGTCGCTATTGAAAATGAAACTTTGGTCCGGTGTCACTTAAATTTTGAAAATGGTATATTCAGGACATGCATCACAACAGCTCATGTCTTTTGGTGAGACATGCAAAAATTGCTTTCTGGTGACACTTGTCTGTGGTACTGCCTTAGGATAAACTGCTAATGGAAACTTGTCTAACTCCTGGCCTTCAAATGCAATTATGCTTTTCCCATCAGCTTGGTGGAGGCAGACACCCATGGAAAACTGCTTCTAAAAGCCAGTCCTGACATTGGCAGTTTCTTATGAAGGCTACTTTGCTCTTATTCTCCTTTCCAACTTCTTTTCTTCTGTTTCAATATACTTCAGGATGTGTTGTAAATTCAGGTCTGCAGCATTTTCCAGAAGATTTTCAATGAAATAGTGCAAGAGGTGATTAAGTGATTGCCCCTTCCGGTTGATCAATTGGGATTAATCGGTCTGTTTCTTGTTAGCCTAAGTCCTTTGACCTCCAGTAAGTGAAATAAGTGTAAATCCTGTGTGGTGCTGGTATATGCCAGCTGGATCAGATTAAGAGGGTGGGGTAACACTGGTGATTAATTACATGGAGAAAAAGGAAACAAGAAGGGACACATAGATACCATCCACAGAACTTCCTGGGAGGAGACTGCTAGTATGCACTTAGGTAAATGGCTGAAATCGGCCAGACAGGAGCTCGTGGTACCGGCAGGGCTTGCTAGCTTGGAGAAAGCGCTCCGGCAGTTTTCAGAGTGGGGCTGTGTAGGAGGTACACGGGTACGGCATAAAAGCAGAGCCTCCTTTGGCACTCTGTGGCTCCATCTCTTGCGTTCCCCTAGCAGAGTGACCTGGTCTGTGGGATCAGAAGCCAGGAGAGAGGCTGCAGGGGGTGGTGGTGCTGGAGAAATGTGTGAATCTCACGCTCAGTGCGTGAGAGCTGACAAGCCTAGAGTAATATGGAGACTGAGGCCTTGTTTAAATTGCATCTTAACCTGGGGTGTGATTTAAAACCAAGATGCTTAAACTTGTGCCAATACCTATGTGGGCACTTGTTTCAATTTAATTTGATTAAACATTTAAAGCATAATGAGAAAGGCAATCTTAGCATGGGGGGAAAAAGGATCTAAGTTATTTTCCCTGTGGACAAAACCTTGCTTTCCAAGTTTTCAGTTCTCACGTGTGACTTACTCGAAAGTGAATATTCTTTGCATTTCGTATCTGACCAGTGGTGAGCAAACAAAACTAGAACCACATAAAATTGAGCAAATGTGTAGGTTAAAATACATGTCAAACCCTACTGTATTCATACAAATAGCATCAGTGGGGTCATATAACCGGCTGGGCCCATGTCCTCCTCTCAGCCATTGTTTGCCTGGCGAAGAAGCAGAACCTAATCAGGAAAATCAACTGAGTTTTAATAGTTAAATTAGAGTTTGAAAAATATCACACTTAAAAGAAGCACAAACTCCAAATTGAGTGCTTGCTCTAGCACAGTCCTTCTGCAACTGACCTTCCCATTATGTCAGGCCATCTTTTCTCTTATCCCAAAGTGCTGTGTATTATTTTCAGGGGCTGATAATAATCCTGATCTGGTATGTCTTACTGTACACTTTGTAAATGGTGGCAGGGCAAAGTGGCCAATACATGGGAGTAGTGGGTCTTTTTCTCAATCTAAGATAAGGCAGTGTATGAAAGAAATAAATTGGAACCAAGGTAGGGTGAAGGGGATGTGCAAGGGCCCGTGCACAGCAGTTCCCTTCAATTTGGTGTAAGTCAGATCCTAATTACAGTATCCTCTTTGCTCCCTATGTAAAGAGTTTAGGCAGGTACGGGGCTCTAGACCAGATGCCGCTTTTGCTCGGTGTAAGAGACCTTTTGGCTAGTCAGGCTTTGAGCCCCGAATGCTATGTGGGAATCGATCTTCTAGGTGTGATTTTGTCATATTTGAAGCAAAAGTTGTTTCTCACATCTGTCTAATAATGTGTGTTTTCTTCTACCCTGGGAGCAGTGGAGTGAAGTGCAGCAGATGATAAATGGTACCCCGGTCTATATGTACCAGGACTGCAGTGTGCTTTCCGAGGGTGACACTGATCACTGGCTTCGCACCAACTGGATTTATCGGGGTGAGGCAGCCTCCCGCATTTATGTGGAGCTAAAGTTTACTGTGAGGGACTGCAAGAGCTTCAAAGGTGAAGTGGTGACCTGCAAAGAGACCTTCAATCTCTATTACATGGAGTCTGAACAAGATGTCGGGATCCAGTTCCGCCGCCCGCTGTTCATCAAGGTCTGTAGCGCTGGGGGTGAAGACTGAGTCATATCTTTCAGCTTAAACTAGTCATATCTTTCAGCTTAAACTAGGTGTGTCTTGCTGGCTGGGGGAGGCCAGGAGAGCCAGCATCTGGGGAGGGGCATGGATAGTAAGCGTTGTCCTCAGAATAAACTTTGTCCCCGGTGCCCTCTGTGATGCTCAGAGCAGTCTTTGCCACAGGAGGCACAGAAGTTTTCAAATGAGACTGTATCTCCGTTTTGCGTAACCACTTATTTAACTGGACACCATGTAGGTGAGGATTCTAAAGGGTTGTAACAGTACTGGATGTTTACACCAATTTTTAGAAGTAGTAAAGCAGAGACCAGAGGAATTTGACTTGCCTTAGGTAGTAAAGCAAGATTAGGCCAAGTGAAGAAGGGAATCCAGTTCAGGTTTCTGTGCTCCTTATCATTTACTCTTGTTGTTACAAGATACGGGGTCTTATTTTCTAAAACTGGAGGTGATGGTTTGCTATAGTGAAATTCTCCCGTGTGTGAAAGTATTTAGCACCGCTATATTTTAACTGCTGTTTCCCCCAACATGGTGCCCTCTTGCCATGGAAACATTTGAATTGCAGAACAGGGAACCTCAGCCTTTTTGTAGAGGAAATTCTATAACCCAGTTCTGTCCTAAAAGAAGCCACAGACCTAAATTATTTGACTGCCCTTTCCTCTGCAGTTTAAATGGCATGTGATGAAAACAACAGTAAAAGCCACCACAGGCAGAGCAGGACTCTGGTAACTGATTCCCTCCCTCCTCAGTGCTGCTCCACCTCCCCTGCAGCCTGCCACGTGAATTTGTGCAATACCTCCACTACTTCTAAACCTGCCTTATGATCCCGCTGCCAGATCCAACTACGTGGAGCGGGTGGTGTCGTGCAATGGAGAGGGGCCTGCGGTGGAGAGGATCAGTTATTAGGCTCTGCCTCTGGGAAGAAAGGCCACCCCGCCTGTAGTCCACCTTTTCCGTATCACATGAAGTCACAGAGGCCTTTCCTGTTTGCCCAAGCGTTGAAAACATCTCTCACTCACTCTCTTATCCTTCGTTTGCTGAGGCAGTGGCAATGTAAGAGCATGGGAGCATTTTTCACCCAAGTATCTACAGTGCTGAAATGTGCTGAGTGCTGCATGAGAAGCACCTTGTGGTAGATGACCTGATCTGCATCAAGTATAGCCTAGAAACAGGTGGCTGTAATTCACTGGTCAATTTTAAAACACAACTCTAAGCCATGTTGTGATTTTACTGCATACAATTTGCAAACAAAACAAAATATCACAGAAGGGAGATTTGCTCCTTTAAGGGCAGTTCCTAAAGACCTCTGAGATCAGAGACCCAGAACATAGGGTACTGTATAAGACCAGTGAATGACTGCCAAGGAGTTGAAAGGAGATGATGGAAAGTACGGAGGCAAGACAGGACACAGGCCCCGTTGTCAACACCTCTTCCAAGCGCAAAGAAAGCATGCGGTGCGCTGGCATTAGAAGCAGTTGACCATACAGCTTCTAAATGGCCTTAGTGTAAAAGAAGTTTGGGAGGCGTGGGTATCTCAGCTGCTGCTGCCTGCTCAGGTGTTAAAGCTGTTGTCTTTTTCGCTTAGCTCAACACCGTGGCAGCAGATCGAAGCTTCACAAGCAGAGACATCGAATCGGGCGCCATGCAGCTGAACACAGAAGTGTGCCCCATCGGGAAGCTGTCTCGCCGGGGCTTCTACTTGGCTTTCCAGAACTCCGGGGCTTGTGTAGCGATGGTGTCTGTCCGAGTGTATTACAAGACTTGCCCGGAGGCAGTGCGGGGCCTGGCCCGTTTTCCAGAGACGCTGGCGGGTTCAGAGGGGCTGACAGAAGTGCCCGGGGTCTGCGTGGAGTATGCAGCTGAAGAAGTGGGCTCTCCCCCAAGGATGCACTGCAGCACTGACGGGGAGTGGCTGGTACCGATGGGCCGATGCCTCTGCGCTGTGGGGTTTGAGGAGGTCGACGGGAGCTGCGTAGGTGAGTACGCAGACAGACACTGGCTGTGGGCCATGGAGAGGTTCCAGGGAGCTAGAGATCAGCAGAGCATCCGTAGGCGTGGAGCGGGATCGGGGGAGTTAGCGTGGTCTACCTCTCTCGTGCCTACCAGGTGTATCTTACGCCTTTCCTCCTCCCGTCCTTAGCTTCTCTTCTTCAATTGTGATTTTTCTCCCCGTGTGTCAGGTGTAAGACCTGCACACACCTCTCCACTCCCTCTTGGGCTTCATCCAGGAGCCTTCAGCTCTGGAGCTAGTTTCTGCGAGCTGTAACTGTGTGATTGACACTGACTCACTCAACAACTGGTTCCCAACCCTTAAATGGAAGCCTTATTCTCCCAGGGCAGACAGGTCAGATGCACGGAACAGTGTATTTGTCCCGTGACTGGAAAGCTGAGAGCCAGAGGGGGGCAAGTTTCTCTTCTGTGTCCCCTTCTGATTGGACTGGGATGGCTCCTCTGCCATGAGAAACCACGTAAAGCACATTGCACAATACTGTCAGCGCCTGGCTCATTTCTGAGGAAGAGCAATTAGCAAGCATAGGAGTCACTGGGGTACTGGAGCCACAGCACCAGGCAGGGTTGTTGGAGCAAGCTGTGCAGGGCGCTCCCTTTGCCACAGAGGTGACGAGATTCAGCTTCTTGGGGCAACTTGGTGTGTTTGACAGGGGAGAGGATATGTGTGGTGTTTGGAAGGGATATGTATTGCTGCACAGAGGGAGGTAAAAGACAGCACATCTCCACTCTTGTTGTCAGAGCCATACAGCATGAGGCTAAGGCATATAGAAAAAGGAATCCATGCACTGCTTCCAGGGTCAGCGGGTGCCCTGTCTCTCTGCTTTGTTCTGCCTTTGCTCTGCTACAAGGATCTGGTGCCTCTGTGAATCCCCACCGCTTAGCTGCTCATTTCGCTTGGGGAGCTGGTGAAGGTTGAAGCACAAGATCCTTGCCCTCCTCCAGCAATCCCCTCTCCTTGCACAGCCCAGCCAGTTTTTCCACTTAGGTGCTACAGAGCTCTCCCCGCCCTCCTGAGAGCACTCCCCTGGGAAGGGGCAGGGAAGCCGTCATGTCTGGACAAGCCCCGGCTGCTATCACAGCATAGGTTCATTCTACATCTGTGCTTTTATCCCACTCTGCCCGAGTACAGCTGCAGCCAGAGGTGTCTTTGGTAGGCTCAGCAGGAACTGGGGAGGTCTCCCAGGAGAGGAAGGGCAGAGGGGAGAACCCAGCAGGGGTAGGGAGAGGTACTTCATGTCCAGAGCAGTGTCTTACTGGAGGATCAGAGGAGAAGGTGAATGTGAGTTGCCGGCTGGGGTTATTTTGGGGCCCTCTCCCTCAGCGGAAAAGACCAGGCATTGCGCAAAGGACTGGGAACAATCCAGGTCAGGATAAAGGCCGAGGTCACAGGTTCTACTTTGTCCTCAGAAGGTGGAAGGACTTCTCCTTCAAACATGTGAAGGGGGACAGGGTGGAGGAAGACCTTCTGGCAGTGTCTTCTGAGTTTTGCCTTAAGTAGGAACTTTAAAAAAAAAAAAAAGGAAAGCCAAACCTTTGCCTCGCAACGGGGAGGAGAACCTGACCTCTGTTGTAGGACAGGAGGCAACAGAAAGCTGGAGGTTGAGGTTCTTAACTAGCTCGCTCAGCCTCTCGGCTGGAATTCCCAGCCGTATAAAGCTCTGCTGGGTACAGAACGGCTCAGCCATCCCACCATCCCAGAAAAACCATGCCAGCCCAGAGCATTCCATCTCAGCCTCTGGCAGCATTGCAGACGTTGCTGCCGATAAACCCCGAGCTCTGCGATGAACCTCCTCAGGTACGTCGTTTGCCCCGAACAGGAGGGCCGGCTGTGCCCCTGGCCTGCGTTCGGGTTCCTGGACGGGCTCCGCGGGGTGGCCGGTGAGCCGAGCTCCCTGTCGGTTCCGCTCTGGCCTCTGCGAGCTGCCCGGTGCTCGCCGGCCGGCTCCCTCTGAGCCCCCGCAGGAATAAGGAATGACGGGAGAGCCCCCGCCACCCTCTCCGTCCTCAGGTGCCTGGTGAGCTGTGCTGGGCAGACCCTTTCTCACGCCTGTTTTGGGGTTTTTTTGTTGTTTTGGTTTGGTTTTGTTGGTGGTTTTTTTGGTTTGTTTTTTCTTTTGGTTTTTTTTTTTGGCGGGGGGGGGGGGGGGTTGGGCGTTTGTTTTGGTTTGGTTTTTTGGTGTTTTTTTCCTCCCCATCCCTCGCCCGCAGCCGGCTACCCAAGGGCCGGGGGAAACCAGTTGCCGGGGCCCGGCGGGGCTGGGCGGGAGCCGAGGGACCCGGCAGCCGGGAGCCCGCAGGGAAGGGCGGCGGGCAGCCCCTCCGCCGGGGGCGGGCAGCCCCCTGCCGGCCGGCGCGGCGGGTGCGCCGGCCCCGCTTGCCGGTCCGAGGCGCCGGGCGGTCGTCGCGGTCAGGCGGCGGCCGGCACCGACCCCCGGGCGGGGGCCGTGCGGGGCAGCTGGGCGACTCCGCTCCTGCCTGCGCCTCCCGGGTGGCTGGTTTCCCGATCGAGGCGCGGGCCGAGGTGGCGTGAGGCGGTCCGGCCGGCGGGGGGGGGGGGGGGGTTGCCCGGTTACCTCCGGGGTTCGTCCCTTCGCCCCCGCGTCCCCCGTGCGGGTCCCCGGCTGCGAGGCGTGCTGTGTCTCCCTTGCTTGAAGGGTCTCGGCGGCGGGTAAAGCAGGTGCGGACCGGGGCTGGAGGAGCGAGCGGAGGCCGGCCGGAGGCTCTCTCGGCACCAGAGCTAACTGTTCTCGCGAAGGGCCCCAGCCCCGGACTTACCTGATTGACTCGCTGACTGTCTCAGCCTGATAATAAGCGGGCGTGTATGTCGTCCGATACTCGTGGCAGGTAGTATTATTCAGGGAGCATCAAAACTGCGTTACGCAAGTCCGTGGCCCGGCGCCTCGTTTGTTTTTCGTGTTGCTGTCAAAGCTCTCCTGACCCAAACTGATCCAGTGTTAGGAATTTAGAAATCTTATGCTGGAGCATAGTGGCAGGAGGCCACAAAGCTTTCGTCTTCGCTCCAGCACGTAGAAGCATTCTCGGTCGTCAGCACCCTGGAGACCAAAGCAACCTTTCTTCTTGCCCGTGTCTGGACTAGAAATGCAATCTCTTTGGGCTGGTGACAGTCAGTGCTTGAGCCTTTCAATTCTTGCAACAGCCCTTGCTATCACCGACCACATAGTTGCATGACTGAAGCTCAGAATGATAGACTTTCCCGAGTGGTTATTTCCCCAAATTTCAAGGTGCTGGTTGCTCCTACTTCTTGTGATTATTTCTGCTTTCCGTGCTCTTCAGGCTTCACTGCTGCAAATCCTTTTGGCCCGTGTACTGTCACAGTATCCCCAAATGGTTGTGCAATGGTGTTACTGTGGAACTGATAGGCCAGTTGTCATCGTTCAGTGTTATTGGGGCAGTCTGCCCGCCATCCCAGGGCAAGAGGGGGGACCAACAGGAATGAGCTGAAGCCACTTCTCTGATCTAGAGCGAGATCTCAACGTACAGTGAGAATAATGACTCTTCCTGAGACTGATGGTGTGGAGTCTTGTTTGGCCTTTGTTAGTGGAAATTTCGGGGGGTCCCTCAGGTGTGCCTCTGTGCCACGTGGTAGGTGGGATTATTTTTTGTCTTCTGTACAAAGGATAATTTCCTATGCTGTGCTCTACTGCAGTAAGCCATTTGTGTCAGGCTCCTGAGCAGATGGCTTTCTCCTTTGGGATCTCCTGAGGGATTACACAGAACATTGTTGCTTTTATAGCGCAATATGAAAAGGGTCATTCCCTCAATGTGCAAACTAAATGCAAGGTAAATGCCGTGGCAGAAAATCAGTGTGTGCATTCCTCAACCATCAGATTAGTGATAGGTTGCTTGTTTCTTTAGTTTAAGAACATTTGATAGATTCATTTAGCATAGGCTGGTAAACCATTAAAATCACAGGTTACTTCAACCCTCACTCACTCTTTTTCTCCTTGCTGCACACCTATAGAGGTGAAGCATTGACCTTGAGATAACTGGTAGACGGACCAGTGCTTCTGTAGATCAGGCTAATGGTAGTGCAGCAAAAACAGGGTGTCCGATGTTATACTTAGAGAAGGATGTGGCTGCTTGTTTTTGTAGGACTAGAAATAGAAAGCACGTGGCACCTGTTCTTTTGCGGTCTGTGTTGGCTCCTTAGCTGGTTACACTCAGTGCTGTTAGGCGAACTGATAGTTATCTAGATATTCCCCAGGGCCCTGCTGAGTGATGCTCCGGTACAACACTTGACATCAGGCAAGATGCTTCTGCTAAGAAGCCCACTGGCTATCCCATATGAATTCAGCGAGCAGAGGACTCTGAGGAGTGCAAGGACTTGGAACTAGTATTTACAGCTCTTATTTATGGTGTGGAAAGCTTGAAGGGCAAGGTAGGGACCAGTCTGGGTTTACGTTGAAAGAAGTCTCTGAGGTTGACCAGCTTCTGTTTTCGTGCAGCATCTGTGAGGAATGAGATCCCCCTTCTTCAGTCTACAAGTCCTATCGTAACATTGATCCTACCTTGAGTTTGCATCTCCTCTCTGTCTGCTCTGAGAAGATGATTAGTCTAGGTGACCTCCAGGGGCCCCTTCCAACCTAAATATTTCTGCGAGCTAAGAAAATGGAAGAAAAGCAAGCAGATAAAGGAGTGTTCAAGAAGCTCAACAAAACTGGCAGGTGGTTTCTTGTTGATCTCGGTTTATTATTGATCTTATGTTGACTTGTTTGTCTTTTCACAGCCTGCCAGCGAGGATTCTACCGTCACTCCCTGGAGACTAAACGCTGCCTGAAGTGCCCCCCCAACAGCTTGTCCAATGAGTCGGGGGCTACGTCTTGTTCCTGCAATGCAGGCTTCTACCGAGCACCTTCGGAGGGCCAGAACGTTGCTTGCACCCGTGAGTCGCAGATGGAAAAAAAGAACAATATCTATATGGACTGGGGGATGAACTTACTGAGAGCAGCCCTACTGAGAAGAACTTTGGGATACTGGTGGGCGAAAAATTGGACATGAGCCAGCCATATGAGCTTGCAGCCCAGAAAGCCAGTTGTATCCTGGGTGGCATAAAAAGCAGCGTGGCCAGCAGGTCGAGGGAGGTGGTTCTGCCCCTCTACTCCATGCTTGGTGAGACCCCACCTGGAGTACTGCATCCAGCTCTGGGGTCCCCAGTACAAGAGAGATGTGGACCTGTTAAAGTGAGTCCAGAAAAGGGTCACAAAAAACAATCGGAGAGCTGGAACGCCTCTCGTAATGAAGGAAGTCTGAGAGAGTTGGGGTTGTTCAGCCTGGAGAAGAGAGGGCTCCGTGGAGATCTTATTGCAGCCTTTTAATACTTACAGGGCGTGTATAAGAAAGATGGAGAAAGACTTTTTACCGTGGCCTGTAGTGACAGGACAAGGGGCAACGGTTTTAAACTGAAAGAGAGTAGATTTAGATGGGGCATTCGGAAGACATTTTTTACAGTGGTGAGACACTGGAGCAGGTTGCCCAGAGAAGCTGGGGATGCCCCATCGTTGGAAGTGTTCGAGGTCAGGTTGGATGGGGCTTGGAGCAACCTGATGTAGTGAAAGATGTCCCTGCCCACGGCAGTGGGGTTGGACTAGATGATCTGTAAAGGTCCTTTCCAAGCCAAACCATTCCATGATTCTGTGAACAAGGAGATGGGAGGAAACAAAACGTTGGGAAATAGGGATGAGAAATCAGAGGGGCAGAGGCTGGGGTGGACAGAGGGCTCCGCTCGAAATGCATCAGCAGATGGGAAACTGCCAGAGTACTTTGGGTATTAACAGCTGGCTCTAATACTTTCTTTCATGCTTCTTGTAGGCCCCCCCTCAGCTCCCCGCAACGTCAGCTTCTCCCTTATTGGCACGCAGCTGAGTCTGTGGTGGCAGCCACCCAGTGACCACGGTGGGCGAAAGGACCTGACTTACACGGTCTTCTGTCAGCGCTGCCATTTCCCGTCGTGTGAGCCCTGTGAGCCTGGTGTGGTATTCTCCCCCAGTGCTTCTGGTCTCACTAAACCTGCTGTGGACGTGGACGGCCTAGAAGCTTACACCAACTACACATTTGCTGTGGAAGCCCATAATGGTGTCTCAGGAATGGGACCTGCTCCACAGAGAACTGCTTCAGCTGTCTGGGTCGCAGTTGGACATGCAGGTTAGCAGAAGCAGAGAGAAGTTCTTCCTGCTCATCAGGAAAAGGAAGAGGAATCTCTGTGAATGTTTAAGCTTTCTCCACCTTCTCCTTCTGTCTGCCACATGTGTTAGTATGGTATGATAAGGACTGTAAGGTACCTCTGCCTCTGGCACGTAAAGTCCATCAGTCATATTCCTCGCAAGTCAAACCAGCGGTAATCATTGCCCACCAAGAGCTATGAATCTGCCAAGGACTTAAGAGAGGTGAGGAGGGTAAAGCCCTCCCTGTCATACACTAGTGTAGTCCAGCCCAAGTGCTGTTACCTGTGTGACAGGAAGAACGGGGACTGTGGCGTGAAATATTTCGCGTGACTCGGATATTGCAAAAAATCCGACCAAACACAATAGAAACCCTGCTGTAGCTGGGGGTGTGGAAAAAAAAGCTTTGAAAGCCTGGAGAAATGAGGATGTTAAAAGCATGCAAGTTCTTGACACATCTCTCAGGCTGTCTAGTTTGGCTGTCCTGTGATTACTTTCCAGAGTGCTGTGAAGCATGATTATAGAAAAGTGACATCACAGTGCTCAACAGCCCTTGGTGCTTTCCCCAAGTTCTGATTTAGTGACAAAATACGACTTTTCTTCCTGATGCTATGCGGGGGCAGCACAACTCTGAGCTAGAAAAGCAGAGCTACTTTTGGCTCGCCTCATCACTTCCCGGTGATGATGAACGACAAGGAGAGAACCAGGCTGGACTCTTCAGTCCTTGCAGACTGTTGAGAATTACCTCTTTATTCATGAACAGCATGCACTCGCAGTCAGCTGAGAGATTTTGAGCATTGAATTTCACTGTACCCTTACGAAATGGAGCTGCATTCATAAATCACATAGGATAGTTGTGTTGCTGCTGCTGTAAGAGCATAAAATCCTAACGTTTTTATTTCAGATCGAACACTTTCAGTGCAGTGCTGCGTTGAATGTAATTTCTTGGAACACTGATTTTGTTTTGAGGGCCAAACAAAGTTATGCTTCCACTGCTGGGGTAGAAGCATACTATTCACGGAAAGCAATTAATTACAACCGGAGACCTCATTTCCCTTTCAGCACAGAAGAGAAAGATGAGGGAGTGGCAGTGGCAGTGAGAACCAGTTCCAGTTGCAGGGTATGACCAGAGAAGGAAAGAGAGAGCTTCTGGTGGAGAGCGGCCCTAGTCTGCATTATGTTTGTATTTCTTCCTGACGTTCTCTGTTCTCCCCCCCGGCAGCTCCGGTGACAGTATCCCAGTTTATCCTGACACAGAGAGATGACAGCAGTCTTTCTGTTTCTTGGCTTGCCCCGCGGCAGCGCAGCCGGACCTCAGTGGAGTATGAGGTCATGTTCTTTGAGAAGGTGACGCCTGCCTTGTCCGTTCTTCCCCCTTTCACCCAAAGGGGTGGAAGAGTCCTCTCTGTTCAGCGTGCGTTCGTTACTTTGACCCGGTCTGATTTCCGCAGGGAGAGGAGGCACGTTACACAGTGAAGCACCTTCTTGAGCCCAACGTCACTCTGAGAGACCTGCAGCCAGACACAGCCTACCTGCTCCGTGTGAGATCCATCACGCCCCTCGGCCCGGGGCCCTACTCCCCGGAGCAGGAATTCCGCACCCTTCCGCCAGGTAAAAGGGAACCGCTGGTATCTGCCTCACTGGGGAGACGCTCACTTCTCCGTCAGATTGTACATTCACATGGTACGCGGACCTCTCCTTGTGTTCTGCTAGCTGTGAGGCACAGGCACCACGCTCCTGAGTTCCTGGTCACCAGGGCCAAGCCTGTTGCTTTGTAAAAATGTAGAACAAGGAGACATCTGCCCTGTTTCCTTGCTGTCATATAAAATCCGCTCGTACTTTCCTGTTCAGAACTGATCAGTCTCAGGTTTGTATGTTGTACTGGCAAACTGCGTAACCAGCTCTTCGTCTAGTTCTCCTGAAAGACATTTTTATTCTGGCTAGTGTTTCCGAGTTCGAATTTTAGCAAAATGGTTACCGTATGCCTCCTTTTGTGTGGAAGTTACTAGTGAAAAGGAGAACTCAAAGGACCTCACCACTATTTTTTTCCAGCTTTATCATTTCCACTGTATGTAGTGCAGCCCCTGAATGTAACTCTGCCCAAAAAGGTGGTGTGTGCCGCTGAAAAAAGTTCACCAAAGCATGAAGTGTAGAAGGCCAAGCTGTTGAGACCACAAGAAGACCTTTCTCCTGTGTCGGAGAACATCTCATACAGACCTCGCATCCGACCTCCTCTTTCCCTGGGTTACCCAGAGGCTTCCCCTTTATCAAAAGTTTTCTGTAATGGAGTTTGCTCTCTCTTCATTCCACACATTCACAGGTCTTCCTATTGACCCTATGGATAATTTTAGAAATACATCCGTTGAAATGATGCCTTTGAAAGGCTAGTTTTATTGTCATGAAATAAGGACATGGAAGAAAGCAAAGGCACGCCTTAATCTAACTAAACAGTTAACTGTGTAAAAGCTGATAAGGAGTTGTGATACCGTGATTGGAATATGATTTAAAGATTGGGTTTTTTTGGCACCAGGAGCCTTTGGTAAAATTTTCATGAAGTTGCAGTGCCAAATGATAATGACATAAATGATCTTTAACCAACAGAATAATGTACCACAGGGGTTCTGTGGAAAATACGTAAGTTAACATGTACCTTAGATGGTTTTGATTGTAAAAGAACATGTTAGAAAATACTTTCATCAATTTTTTTTTTTTTAAATAGAAGTTGATCACCTCATCATGCCAAGACAAAGTTATTTTGAATATGAAAGGGATTAAAAAGAAGTGCCAGCAAGGTTTCATTTGGTGGGAGTTCTTCTTTGATAATACTAGAAGCCTTGTTTAGCTGTAATGGTCTAGAGATATTGGTGGAACAAGATTTGCAGGGAGAGGCAATTTTTTTTAATCTGAATTTGAGACTTTAGATCTCTTAATTTCCTGCAGAAGTCCTATGTACCTAAAAGTTTGTCCATTTTATTAATAAAAGATATTATTTCACCTTCCAAATCTTGCCTTGTTGATTTTAACAAAAAAGAACATTAGCTCTGCCTCTTGATTTCTGCGTAACTAAGCTGGTGATTTTAATAAATTTAGTGGCATGAGTCAGCATCAAATTGAACAAGAATAACAAGTGTTAATTAGGCTGTACAGATGCTGACCATTGGACTGGATGTTAGGAAACACTTCCAGACACAGTTGTCTGTGTCACACAAGCTGTTCCTTGCTTTAAAATCTGCTCGTTTATTGAAACAATTTCTTTAGGAATTTTCTTTCTTCTGGATGGTTTCCTAAATCTCTTTAGTGAAAATAATAAAAAATGTAGATTCTCAGTAGATATGGATATGAACACTTTTCATTAAAGTATTTTTAAGTTTTTTTAATAGTTTTTTAAGTTATGGGAAATAAGGTTTAAAAACACATTCTTCACCAATGGAGGTCATTTAGCACTTCCTCTGATGAATTCAAATATACTGTATGGAAATGGATGGCTTTAGCTTGAGAATCTAAATGGAAGAAGACAAGCTGTGTTATGTGAAAGCTAGCTGAATGCTGTCCAACCACAAAAATGAAACCACCTGACACTTAGTTTTGAGAAAGCAGGAATATGATGTTAGGCTGCAAGTTCCAAAGTCAATACTTGCTTGTTTCAAAAGTCCTAAGCAGGCAGTGGCTTCTGTCAAGGTAATTAGGTAAAGGACCAACCCCTGATGATATAGGTGGAAGGGGAGGGGGAAATTAATTCCGTAAACAAGAAGAGAGTCAAGTTAGACTGCTGGGGTAAATCATGTGTTTGCTGTGCCGTAGTCTGAATCAGCTACTGAGCAGAGAAAGGGGTCTGTTCTGAAAGAGTAGCTGGAGAGGAGTGGGAAGGAAGGAACAGCTGTTCTTCATTTCTGAAAGTGTCATGGAATTTATGTGGGAAATCAGGCATAGGGATAAATTACTCAACTGGAAGACCAAGACTGTAGACAAGAGTCAAGCCGCTACCCACCAGAAGGTGCTCCATGCACACAAATAACAGTACGATAGGACTCAAATCTGGTGGCTCTGCTGCTTGGAAGGCAAATGGCCGTAGCTTACCTAATACCATTGGCTGGTAGAAGCTGGTTGCTACATTCCAGACAAATAGTTCTTGGTCTTTTAAATGATATGGCCTTTCTCTTTGTTTCTGCAGACACGGGAGCTCTGTCTGGTGGAGTCATGGTCTCTATTGTCTTCGGAATTCTACTATTTATTGGGCTGTTTCTGGGACTTTTCATCTTTCGGCGAAAGTAAGTGTTGATTTTTGGTATTGAAAAAAGTGTAGATGTAGGAATAGCTGAGCTATGGGAGCTTGAGAAAGGGAGGGAGGCCCTGGTTTCTCACAGGATATTGGATAGGTAGAAGTTAGTTAGAGAAGAAGGAGTAAGACCAGTGTGCTGTGGCAAGATGGAATGAGTCTCGGTAAGTAATTTCGATGAGCAGGATTGGAGGGATTGATATATCTGTAAGATAATGCTTGCTGCTGAGGACAGAGGAGAATGTGGTAATTTCTCAGTTTTGTTATAATCCAGCACTATCATACTGTTATCATGACAGATGAACAAAAATATTGTTATGGTATGATCGTTTCTAGAGCTGCTGATCAATTAAGGGGGCAATACGTGTATCCAGTCATTTCAAACTATTTTCCGTATACCATTACTTTAGTGGTCCTCTACCCAGATACAAAATTCTGCTTCCTTTTTTAAATGTCTATAAGGCTGCTATTGTTTGGTTTTAAGAAGATCAGGTTTTGTGCTGAAAGTGTACAGAAAACATAAAATAAATAGAAATACATCTGTAATTCAGCAAGCAGAAGGATGAACAAAACTACCTGCATGGAAACAAAGCTCCAATTCTAAATGTAGACGACGCATCACATTTTCTTGCTAGCTGTACTCTACCAAGTTAGGTGCAGTGTCTGGTTCCGCTTTGCTCTGTGCTACCCTGAACTCTGTCCCTGACCAACTAGGGCAGGCACCCTGGAAGTCTTGCTTTTCTCCTTGCTATCTGCTGACTGTTTTATTTTCATGACTGCTTCTTATGTTCCAGGCAGGCTCGTCGGAGACAAGCACGGCCAGATTACAATACTTCAGGCTTTGATCGAGGTGAGCTTCAAAGGGGTAGTAGAACCAGGGAGAAACCTGGAATGGGTCGGAAGGAATGAAAAGAAGCAGTAGTTTCAAACCAGACACTGGCATGGAGTTTCTGATGTAATTTGCATTTTCCAATAACAGCTCTAGTCTTCAATGTATGTTTGGTAGATTTGTTTACTGCCATTGTCAGAATCCCATGGATTGACCTCTGCTTCTGTAGCTTTGCCCTACGAAGCTTGTCCAAAGAGTTGACGGGTTAATTTGCTCTTTTGTTTCCCTTTACTGTAGAGAAGGTCTGGTTGAAGCCCTATGTAGACCTGCAACCATATGATGACCCCAGCAGAGGGGTACTGGAATTCACTAAGGAACTGGACGTCTCTTGTGTCACTATGGAGAATGTGATTGGAGAGGGTGAGTTACTTGTTGCTCTCCCCATCTTCCACACTCTTATTTTGCTGCCTGTTCCCAAGTTCATCTGTGACCTTTTGCCTCTGGTTGTCCTCAGGGGAGTTTGGGGAGGTCTATCGTGGGTCCCTGCGGCTCCCAGGGAAAGAACGTATTGTGGTTGCCATCAAGACCCTGAAGTCGACATATTCAGACTCCCAGTGGTGGAACTTTCTACGTGAGGCAACAATTATGGGGCAGTTCAATCACCCGAACATTGTGCGACTGGAAGGAGTTGTCACCAAAAGTAAGAGCGTGCGGGAGAGAATCCTGGAATGAAAGCAGAAACTGGCACATTTCTCAGACCTTTCTTAGAGAGGATGCTGTCAGAGAAGCTGTGCTTGGAGAAGACAGGCATTGTCATGTTAGCCTGTGGCAGAGAATGAGGAAGGGAGGAGAGGTGTGGATTTCCAACAGAATCATGAGGCAGTGTGAGGAGAGGTCTTCTTGGATTGGTGAGTGGATAAGAAGTTCGGATAGTGTAAGGGATGCTGTGAGGTTATATGGGTGACACAAGGAATACGAAACCATTGGGGGAGGCGTAAGGAGAAGCGTCAGCCAGCTGTGCCAGTGGAGTAGGGATGTTGACTGGGGTTGGATACGGTTCTCTGTGTTGGGGCAATGTGGAGAGCATTGGAAGGCAAGAGTAGGAGAATTACGAAAAGGCTGACACCTTCTTGTCTTCTTCAAGGGAGGCCAATGATGATCATCACTGAGTATATGGAGAATGGAGCGCTGGATACCTTCCTCCGGGTGAGAGACCCCAATCTGTAGTAGGCTTGTGTACTGCCGGAACTTGCACTTGACCTGGATTTAGGACCCTAGAAATAAGATCCAGGCATCCACTTACTTTCTGCTTACTAAGATGTCCAGTCTCAGCAGTTGAAGCTTGATGCCATCCAGTTTGGTCAGTGTCCAGAGTGGTGTCTTTGGCAGTTGGAGTGCAGATGCCTAATGATGACTCTGGAGACCACTACCAGGCCCTTAGTGAGAATCTGTTGGGTCCTTTGGGGTTGCAGCATTGCCTTTTTCCTTGTTCACCAATGCCTGCTTTTACAAGTTGGTAAGGCCAGTAACTAGAAACCAAGCAGATTGATGTCACTTGACCAGGATCTTCTTTCACTTCTTCCATGCAGGAGAATGAGGAAAAATTTAGCTCTGTGCAGCTCGTGAGCATGCTGCAGGGAATAGCCTCTGGCATGACCTACCTTTCAGAACACAACTACGTGCACCGGGATCTGGCCGCTCGCAACATCCTGGTAACACGCAGTCTTCAATGCAAGGTGTCTGACTTTGGTCTTTCCCGAATATTGGAGAATGATGCAGAGGGAACCTATGAAACAAAGGTAATGCAAAAACAATCTTGCACTCTTATAAATGAACTGTAGTCTCAGGGAAATTGGAATTCTGCCAGATAAGAGTGGCAGAATTTCTTCAAAATAGGAAACACCAGATTGGGGGGGGGGGGGGGGGGGGGAAGATTTGGATGGAAAATCTCTGAGGAAAACCCATAGTAAAACTGCGAGTCACAGTGTGGATAATTTGAAAGGTGGTACTTTTCTGTCTGGAGTCCATGTTGATTTTGTTTGTAAAGAGATTCAGAGGGATTGTGGTTTTGAAAAGAGAAGCAAAATAAGAGGTCTGATCTTTTGGACTCAACTAAATCTAGCTTTGAAGACAGCCCTGCTGTGATCAGGGGTTTGGACTAGAGACATCTACAGGTCCCTTCCAATGAAAGTTCCAATGATTCTAATGTCTGGTGTCATCCAAAATAGGGCTGTGACTGGTGTCAGGTTCTTAATTCCACAGCAGTGGTTTTGCGTAGCATTCAACTGAACAGGGGCTTAAACTCGTTCACTTTCCAAGAACGTTTCTGTCCTTTTGAGAAATTTCCTCCGGGGTGGTTACATGTCACTTCAAGTGAAGCAGGCCCAGTCTTTGAACCACTTTTTGTAAGCTCCTTGCGTGGAAGTACTGGAGAAATACAACTCAATGATACATGCTGGATACACTATGTCTCTGTTCTTTCACAGGGTGGTAAGATTCCCATCCGATGGACAGCCCCAGAAGCCATTGCTCATCGGATTTTCACATCGGCCAGTGATGTCTGGAGCTTTGGAATTGTCATGTGGGAGGTGCTGTCATTTGGTGACAAGCCATATGGGAACATGACCAATCAAGAGGTAACAGACACTGAGCTCAAGTACTGATTTAAAAAAATAAACAAGTCATGTAGGCCCAACTTTTGTAGATCTCCCTCAGCCTGCAGTCTTGACATTCTTTTGAGCACATAACTACTATGTCTCCCTCCCTGCTAAAAATACTGCCCTTGACTTGGTTGCATTGAAGTGTTTGGGCCTCTGAACCACGTTCAGGTGTCAACAGCAGTGCGCCAAATTAAAGACTGGTTAAATCAGTCGTGGCCTTTGGGTCTGGAGATGGTTTCTTTCTCTTCTTCCTCTGGCTCTGGACTGTTATGTCTGGTCTCATTCCAGGTTCAGCACATGGGTGAGGTTAGCGCATGCTGTTGAAATTATTCCTCAGAGTCTGGTTCCCCTTTTCTAACCAGGCCTGCGCCGGGATCATTTGGCCCTCACTTCTCATGAACCCATGCCCTGAATGGCAAATGGGAGCTAAGCGAGTAAAGGATTGAAAGTACATGCATATGCCACTTCACTTTTTGACATCCCTTAGGTCCCCTGATCCTTTGCTGTGCTGCCCAAACCCTACTTCACACACGTGTCATCTGCTTCAACCCCTCCCTGACTGCACGCTGTGCAAAATGGTGAACTGCCCGCTCCCAGCCCCGCAGAGGTCTCCGCTCTTGGCCAGATTTGTGTGTCCTCTGTGCAGGTGATGAAAAGCTTGGAGGACGGGTACCGGCTTCCCCCACCCGTGGACTGCCCATCTATCCTCTATGAGCTCATGAAGAGCTGTTGGTCACACGATCGGATGAGGAGGCCTCATTTTCAGGAAATCCGGGCACAGCTGCAACATTTCATCTCAAGTCCCCAGCTCCTCCGGCCCGTTGCAGACTTTGACCCCAGGTAAGCAGGCTGTCACTGGAGGAGGAGAGGTTAACTGGGAGATTTTTCACCTCCCTGGCTCCAGCAGAAGGAGAGTTAGTGCTAGCGATGCAGGCTGGCAAGAGGCACCTTGACTGCTCTGTGCGCAGAAGAAAGCGGCCATCTCTCCGTCGTGGTGACGGAGGACACAGCCATTGGCCTGGGCAGTCTGACCTCGCTCTGCAGAGAGCAGATAAGTGGGCCTAGCCCTGGCAGGGGGTGCTTGCCCTTTTGCTGCCGTCTCATAGTACTGGCCATTTAAGGTATTTGCAAGGCTAATGAGGGTTTTATCTATCTTTTAGGGTAACGCTCCGGCTCCCCAGCTGCAGTGGATCTGATGGGATCCCCTATCGATCCATCCCCGAGTGGCTGGAATCCATTCGGATGAAGCGCTACATCTCCAACTTCCGCACTGCCGGCCTGGACACCATGGAGTCCATTCTGGAGCTCACTGCTGAGTAAGGGCAGGATAAGCTCCCCCAGGGCACCCCAGGCTATGCTACTAGTAGCCGTGTCGGTGCTATCTGACCAGGCACTTCTATTTACTTGGAAGGCTTCTCTCCGTCCTTCTCTATACAGTTACATGGAAGTGGACTGGCTTCTTGCCCTAAAAGGGAAGAATCAACCCAGAAGAATTGGGATCAGCCCAAACTGTGAGACTAATTCCCTAACTGTCCATGCTTGAGGCTCTTCAGGGGCCTGTGTTGCTCTGAACTCACATCAGACACAAACAGCAAAGGGAAGCAATAGGCGGCAGACAGTTCTCTAACCTGACCATCTCCCCACCCTTGCAGGAGTTTATAAGATAATTTTCTTGCCTTGAACTCCACATGGGCTAGTGCTATCCCTCCCTCCCCCATCAGCCAGGCACTGTTCTATCATAGAGCAAAGTCCTTCTGGGCTCCTTAGAAGGACTCGGATGCTTTACCAACCCAGCTGTGTTCCATTGTAGGGTCAGGGACATATGTAACTGCCCTGGCTGGAGCTGGCTATAAAGCAAATGAGCAGGGACAGACCTCCTAAAGGGTTGAGCCGTGGCCCCTATCACAAGCTGACATGGACAGAGTCCTGATTTAATGGGAGCACAGGCCTAGGCATGAGGTGGGAGAAGCCAGTTGACTGGGTGGGCAGAGGTAGCTGGGGAAGGGCAGGAACATCTAGAAGTTTCTTTTCTCTAGAGAAAAGGTAGGCATAGGAGGAGGCACTGAGGGAAAGGAAGCTTTCTGAACTAATGCTTTGATAACTGTTTCTGCCCTTACCCACATCCCGGTCCCCAAGGAACAAGAACAGCAAGTAATTTTTTTTCCTTTCTTTTCCCATTTCCTTCAGGGACTTGAAACAGATGGGAGTGTCACTTCCAGGCCACCAGAAGAGGATCCTGTGTAGCATCCAAGGCTTTAAGGAGTGATCAGTCATTGCTCGCTTAAGCCTGCTAAATGCCCGTTCTTACCAGATATCACTTGGAATCATTCCTATGGCAATTGCTTCCAAATGAGTGACTGGGCCAAGCAGAGCAAAACAGCCAGAACTGAAAAGGCTCATGAGGCAGCACCACCTGCTCTCATTTCTGTTCCCCCTTGCTTTAGCTCTACAGCAGCCATCAGTACGTTTCAGAGCACTGGTCTTAGAAACTGTTCTCACCCCTGTCTTCTGTAGCCTGTTCCGTGCGGCACCAAGTAATCCCTGTAGTCCACATACTGGAGTTTCAGACCCTCAGTATATGACATGGAAACACAAGGATACCTACAGAGGAGGTTGGGGGTTGGTGGGTAATGTTTTAAGATTGGAGATGAGGGTTCGGATAGACTGGGACATTCAGGGAACACGCACAAGGACACAGGCATGTAGGGATTGGGCCCATTCCCTCCCTGGCATACATCCCTTCTCACTTCAGCAGCCTTCTGTCTTGCTTATTTTACAACAGGAACAAACCATTCAGTCTTTCACAAGGCTGCTGGTAAGGGGTATGTTTCTTTAATTCAGCTATTCTTGCCTTAAACACTAACTCATGGTGTACTTCTTTCTTTGGAGGAGAAGCTGGGAGTAGCAGCACACGCTGCTGCCTCTTGCATGATCATGTAACCTCAGCATGTTGCTGTTTTGCACATGCACAGTTCAGCGGGGAGATTTACATCTCTCTAACCTGCTTAATATCTTTACTTGTGCCAGGGACAGCAAACCCTTTAGGTACTCATTTTTCTCTGCCCCTTTTTAAAACAGAGAATAGTCTTGTTGGCTGGATAGGGTATTTGTAACAGAAAAATGTGTAGGTGGTCTGTCTTATTCCTTCTCTGTGGAGGAAATGTTATTATTTATCAGGTCAAGACAGTTATCAACTGTAAATAATATTTTGTAAATAAACCTGTGGCAGAGCAGGCTGTGTTGGAGTTCTTTGGTTTATTTCAAACATGACTGGAACCTTCAGCATATGTATTGTAAATTCCAGCATGGTCCTTACATCCACATTTAGTTGCTTCAGCCAATGGTCTTTGTCCATTTAACTGAAATTTCATGTGGAAATGCAGTTGTGTTAGGGTTAAAGGATACATACACAGCTGGTCACTTCAGACTTCTTTCCTCTAGACCCAGTTACAGCTGTATCCATCCATCAGCAAAGTCCATATTTTTACTGCTCCTGTATTTATTCCTAAACGACGAGAAGTATTGGAAGCTACTGCTGGAGTTTGATGAAATACATGTGAGTAGTACTTCCTTCTCCTGCAGAATAGGCTGCCTGGGGCGGGGCGGGGGTGGGGGGGTGGGAATCCCACTCTCTTGTTCCTAAGACTTTCTCCTAACCTGGGAAGAATAGTCACTTCAAGATTTATTTTTCAGTGCTTGAGCTAAGTCTAGGTTGGTGAAGAAGGTGAGTGCTAGCTATTCAGCAATCGGTTAACTTGCTGTAGATAGCTATTAGTGTTTCCATAATTGTATAATGCTCCAAATTCTTCAGGCTACAAATTAACTCTCCTGGGAAGGTCTTGCTTAATGATAAATGACAGAAGGGTTAAGTAGCAGAGAGCTAAAGAACTGCAACTTAAAGCAAGAAGTTTCTATTCAACATGAAAAGCAGCAGAGTATACACAAGGAACCGTAGTATACAGGTACCTCAGTTACTCAAGTCACTGCAACTGTAGTAAGGGAGACAGCTGACAAGATAAGCTCTTACTGTGAGTCTTGTTAGTATATCACTCTTAGTAATAGGTGTCTTTAGCATGAAGTACAGATAATAAATAAAGTTGCTACATGGTAGATATCCAGGCTAGAAGATAAGCCCTCGTGAGGCTGACAAGATGATGAGCTTGTGTCATGCATATGTAAACTTTAGCCTATCCTTGCAGAAGATAGAAAATTGGGAGTGGTTGATACATCAGATAGATGTGCTGCCATTCAGAGGGACAGGAGAAATGGGAAGAGAGAAGACTGATGAAGCTGAACAAAGGCAAATGCAGAGCCCTGCAACTAGAGAGGAATAGCCCCATGCACCAGTACACACTGGGGCCTGACTGGCTGGAAAGCAGCTTTGTCAGAAAGGACTTGCAGGTCATAGTGAACAGCAAGTTGCGCCTGAGCCAGTAATGCGCCCTTGTAGCAAAGGCGACCAACCCTATCTGGGCTACATTAGCAAATGCATCACAAGCAGCTGGAGAGAGGCAGTTCTTCTCCTCTATTCAGCACTGGTTAGACATTAGAGCATTGTGTCCAGTTTTGGGCTCCCCAGTCCCAAGAAGAATATGGACTTACTGGAGCAAGTCCAGTGAAAGACTACTATGATTTTTGAAAGGATTAGAGCATCTGACATATGAGGAGAGGCTGAGAGCTGGGACTGTTCAGCCTCGAGGTGAGGAAGTTTGGGTGGCTCTTACCATTGTGTATAAATACCTGATGGGAGGGAGTGAAGAAGAAGGAGCTGCACTCTCCTCAGTGGTATCCAGTGAAAGGAGAAACAGTGGGAACACATCAAAATACAATAAATTCCATCTGAAGGCAAGAAAAAGACTTACTGCGTGAGTTGTTAAACACTGGAACAGCTTACCTGGGAGGTTGTGGAGTTCTTGTCCTTGGAGGTATTAAAAAACTGACAGGGTACATTCCTGAGCAACCTGCTCTGGCTGACCCTGCTCTGAGCAGGGAGGTTGCTTCCAACTTCAGCTGTTAGGAGCTGCTGAATCAGCTGGCCTGATAGAGAAGAAGCTGCTCAGTTCCATGTCCTCAGGTACAGCCAGTAGCAAGCCTGAGCATGTATTCCCATAGGCACCCATACACACAAAATACACATGTATATAATACGTGCATGTATATATATATATATATATATATGCACACACACACTGTACATGAATGGCCTGAGGCAGAGAACAGCAGTCATGCAAGCACAGCACAAACAGCCTGATCCCATTCCCTTCTCTGGCTGATCAGGATGAACCTGTTAGTAGGAAATACATACATACATACTATGGATCCCTCTAGTACCTAAGACCAGCTATCCAGTAGCTGGCTCCACCAGCTGGAGCCTGAGCGGGTCTCCTCAGCTGCATGTCCTGGTGCCAGCAAGTCCTGAAGGCCTGCAGCCCCGCTCCAGTGGTGGCCACTCAGCCCCCTCACATGCACGCACACAAACACACAGGAGCCCTCCACTAATTAGCCGTAGAGATTGGCTCTACCCAGCAGCTGGCCCAGGATGGGCTGGTTTCCCAGGCACCTTACACATGGGTGCAAACTGTTCTCTGGTAGCTGGTTCAGGCTTACCAGTAGCTGACTTCCAGACCCGAGAGTAGCTGGCTTGGACCTCCTGGGAGCTCTAACAGCTGACTCTCAGACTGGCCCTTCCAGCACCTGGCCAGTCTTGCAGCCATGCCAACTCATGGCTCTCAAGTCTCTTACCCTACAAACTCACCAGCTACTCGATTTTTGCTAGGCATTACACAGGGACATACACACCCACACAACATGGACGCAGTTAGGTATTCCCAATTGCTGGCACTTAAACCTCCACATGCACTGAACAGAGTCCCTTCGTACAGGGGAGGAGAAAAAAAAAAAAGTTTAGTAAGAAGGTAAGAAGGCAGGACAGACTGCACTGATGACACACAGGGCATGGCCAGACAAGTGTGCTGCGTACGTGCAGCCAGCCCCTTCTGTGCCCTTTTCCCCTCAGCTTGCCCACGCTGCTTCCTCTCCTCCATCACTCCCTTTCCCTGCCTTTGATTCTGGCCCTACACATCCCATAACAAGCATTGTACAGTCCCCAAATGCTCTTCCCCTGCACCCCATGCCCCTCAGAGGGACTAACCTCCATGTAATCCACAAGGTGATCCAGAGAGCCCTTCCCATTGACTCCACTGGACAGGTTCCATACCCAGGAAACCAGGGTTCTAGTCCTCTGATAGCTCTGCGAGGAGCTGGGGTAGAGCCCTTCTCTCCCGTCACTGTTTCTCTCCTCTGTGCTCCTTGGTGTTTGTGGGCATGAGCTTTTAATCACATAATCTAGAAACGACCACTCAAAACAATGCCTACAAACCAGCAAGAACTCAGATAAAAAAGAAAGCAAATGTACAATTTGTTTATTCTCTCATCCTATAGGAAACCTCAAAGCATTTACTAGATCAATTTGCAAGGAGTCATTAAAGATTACCCCAAAACTGGCAAGAGAACAAGAGTAGGTTTCGTGTCTTTGAAGTGTAGAAGCATTGATGCTTACCACATAGAAGAGTTTCACCTGCAGTGACCAAGACAGTATCATGCTTAAAACCATAAACACCAAGCACAAACACTTTCCGAGTAGCAATAGTTAAGGCAAAGCAAGCAAATTGACCACTTTATTCCAGTCTGATGCAAGTGGATTGTAATAACTCACCTCCCAGTGACACATCAAGCAGACTACAATCTTGCTGTACTGAAATGCAGCCTTCCACTGCTTTAAATGAGAGCTACTCTTCAGGCACAGAAAAGTAGGAAACTAAACAGTTTGAAAAGGAGACCAAGAGGTGGACAGGCCATTTTCAGACTCCTCATCTCCAGAGTCTAGGTGGAATAGCAACTATACATTCCCTACTGCTCAAGACAGCAATTCTCATGGGTAGTTGAACAAATACAGGAGACATATGTTAATGGAAAAACCCCACATTTTATTGAATGCATACAGTGGTTGGACAGTGTAGTTATTCAAAGGGTTTGTTCAGTTTGAGAGTTTCTAGTCCAGGAAATGGGGCTCAGTGCAGTAACACTTAGAGCCAAACAGTACATTGCAATTACACTGCAGCTTTCACTGACAGCAGTGAAAGAATCCCTACCAGAACGGGGAGACGTTCCTCAGTCTGCTGAATCCTCATCCACGCACTGAGACGCCTCCTCACCATGTGCTGCCCGTCCTTATGACGGTCTTTATTTGTAAACATGCATTCTTTGGACTGCTCTGCTACTCTGGTGCCCAGCCTGGCTGTCCAGAAACCACACTGGGCAACAATTCATTTCAGGGAGGGAAAAAGACTTTTAAAAAAAGTTTCCAAACTCAGAAACAGAGTAGGATTCCAAACATTGCCAGTTTAATCTGGCTAAGGAAAAAAAAAGTGACAAGACAGTTAGCCAGTAAAATCCATTAGAGACAGAAAAGCTATAGTAGGTTAGCTTTTTCCAGCAACAATAACAGAGATTCCCAATATGTTCTGCCTCCACACTCTAACCCAGGAGTGAGGGAGGGGGCAGGGGAAGACATCCTGATAATGAGGTGGCATAAGAAAAAAATAAAATCAAAGACAGAAGTGGTGCCGAGATGGAGGCTTCTACCTTCCAATGTCAAATCACCGTTCTTGGCTCCGTGGAACAGAATGCTCAGCCCTTCCCAGCACCTGCCACCAGGTCGTTCTTGCTACTTCCACCAGGCGGTGGTGGAGGTCTGGTCCTTCTCCTCCAGTCTTGAGGGAACAGAGATTGTGCACTCACCTTCATCACAGCCCCCAACCTGGAATGCACTGTGGCCAGGAAGTGGCAACAGGAGAAGAGGTCTTTTCTTGGTGGGCGTGCAGAGTGAAGTCTAGGAGCGGTGAATCCTACATGAGTAAGGAACTGTGCTGGCATAGTCTCCATTGGAAGCAATCTGCCTTGTCAGGCAGGGGGGTAGGACAATGGCGGGGAGGGGAAGAGTATTGAGTGCAGGGGTCTCAAGGGTATGCCCACTCCAAGCTCCTCAGCGTGCTGTTTTGGCACGAACAGTGTGACATTTGATGCACAGCACATGCCCATCCAGTGGAAAGCACCCATTCTCGTCTGCTTCAATGGACAAGGGCTTCCCACAGTCCTAAACAGGGAAAGAAAAGAGCGAGGGAGCTCAATGACAGCCAACAGCAGGGTAAACGCATTCAAGGAAGTGAGAAATGCCCCACTGCATCAGGATGATGGTTCACAGACCACCGCTCTGTGGTGCTAATGGGAGATACTATTTTGAGGGAAGAGCAAGCCCCTTCTGTGATCCCAGCATGCTCCCCCAGTATACACAGCTGCTGTATTAGGGATGTTAGAGACTACAACCCTGCATAGTCATTGTTCATGGGCTTGTGGTCTGTGAATGTCTAATCGTTTTCTGAACCTGCTTCAAAATGCTCCAGATTCATTCAAAACAACCTTAGTGGTTGGTCAGGATAGACAACAAAGGTGCCCAGTTGCTGATGACAGGGATGGGAGAGATGGGAGGAGTGGGGCCACCAGGCTTACCTCACACTTGTAACATTTCATGTGGAAATTTTTCTCCAGTGCCACCACACGCACTGTCTCATCCTTTCCAGGCTCTGGCATGATAGGCTCACTACAGACTGAGCAGCGTGGAGCATACTTCCTGCAACACACAAAAATACGGAGGAGACCATGACCACCGTGGCAACATTTGATGTAAGTTTCTCACTGCTGTACAATAGTATTAGCAGCAGAGGAATAATAAATCACAAAGAAGTTTAGGTGGGAAAAGTCCTTAATTGCTACGAGGTACATTGCTGACTCATTTTTAACTTCATGTCCAACAGATCACATGGGCAACCCAACCCCACACTGCAGCAAAATTAAACAGGTGCGAGGCAACATGACTTCTGTCAGACACCACATGCACGTGCTCTCTCCATACCTGTGGTAGTCATCCACACAGTGAGGCTGGTTGGCCTGGTCCACAATAAAAGAAGCCCCCTCCAGAGGGGTATGGCACATCACACAGGTGAAGCACTGGGGATGGTATGAGTTACCAGTGGCCTTCAGCATCCGGTCTGTGATGGTCTGTTTGCAGACACTGCACTTTTCCAAGGTCCCCTAAGCCCAAAGGAAACAAGTAAGACACATTAATCCAATCCTCCACCCCTGGGAGGCTACACCACAGACAGGCAAGACGGAAGGCAGAAAGAAAAGCAAGAGAGCGCAACCACAACAAGCTCAGCTCTCTCCAGCAGCTTTTATCCCAGTGACTCACAGCATAGCAGTCCTCGCAGAAGGGCTTCTCATCCACGTTGTAGAACTGCTGCCCCTGCAGCTGCTTCTCACATTTGAAGCAGGTGAAGCATTCCACGTGGAAGAGACAGTCCAGGGCTCTCACAGCTGGCTGGGTTCGTGACAGGGGCTTCCGGCAGAAGCCACAGAGCTCTGTCAATGGAAGAAGAAAGGGATTAGGAGAGACGAAACCCCACAACAGTCTTAGTCGTACTGCTGTCCACTGAGGGAACGCACCAGAAGTAGCAGCCTCTGCTGGGGGTGGATGCTCCATATCCTTCATTAGTTTCTGGGTCAACATCTCCAGCTCTTCTACCTCCTTCATGGTCAGACAGGAACTTCCCCTAGGTGGATCTGCACTGGAGCCTGCAGGTCTATGCTGCAGGAAGAGGAAACATTCAATCGCAAAGGACACATATAGACAGACTCCTTCCCACCCTGTCCCTAATAAACCTACGTCTCTTGCCTTTACTTCTCATCTGTCTCTCTCTAGGGAACAATCTGCCATCCACTGTGCTTGCTTCCTTCCACCTTTACATGAAGTCCTACTCCTCTCCACCACTGTCTCTAGTTACATCTCTCTTTCAGATGCCTAACAGCTTCCCCTAGCCTGGGCCAGACCCTCCCTCCTCATCCTCCAATTTCACTCCCAGTGCTGCTGTGCCTGTTCAAAGACGCTGGTCCCATGGCTCTAACCCTTACCATGTCTTTTGCAGCAGCAGGTTGTTCTGTGGGACGTGGCTTCTCCTGCACTTGGGGTCTCTCCCTCTGCTGGGCATAGGTGAAATTGGGAGGCTGTGGCCGAGAGGAGGGACCTGAAGGTGAAGGGGCTGTGAACTGAGTCTGAAGGGAGGTAGGATATCTTGCAGAGTTTGAGGGAGCCGTGGGAACATTGGCACCTGATTTGGACCCAGACTTAGGAGAGCCAGCAACAGGGGGTGGGGTGAATTTAGGGGTAGGCTGAGCAGAAGGGAGAGAAGGGGGTGGAGGGACTGGTGCTAGGGGCTCCTTGCGTTGCTGTGGGGCTGCCCATGGGGTTGGGGAAGGGGTCAAATCCACTCCAGGGGGCTTGAAAGGTAAGCTTCCACTTGGCTTTGGAGTGAACTTGGAAGGAAAGGAATGAGGAGTATCTCTGAGTGCAGATGGTATTTCCACAGGGGCTTTTGGGGCCAATGGTTTCTCCAGAGAACCTGTGGATCCTGGAGATACCTGTAAAGGGAAGCATCAGAGTTATCAGGCAGTTGTCAGCAAGGTGGAAGAGAAAATACCCTGTCTATAGTTGTAAGTCAGCAGCAATCCCAGACCCACAACACTAAGAGTTCCCACACTATTACATATTTAGCAGTCCTGACAAGCGGCAAGATCTATGCTTTCTGGTCCTTCACTTCTGCGCTATGCTTTATCCAGACATTTTAATCTTCAGTAGCACCCTTCTCATTCCCTCCATTCAGCAAACCAGTCATCTCGCCTTCCACTTGTGACATTCTGGAGAGCTCACCCGGGATTTGAAGGGGTCATTCTTCTCCATGTCATCCAACATTACGGACAGTGAGTCAATCTCAAGATCAATGCTGCTCATCTTGCCACGTACCTATACCACCATCCACGAGGAAAGAGGGAGCAGAGCACATTACAGGAACAGCCAGAGAACCAGGTGTATCCCCTTACAATAGCAGATTTTGACACTTTGGACTGTGGTACAGATCTGCTCCTTGCTTTGAGTAGATAGCAAGCTGGTGAAGATGAACAGGGCACAGTCTCCAAGGTCTACAAACAGTGGGAAAATGGACAGCCCAGAGAAACTCACAGAGAGATTTAGGTGGGAAAAGACATCTGGAGATCTCTAGTCCAACACCCTGCTCACAGCAGGGCTAACTCCCAAGCTAGAACAGGTTGCTCAGGGCCTTGTCAAGGTGATTTCTGACCATCCCCAAGGATGCAGATTCCCCAGCCTCTCTGGGCACCTGTGCCAATGTTGAGCCACCCTTGGAGGGTAACAGGGTTTTCTTCTGTCCAACGGGAATTTCCGTTGCCGCAACTTGTGTCCATTGTCTCTTGTTGTGCCCCAGTAAGAAGAATCTGTCTTCTCTCCAGCCCTTCTTTAGGTATTGCAGACTGCAGTTAGATCCCTGCCTTGGCCTCCGCTTCTGCAGGCTGAACAAACCCAGCTCTCGCATCTCTTACTTCAACCCCCAATGATCACTATGACCCTTTGCTGGATTGCATCTAGTTCAATATTCCTCTGGGGTTATTATACCGTGGAGCCCAACTGGAAACAGTCCTCCAAGATGCAGCCTCACTAGCACCAAAGAGAGAAATAATCACTGTCCTTGTCCTGCTGACTACACTCACGAATGTAGCCCAGCATGTGGTTGGCCTTTATTGCCACAAGGGTGCATTGCTGGCTCACTTTCAACTCACTGTCCACCAGGAACCCCAGGTCCTTCATCTGCAGAGCTGCAGCCCAGCCAGTTGACCCTAACCTATGCTGGTCCATGGGGTGGTAGCATTTTCTGCTTTCCCAGATCTTGGGGCTTCCTGCTGCCAAGTTCAGAGAGTAGCGAGAAGCTGTCCCAACTCACAGAGCATCACAAGCAACTATACCTCCCTTGACCTCACTCACCTGAGGGGCAGGTACCTTGCTCACAGGCCCTTCATCAAACATCGGTGGAGGAGGAGGAGGAGGAGAAGGAAAAACTTCTTCTGGGGCTGGTGGAAAAGGCTCTTCAAAGGGTGGTGGGGGTGGGGGAAAAGCACAGTTTGCGGAGAAACTTGCCTCCTCTCCAGGTGGGGGAGGAGGTGGCAGTGGCAGCTCTATGGGGAAGAATGAGAATAAAAGCAAGTTTGGATCATTTCTTACTCTTAGCCAGTACAAACCCCAGGAGGGGTCTTACTACAGCAAGTAGTTTCCCAGTACCCAGGGGACCCCAGCACCTATGAAGGACAACTGAACTCCACAGGCTGGCTTTCACCTTGTCCAAAGCTATTTGCCATCATACAAACTTTCCTCAGTAGCTACTGCAATCAGTCACTGGGAATAGTTATTGTATAACTGAGACACATGTCTTACTATGCCCTTTCCCACTCCTCCTCTCATTCTTTGGTCCCTAGCATATGCTTCTCTTGCCAGTAACTGGCTCAGATTGCTGAATACTGAGCAGCATTAGAAGGAATGCCAGTGGACAACCCAGGACCCTGAAGAGCCTGCATTATTACAGGACAATAAGCTGGCACCTCACATTTGGCTAGTAAGTGCTACAAGAAACAAATAGGGGGAAAAAAAGCAAGTCAGACCAACTACCCCTTACGCATATGAGGAATCACTGAAAATGCTTTATTTTTCTGGGAGATGAAAACAGCCTTCCTTTCCTAAAATGTCCCTGTACCAACACAGATTAGGACATGAGAAATTTTCCAGAACCCTTTTAAGCAGGCTGAAAAGCACCAGAGTGCCTCAATCTCCTAGAAGAAAACCCCATTGCTACCACCTATTGATATTTGCTGAAGATATGGAACAGGCCAAAAAAGAGACATCTTCTATAACAACAGTCAAATTAACATGAATCCTCCTCCCTTCACCATGTATAGAAGTTGTCCTCTTATCATCCAAGCAGCAAAGAACACTGAAGAGGAGGCGAGAGGCATAACTTCCACATCCCTTCTTCTGGGCACCCACCTCTCTTCCTAGCTAGCCCTAACCAGCAGCAAGGTGAAAGACCACGTGTTTCACTCCTGCTACTCCATGTGCAACTTTTAACATGAGTAATCGAATTGTCTCATCTTTATACCCAGCTGTTCTCAACAGACTTTATAAGGACTTCTCATCTGCAACCCAAGGCAGACGATACTGCCCTTTCAGAAAATGAAAGCCGAAATCTTATTAGTCAGTGGAATGCATAAACTGCACTGGTATGCAGCACCTCTTCCAAGCCTTCTTGTGCCACAGAAATTCTGCTTGGATGGGGAAGTAATACTAGGCTGGTATTTTTTCTCTGAAACTACAGTTTGGGATCAAGCTTATATACGCTTGTCTTTTGGTTTACTGAAATGATAAAGAATACTGCAGAAATTAAGCCTTGATCTGCTGTCACATTGTTTCATAAAAAGCCTGTTTTATGAATTACTCATACAAACAAAAAAGTTCCCCACAATGTTACTATACCAGATTTATACAATGATCAATACTATATATAACATCCCTACAGCAATACTAACTTAGCCATCCTGTTATTTAAGACAAAGAGACCAATTTCTATGGCTTTATGTTACACTACTGTTTGTGTGGGGAGTGTATAAGAAAGGGAGTGAAGAACTGAAGAGATGCATTTCTCTCATGACTGAGTTTGGTGGTTCATCTGTACTTCAGGTGTCTCACTGGCAGCCCTCACCTGATGGTGACACAGCAGCTTAAGCCAACTGGTTCTTTTGCTAATCTTTCTGTCAAGTTAGTTCCTCCATAATAAGCTTTATAAGGAAGGGAGAAGTCGAGCAAACAATACTCAGTCTCCCACTCACACTGTGTATTGAAAAATAATTTTTAACACCTATCTGTCTACTTTTGTACTTCAGGTAATTTATTTGTGTCAGTTTGAGACCTTCCAACAGGCACATCCCTAATCCACGCAACTATAGCAGAAAATCATAAAGCCTAAGATAAAACCTTGGACTGCAAACACAAGATTCCAGCCAACAACGTATGAGAAAAAGGCCACCAGAGTTAGCTGGTACAATTCTAGGAGACAGAAGCACCAACATGCTGAAGCCCTTGTGACTCAAGAAATGGAAAAAATGGCTTAATAATTTATCTCCTCTGAGCACAGGACCAGCCTTCCTACCGTCAGGTCAGCTGCCCACTAACTTAGCATGCTAACCTAGAAAACATCAGTGTTGCACAGCCTACGCCAGACAGTGAAAGGAAAGAAATTTAAATCAGCAGTTAGCATTATCTGAACATGCATGTCCTGACTGAGGATAGAGTTTTGGGGTAATATGCAGCACCAAGCATTAGCAAAAGGTCCATAGAGAAATTTCCAGTGGCCCCATGCTAATCAATTCCAACTAGGGAGCCACAAAACCAGGAACCTTCTGCTTCTTAGAGGACACAAAACCAAGCAACCAACAAAAACCAAAACAAAAAACCACCCCACCACCACAGGAAATAAAAAAAAGAAAAAAAGAAAAAAAAAGAAAAAGAAAAAGAAAACCACACTGAAACAAGAAGTCACTCTGCACAGGAAAACACACCCAACCCAAACCACTAGGAAAAAGTATAAAACTCTACCAGCCATAGAAACTCTTAAGTCTCACTTCCTGTTTATGATTGCTTCCCCCATTTTTTTCATGCAATTATTTCTCCTTCTCCACCTCCAGCAGCAAAGATGGCAACCGCAGAGTCCAGGAGAAGGGTCTCTACAGTGAGAGACAACAAACTTGTGCCGAGATGAATCAACAAGAAAGAGAACAGCATGATTCATCACCATTAGGGTCAACTTCCCTGCAACATACTTGCTCTCAGACATGCTGGCCAGAAACTGACTGCAGTTACACAATTATGCACTCAGGGAATACTACCAAAAATCCATTGCATTCCTCCAGCATCAGTATAATGCAGGACTGCCTTCCCGCCTCCTTTCCTAATGGAGATACTACATCTTTTAAGAGCCCTTTACAATCGTTTTATCTCATTCTGGAACCTCCCAGCCTCCACAGCAAGAGTATCCATCACTTAGAGCAGTGATGCCCTTGTCCTCATGTTTAGCCCAGTTACGGACCTTACACCCCAAGAATTTAGAAACGCATATTCGCATCTGCCATGCCAGCCCTCACCTACCTTCTGCCGGCAGGGACACAGACGTTGATGGAATCTCCCCCACCTTCCCCATCTGAGCACGCTGGGCGCCAGCTCCAGGAGGGGGGGGCACCGACGACTCTGACGCACCCCCAGCCTTGAAGGGGTTCACCTTGGGTTTAGGGGCGACCACAGGCGCAAACTTCTTCTGCGGGTTGTAGAAGGAAGGGGTAGAAATGTTGATACTGACTGTGGATGTCATGCGGGTCCCTGGGGCACCCGGGGAGGCCATCTTCTCAGCACCTGGCAGGAGAGAAGAGGGAGGAAACCTATATGAAGTCAGCCTTGGGCCAGAGGGGAAATTAACAGAGGGAAACACGTAAAACAGAGGGATACAGGAGTTTAAGTCCAGCCAGAGGCTGAGGTGCGCGAGCAGACCACAGAGTACTTCCAGGATCAGCAGAGGAACAGAAACTGCAGACAGCTCGAATGAGCCAGCACACTTCCCCGCATCAGCTCGGTATGGCGTTAACCGCAGAGGGGTTCTTGCCACAGAGAAAACCAATCTCTTCACTGGAGGAGAACCCTGCGTGCAGGCCCGCTGGAGCGGGCAGCGGCGGGCACCAGAGCCAGCTTCGCCCGCCCCGCACACCCTAAGGAGGGTGCCCCGCACCCCCTCTCCCAAAACTGGAATTAGTGTTTCCTCTCCCCCACTCACCCGATAAGGCCAGCTGGTTCCTCTTGACCTCCGCCTGTGACAGCTCTGGTAATGTCGCCCTTCACCGCCCCCCCCAACCCTGGCACACCCCCGCATCCTCCATCCTTTACCGCCAGGCCCTGGCGTGCCGGCTGCGCTCAGCTGCAGCAGAAGAACAACAGGGCGGCTGAGGAGCTGCCTGGTGTCACATCCCCGGGCAGAGTCCCCTCCTTCCCGGCCCTGGCCCCCGCTTTCTCCCCGTCCAGCCCCCCCCACACCCCCGGCGAGGCCGAGCACGGCTCCCGGCTGCGCCGCTGCCCACCCCCGCCGGGAAGGGCCGGCTCCCCGGAGACCAACCGGGACCCCCCCTCCCCACGCTGCCCCCCATCCCCGTGGGGTGCCGGGGCGGCAGCCAGCACTGCTGCGGCCGGAGGGCAGGCCCGACCCCCTCCGCTCTGCCTCAGGAGGAGAGCCGCGTTTCCCTCGGTCCTGCAACCCAGGCCACAAACCTCATTCGTGCTAGAAACCTCCATGAAGCCAGACGCTTTGTTGGAAAGCCCGGCGTGCCTACAGTCCTCCTAACACCCCAGCACAATAGTGCTTCCGCCAGCACCGGGGCTCTGTGCCAGCGGTTCAAGTTGGCATGTTCCAGTCGGTGGCCCTCCACGCTGCCGGTGTCTCTCACACGGACAATAACAGCTGCTGGGACAGACAGCCCCGGTGCCACAAACATCCGCCCACCCGCTAATTCACCCGTGGCTGCTGATAAGACCCGCATGCCCCCTTCTAGGCGCTCCCACCATTCGGTGCAGCGCAGCAAGATACAGTAACCTCTAACAGCTTCCCCAGGTCACAAGCGCGTGACAACACAGACAAACGTGAAGTCCGTGCTGCTCCACTTTTTGTTCCCTTTGTGCAGGGCCAATGAGTTGCATGCACTTCGACAAACTCTTCTGGGCTTTTCAAAAGGAAGAAGAGGCTGCGACGGTAAGAAGCAGCAGCCAAAAAGCTGTGCTGAGCATTTCCCACATGATCCAGCGTGGGAAAGGGCCAAGGCAGAAGAGTAATTAGCAAGGTCTGTCCTCCATCCCTCAAGAATTGTTAGGGGTCAAGTCAGAAGGGACTGACCAACACCCTCCAGTCTGCAGCTTCCCACCGAGCTACAGAAGCTATTAAAAAGACCTCCAGCCTTTCTTTGGAGACTTCTACCTCGTGCTCTGCTGTTTCACCATGGTGTAATGAACCCCTTGGTAGTGGTTCCACCAGAAGCAACAGCATTATGAGCAGAACGCCACAGTGACAACGTCACTTCCGATCATGATCCATACCGGGGTTAGTCAACACAGAGACAGTCTTGGGACATTGGCTGCTTCACAAAAAAAGTCCTGGCTTTGCTACCAGCAGCTGCTATCTCCCTTAACCCAAAGCAGCCCATTTCCCAGGAAGCTATGTCACACTTAAGGCCCTTTCTGCTCAGGGCTGTCTCCATCCAGCAGCTGCCCCTGCTCGTCCTCACTTCTGTTTATCAGTCCACCCCACACTGACCAAACAGGCTGAGAAAGGCTGGCCTTGGGGCAAGTCACCCCCCCAGCCCTGCATCACTGCCAACACCATCTAAGCCTTACCAGAAACACACAGCTGATGCGAGTCCTGTGGCACTAACTGTTTGCAAAAGCTATTGGAGAGGGAGTGTCACACCAGTAGACCTAATCTCAAATCCTTCTAGTCCTCACATTTTTCCTGAGGGGAGAGATTTTTTCTGCCTGCTGTAACAGCATTTAGGATGACTCAAGTGGAGCTATGAAGAAAGATGTCCCCAAAGGACACAGCCAGAATACTTAGTTGCCTCATACACTTTGTCTCCAACAGAGAGCAAGGAGAAGTAGGAGGACAGAACCAAGCAACACCTCCCTCAGCAGCAGGGTCACCTCCCAGAAGGTCCCATGGTGGGTCTGCCACCTCTTACGCACCCAGACAGCTTTCAGTTCTTTGACCTCAAGACACCACTTTTAAAAGTTCAGCTCCTTTCCCGAGGTAGCAAAAGCACGAGGAACCTGAGGAAGCAGAGAGCTGAGTGTTATTTTTCATCTCTGTTGGTAGAAAGCAGTTTGGCTCCAGGCACACAGGGAGCCCCCATAAAAGCTGGCCCAGCACCGTGGTCTGACACACCGCATCTGCTCTTCCCCCCAGCTGAGGAGGGTCAGAGGGAGAACTATAGCAGAAAATACAGACTGTGAACAGATTTAGGAGTTAAGATTATTTTCATCTTCTCATACAGAATAATTCCAGAAAGTTCTCCCAGCCTGGCCCAAAGTTACAAAGCTTCAAAGAGAGCAAAGTCCTATCAGCCATGCAAGCTGCAATGTAGAGCCTCAAAACAAGCGGGCTGGGGGAGGGGGGCATTCAGAGCTATAAACTTCTCCCACATATGCTGGGCTTACCTCCTCGTTGTGTGTGTGTGTGGGGATTAAAAAAAAAAAAAAAAAAGGAAAAACTCCAAAAAGCTATGCAAACATATTTAAAACATTAAGAAGTTCTACGACTTTGCAAGCACTTGCGCCTTCGGTTTCTCAGGGCACTCCCAGAAAGGCAGAAACTCACAAATTAAACAAGTTTCACGCACAAAGAGCCCCAGATTCCTCCCTCTCAAGCACATCTGGAAAAAGGCTCCGTAGGTGCCTCGCTCATCCGTAGGCGCACAAAAGAGAGCTTGTCCCGAGTAAAACCCGGCAACACCCCCTCCCTCGTCCCCGCCGCCCCAGCCACACAGGAGCCTTCAGCTCCCCTCCATTTCTACCGGCAGGGAAGAAAACCCACCTCATCCACACACACAAACGCGAACCTCCCTTCTGCGGAACGGCAAAAACCCACCCCAAACCCCACGAGCCCCCACCGTAAATCAAGCCCAAATCGAGAGACTTCGCAAGAGGCGACCGACCCTCCTGGCGGGGGCGGCCGGAGACCCCCCGCTCGCTCGATACCAGCCCCAGGGCCACAGACAAAAGCTTTTTCGCTGAGACAAGGGAAGAGACTCACCTCAGGGGACGAGGCTGAGGGGGAAATGCCGCCCCCCGGGGCTGGAGATGGCGGGGCTGGGCTCCTCAGCCCCCGCACGGCCGGCTGCCTCAGCCCGCCTCGCCTGGCCGGGGGAAAAGGCAGCAGAAATGAAAAGGTGGGGGGAGCTCCTGAGCCCAAAGGCTTCCTACCAACTCGCGGAAAAAAAAAAAAAAAAAGCCTCGCCCAGGCAAAGTTGTTTGACCATAAAAGGAGAGAGGCTGCGCGAACAGCTGAGCTCACTCGCTGGGGAATGTGGCAATGAGGTAAGGGCCGGGGGCGGAGGGGGGAAGGCGGGCAGCGGCGGGGGACGGGGCTTGCTGGGGCAGCGGTGGGAGCCCCGGGCGGGCACCGTGTGTGTGAGAGAGCGAGCCCCTCCGGGGACGGGGGGGGGGGGGGGAGTATTTCTCTGCCTGCCGTCACGAAGAAGAACCGTTTGTTGGGGTTTTCCCGCCGCCTCACCGCGGCCCCTCAGGCCGGGCCCACCCCGGGCCGGGCCCGCCGCCTTTTCCCCCTCAGAGGGGCCTGCTCCTCCCGCCTTCCCCGACTCAGAGCTGCCCCCGGCCCCCCATTCCGCTTCCAGGCGGTGAGGGGGATTTTGGGAAAGAAATGGTGAGTCAGGGCGAGTGCTGGCCTCTTCCTCGCACGAAGCAGCTGCCGCAGCATCTCACTGGCGCTCCCCCAGCCCTCCAGAAATTAAAGCAAACATCAGATGACTCCGCCGCGTAGAAAAGCGGCTTGTCCTCCTTGTACGGGCTGCAAGGCGAACACTAAACCGTTTTATATCAAGCACCAGCCACTTGAATGGCTTTGTTGGGTTGCCTGTGGTGCGCATCATCAATTTTGTTTTTATTCCCGTGCTGGCTGGGCGTTCAGCCCTGCTCTAGACCGGGGGGCGGCCTGACCCAGCACAACAGAGCGTGTCATCTTCAACCCCTGTCTTGTCGTCTTCTTCTCCTTGCTTCTGAGCCTCTCGGGGAGGAGGGATACCAATAAAGACAGAATTCCTGTGCTTTGCGTAATCGTTGTACTTTGGAATTTGGCCTTAACGTTGGGGTTCAGACCCCCTACTGTTGGAAACTCCTTGGAGAGTTACTGTATTTGGTAATGCTCAGGAGATACGGGGCTTGTCTGCTCCTAAGACTTACCTATCAACATAGGTACCTTTCACTACTGGTAATTTGCTCGTAGGTGGTGAATAAGCCACAAACCACACCAGTTAGACTCCCAGTGTGCGCTACTGCAAAATGTTCGTATTGGAGAGCTCTGCAAAGAGGTTCATCAAGGCTTAAGAAGTACAGTGTAAACAAATCTTTAATTTTACAAACAAGGTTTGTACAAAGAGATAATATCTTTTATTTAACCAGCCGATACAGTTGGAAAAATTGGGCCCTCTGTGAGGTTTTTTGTTTTTTGCATACCATATGAAAATGTCACCCATAGCAATGCATAGCACTGAGCATCTCACTCCTTACATAGCTGCGACCATTGAACTATTGATCTATAGCTGTGAATTGCTTAGGGATATATAGCTCTCGTATGGGCGCTAAATAATCCTGAAGTTACTGCTGCTTTTGTAGGCATGGCATCAGCCCTGTTACTTCCGCAGATTAATGCGCAAAGTAATTATACAGGATAAGGAGGATAACTCTGTGCTGGGTCTTCTAACACTGTCGCTTTGCCAGTGCAGACAATCTTATTCCCTCTTCTTCAGGTAAAGATGTCAGTGCAGAGCTAAAAACATTTCACTGTGGAATTGCTAACTGAATTATGGAACGTGACAGCGTACCTTACACCATCAGCCTGACCTCAGAGTACTCTGCCACTCTTCCCTGGGCTAGCTCTGACTCCAGAGAAAACAAAGAATGTCTCGGACTGAGATTAAAAAAGTGCTGAGAGAATATGAAAAAAACCCCTGCATTCTCATACTTCCTGGTCACATCCCCATAAATACAGATGCTTGCATGTTTGATTATCTCATCAATGTGGTGATGTTAAAAGTTCATGAAGGCAGATCAAGCAAAGTGAGAATAAGAAAAAGAAAAGGGCAGACCCTCTTAGACATTTTGTATTAACTCCTCACTATGAGGAAACAGATATGAAACAGAGAAGTGTTTAGAAGGTAGGATATGAAAGCTAGAATTGTCAAATCAGAATACATCAGAATACACGGGGGGGAACTTTAATCTGATTTCATGCTTGTCATACAGTGGATTTAAAGTTTGTGCTTTTGTAATCGGAAATGAAGATGAACCAACTTCCCTATGTTAGTTCTGATTCCTCTGGAAAGAAAGTAACAATCTCCTTATGCTAGCAAGCTTCCTTCATGCAATTCTTTGCTTGGAAGAGTTAGATGCTTTTCTGCTGCAAACTGAAATTAGTGCCTTGAGATGCACACAGCTGTAGTCAGTCTCATCAGCTGAAGTAAAATATTAGTCCTGAATAGCCATTTAGCTATCTGGGTACAGAGATGGATCAGCAGGTATACTCAGCTTATTGTGCCAGACCTTCTCACTTCTGGAATTAGCAGCAGTCCTCTGCATAAATCACTTTGGCTGTGCCATGCTGTGGTGTTTTGGAGTATGTTCTGGTGTGAATGCTACTCTGCACCATGGGTGAGATGACAGCCCACTACAAAGCAGATGTTGGAGGGATTTAGATCATGCAGTTCTAGCTGGGCACTTCTTTGACATGAGTGACAGGAAGCAAGTCCCAGTACTGGCCGTCAAATCAAAGCTTAGAAATTCTTACGAGTTGAAGGAACCCACCTCAGAGAGACTATGTTTTCATGAAGACAGACATAAAGAATCTTCCCTGGTAGTTCAGCGGTGTAATGCAATGAATAAATAAAGAATAATGCCATGCAGAAGTGATGTGGCAAATTCATGCACTGCACTGAGATGAGGGGTATGCCAGCAGTGGTTAGGTGCCTATAAAATGAAAATAAAAATAGATGTAAGAGAAGAAAAAAATAAGTCCTTGAATGCAAAAGGAAGGATTATTTGCAAGAACACTAACAGGGAATTAAACTTGTGGGGCAGAAAAATCTTACCTAGATTCAAGAGGGTTCAGGCAGCTGCAGATGGGAATCTTTGTGTTAACAATAGGTTTAAGGTTAGAAGAAAGGAATCTGGATGCTGGACAGGATGCTTTAGTTGTGTTAATAATGTAAAATGTCTGCATCTGTCTAATTTTCATTGATATTAACAGATCAATTGGTGCCATTTTATCTCAGCGTGAGTTAGTTAATAATTAGTGATGCCACATAGGAGTCCATGTTTTTCCTAGCCAATGCAAAGTTCTGACTCATATCTGTGTTGCATCTCTGATTCTTCCTTAGTCATATAACTTAGGTTTAGTCTAACCACATTTTATTGATTAATGCTAAGCTGCTACTCATATGCTTTCCCTGTGCTGTATTAAATGCTATGTCTGGGCCTGCTGGAAGACTTAGGAATATATAGTGGGTCCACTTTGGTCCCCCAAGGCCAAGAGGTACAGACGAGGTTAGGCCCACACTGTCTAGGGCAGGGCCACTTGCAGCAAATTGTCTGCATCCATATGGACCAACGGGTGTAATGCACCCTGACAAGAGCTCTCCTAGGATCTGGTGTGCTCCTTACTCCCTAATGCAGGGTGTTCTCCATGGGAAAGGTGACATCTGGCATAGATTGACACCTGCCACAGCTACTGCTCCCACTCTTTGTGGAGGCCGTGATGTATGCAGAGCTGTCTTTCTCCTGACCATGCGGCAGTTTCAAGCTGGAGTGCCTCGGCCCCATTGTGGGATGCGTGTCGACAGCTGGGTGCCAAACGCGGAGAGCTGCGCTGGGGATGGCAGAGCCTCCAGTCCTCATGAGCCGAGTCATCCTCCTGCATCTGTGAAGCTGGCACGCAGTCAGGAATGCTGTTTGCAAAGGTCATGAATTCTCCTGGAGAAGGCCCTGAACAACCAGCTACCCAGGACAGACAACTAGTGTCTCTCTGCTGCTTCCCTTCAAAACCGAGTCTGCTGTGCAAAGCACACTTGGGAAGTGTCCCTACCCAAGCAGGGGAGCTGTTTAGCAGCTACAGAGAGCCTCTGTGATCTCTGGAAAGTGTCACTGCGGGTCTTCAAGTCCCACTGCAAGACTATTGCGTGGTACACACAACATATGTACGTACTTCAAAAGGCTATTCTAGCCATACGCATGCAATTAGATTACCCTGACTAGAACACTAGAAGAGGCCATAAGCTGTGAACAAAAAACCCTTGCTGTGCCAGGAAACACTTTTTAGTGAGACAAATCAGATGCATACGAATAAGAGGGAGCTAAGCATCCCTGTGGTATGACCTGGGTCATGCCAGCTTGTGACATGCCATCAGCATGGCCAGGCAGCCAGGGGAGCAGGGCTCTGGGGTGGTGTCCGTCCAGGGGAGAAGCTCCCTTTCCAGCAGGGCTGGCAGGTCTTTCCTAGGCAGAGCCATGGCAGGGGCTCCTGGGCAGGAGACGCAGCTCCCAGATGAGTTACCGCTGCTGTTTTCCTTGTCTCCTGCCACCAAGATTTCCAGCTGAGCTGCTGCCTCCGTCCGCTCCTCGGTGGGGCGGCGGGCCTGCAGCTCCGTGGCTCCTGGGGCTGGCTCACCGGCAGGATTCCTCCCCCTCACACCGCTCTTTCACACCTCCTGCTCGGTGCTGCCGGGCTCTGTGCCTGAGGGACGAGGGAAGCAAGCAGGCAGGCCCGGCGGGTATCTCTTCCCCCGGGTGGAGTACAAGTTGTTCTGTAACTCTGGAAAACCGCAAGCAGCCAGCCAAGGCCTGGAGAAGGCAGTGGGGTGCAGCTGAAGCAGGGATGGGTGACGGGGGCATGCCCGTGTGTGCGGCCGAGTATGGATGGCGGCCAGAGCCCATTCTACTTGGACAGCAGCTACTTCTGCGTTCCAAGGTACCCCTGCCATTTCCTCAACCCCACCCCTTGCCACCAGCAAGACAAGCGGTGACGTACTTGGCGGTTCTGCGGCAAATATTGCTTGTCAGGGCTGACTGTCACAGCAACAGATCTGTCAGTCTGCTAATTAAAGAGTTCCTGTGTGTGGTGCAAGCCTCTTTCCACCCCCGAGTGCCATGCTCTCGCGGTAGAAGCCTCCTTTTTTCACTTCGTTATGTAGTCTTGTAAGCATGGCACAAACAAGCCATGCTCCTTCCTACAAACGAGTGTAATCAAATAGATGTATACTCAACAGAGCTGGGTGCACACCTTGTTGCATCCTGGGGGATTTTGACAAAAAGTTCCAGGAATAATTTCAGTGTATATGTGTTGGGGGGAGGGTGCCGTGTCCTTGGAAAAGGGTTCTTCCCCCACATCCTCCTGAGGCACATCCTCCTAACTCCTGAGGCAAAAGCAGGTTCTCAACTCCCTTGGTCCCATAGCGAGCCTCCTCCTATGTCATATAATAGGAGAATTTCTGTGGTGGCTTCCCAGAGAAGCATGCGGTGCAGCTGCTCAGTACTGGAGGGACAGAGATGCTGAGCTACAGTCTCAGTAACATTAACCTAAGACAGGATCCTGGTCACTCCAGTCCCCTCATGGCCCCTTTCTATCCCAGTGCTATTATTTTCTTGAATAAGAAGTGAGATAGCCAGAAAAGCAGGGATGGGCTTTGGAGGTTGCTAATTCTCTATTTTGTAGTGTGCCTACAAAGATGTGCCATGCATATGCCAGGGCACGTTGGACTTGTGAGTCCATTAGGAATACGCAAGAAGATTGTTCTGGTCAGGAGGAATGAAGCCTGGTGTAGTCCACACCTGCATTATCTATAGGGTGTGGATCTTGAAGCAAACTACCCTCTCTTTTGTGCCTCACAAAACCAAATAATTGCTTAACTCCAGCCTGGAGTCCTGGCAAAACCTAGTGTGTACACAGTGTAGATGATCAAGGAACGAAGGCCCTGGAGCAGAGCAACAAACAAACCAAACAGACAATATAGGCACGTGGTCCAACAGTCTGCTTGCAAAACAATATTAGGGAAATGTTATCTACAAACTGTACAGTGAAACACAATTTGACTACAGCTTTAAGAGGTGCAGCCCCTCAAGCCCTTGCTTTCCAAAAGCAAGAGGTGCGGAGCTATATGAAGTTTTCTGCAGTTGCCAGGTTTAGTGCATGTGGCTACTAGTATGTTTGCTAGTGAATTTACTGCCAGTATGAATCAGAGGATGACTACAGATCAGACAAAAATCTTTGACTGTTTCATGGGGTTGTCACGATAATTAGCAGGGCCTTGCAGTGGAGGCACTGTCCTTGTAGTGGCAGCTTGGAGTCTGTGGCAAGTGACAGCTTACGGGAGAGAGCTCGTGTTCAAGCAGAGTATGATCTTCAGTAGGTTGAAAATATAAGGGTGTGACAGGCCTTACTGAAGATTTGTGCTAAGTTCATTCTGTATCTAGCAAAGTGATCAAGCACTGTATGAAAGCCAGACTGTGGAGGGTAGGGTAGTAGCACTTACAGACCACCATTGCCAGCACCATTGTAGCTAGTCGAAGTGATACTGTGAGATCAGTAGCCACAGCTCCTGTTCAAAATGCAGGAGAGGTCCTCAAAAAGTGTTCCATCTCTTATTACCAAGTCATTGACAATTTTCACATTGGGTTCTCCAGAGTTATGCTGGGATGACAGAGGCATAGCCTAATTTCTGGATCTGTTGACTACCACCACTTTATACCAACGCAGAGGGCTTTTCCCCTCTTAACTGTGGGCCATCCCTGCCTGTCAGTAGTAGATGCTTGTGCAAGGGCTTGAGACATACCATGAAAGACCTCAGCTGTGGATGCACATCTCTGGGTTATGCATTTCCTTCAACCAAGGCATTCTCCAGTTGCCTTGATGAAGGTCAACATGATGACTATGTCTCCTAGGTACTTGGCAGACCTCCTGATGCTTTGCTTTCATGGCTTGTGAAAAAAGCTACTTGGAACTTTTAACCTTATCCAAAACACTTCAGTTTTCATGTAAACAACTTTAGGTATGCATTTGGCCAGTTGAAATCTGCACGAAGGTCATCTGTGTTCAGGCTTCATATGGAAATAGAATTCTTCCCTGGGATTCTTGAGTGCCAGGTGATGTCTGTGACAGTCCTGGCTAAAAGTTGGGCACAGCAGGTAGTGAAGGGTGCCTGGAAACTAAGCCAGCAGAATCTCATCAGGCTGCTAATCAAAACAGGGTGGGTCAAGTTATGAGGAAAGCCCTATCAAACCGTCTTCTGCAGAGTGACTGATGGTTTCAGAGACAGTGTTAGACTCACTGCTGCCAAGAGAAATAAATGGGACATTTACAAAGCTGTTTCTCCGGATCAGTGTTGCTTTTCCTGGCCCTCCCACCAACAGCTTTCTTCCCAACACCTTGGTACACAGTGCTCAATGTCGTGAAAAGAATTGCTGGGTCCTACCAGCAATAATCCTTTTGCTTCCTGCTTATTTGGCCTTTACGGCCATGGTCTCCAAAACCGTGTCCTCCCAAGGTGGTCATCAAGCCCCTATTTTAAAAAAAATGAGATTTGATAAAAAAAGAAAGGATACATTTGTATTGAAAACATGTTTTTGAAGTGAAACAGAAAATACTGTGGATTTGTGCAAGGGTGTGGTAAATTTGAAACAGTGCAAGAGCCTCTTATTATATCCAAACAATGTATAGGTGAGCAGTGCAAGCTGACATAACCACAGCAACCACCAATGTAACACCCTGAAAGGGAAAGAGTCTTCTTAGTCAGTTCCAGTTGTCCACTTGCTTTGGGACATACCGAACATCCTGCATTTCTCCAATGCAGTAAAATGGCTCAATTTTTGTCCCGATCCAAGAAAGTGGAAATTGGCATAGAGGTCCAAATTTGAGCGTACATATGGGTTACTGTCTGTATCCATCCCCTCCTAAGTTTCAAAAGGAGGCATTCCACAGGGGCTAGACTACACACTGCAAATGAGTCTTCTTGAGGAATGGGACAGAGAAGGGTAGAGGGTATGGTTCAGTACCGAGAGGAATGCTTTGAAGAATATGGATAAAGGTCTGGTCTGGTTGATGCTGTTCATTGCCTCTGACTCCTCAGACTTGGTATCACTGCAGACAGGTATCAGCCATTCAGTGCCAAAAGCCTAAATTTAACTTAATGACCTTAGCTTGCTGTCAAGATTAGAGGGATACTAAATTGTAGACTCTTTTTGACTCTTCCATGTTCCATATTCTCAGGCTCCTGGCTTGGTTTTGAGACTGGAATGACTCTCTCATTAGACTCAGAATTCATTTTGTCTTTCAGCCTACACTGATGAGAAGCCCGCAGTATGCTGCATCCTTACCAGATTATACCAGAGTCCTAGAGTCTCTATTTCGACTCAAAAATTGTTGTTCTCCAAATCCCTGCACCTCCAAGCAAGGAATGGAATTTCAAGTTACATAGTTGCTGCCTGAAGAATTCCACTCGCCTAAACATAGCAGTTATTTATGTGTTTTGAGGGACCGTGAGACCAGAACTCTTCCCATCTACAATTTTCAACTCCTTCTCCCAGCCGACAGTAAACTGAGGAAGAAGTAGTAAGTGTGAAAGTGTGATAAATGTTCTCTTACCTACCGCAGATTAAAACCAACTTTGGGGAGATAAAAAGGAAGAGCAGCCTTCTGTGAGAGCAGAGAAAATCTGAGAACCCCCAAAATGCAGAAGACATGCTCTTGCATTAACTGCACCTTGTGTTTCAGGGCCTTACTATGCAAGAATGGGCGTACGACACATGAGACTGTGAGAAGCGGCAAACTTTCTGAAACATCGTGATGGCTGGTGATAGTACTATGCTGTGAAAAAACCCCATATATTGACTCAGTGTATATCTTGATTCCATTTGAAGTTGCTTTTCTATCAAAACTATGGACAGAACAGGGTAGGCTGAAGATTAAAGATTCTGGGTAAGGACAAGCCACTACCCTTCAGGTCGGACAGGGCTTTGAGCAATCTGCTCTAGTGACAGATGTCCCTGCTCATGGCAGGGGGGTGTTAGACTGGGTCATCTTTAAAGGTCCCTTCCAACCCAGACAATTCTATGAAAAAGTACTTGCAGGCATTAAAACCACTAGTGATTAACGGTAGGGGTACCCAACTGCAGTTGTTGGCCAGTCACAAACTCAACCAGGTTTAAGAAAAAACAGCACAACTGTCTGCCAGCAGTGCTAAAGAAGGCCCTCCTCAGCACCGGGAAGTGACAGAGATACTGGTTGCTGGACGTAACGCTGCCCAGACTGGTGGCTGTTGTCTCTCCTGTACTTTCCTGTAGCTGGATGTCAGGGCCTTCGCCTTAGCCCAGTACCAATACATATGCCTCCATATACCATGCGGTGCAACAATAAAGGTTATTATTCTGGGAGTTTCTAGTGGCCATCTCTTGAATTGCGTTGGTGCCACAAACCCCAGTAAGTCAGGGGGATTTCTTTCAAGGATCAGCTATGATCACAACAGGTTTGAGGGCAGGATCCTCTTCTATCCTGGCCTGCTTCTGGTAGGGGATGCCTCCTAGCCAGAAGCACCTGGGTACCATCAGGATGTCGAGGGTTGCAAGACAGTAAGAAGAAAAGGTAGCAAGGCAGCCTCTTCTGAGATCCTGTTCCTCAAATTTCAGTAGAGAGCACAGAAAGAAGCAAGGCTCAAATGTGCTTATTAAGGCAGTTGTCAGGTGAAAACATTTGACCTCAGAAGACTTGTAAACACAGATGGGAACAGAAAGGTCACCTCCAAATAAGCAGAGAGGCAAGCATTCTGGATCCCACCATATTCCTTATGGAGTGCAGCAGAGCAGGTAGATGTATTCACATCCTCCAGAAACAGCAGCAGGCCTGACGCGATTCCAAAAATAGTTTGAGTCAATGTTGATTTGCCAGAGCCTACTCACAGCAGCTGTGTACTCTACGTTATATGGCAGAGGGTACTTTCTGGAGATTTTTTTAAATATGAGGGCCATTCTGTCAGTGCATGAGTGAACAGTTTAAGTCGGTATTTTGCTTCTGGGTACATTATACTATCATTATTCCAGACATAAGAATTCAGCAGTGAGGACAAACTCGCTAGCTTTTTAAATAAGAAGTACTTTCTTTGTTCAGACTTGATTTTAAGGTTTTGGGTATTTTCGTATGTTTTTATTAAGACTTGTATAACTCCAAAACCACACTGCAGAAAAAAACCCTTATTTTTTAAAAGAGTATCTACAGTTTCTGTGAGCTTCTAGTTCCCCCATCTCCAATATATCAAAGGGAGAGAGTGAGGAGATGACAACTGATATTTTGTAAGGCTAAAAATATTGTGCTTTTTACATAACACTGGGAATTTAAAAAGCACATTAACTGCTTGCAGATTATTTTTAAAAATGCAGTTTGAGCAACACCACTAGTATAGATTCAGCTGACATTTAGGAGAAGTAGCTGCTGTATGTTTCACTGTTTGGAAACAAGACATTCAGTAGAGAATAAGTAAATGTTTTAAGAAAGGCAAAATAAAACTCAGACTGCACCAGAAGATGTCTGCACCCTACCACACACCTCACATTTACGTCATTGGTGGTGTGCGTTTTCCTAGTCCATACCACATACCCTTTTTGACCCTCCAAAGCCACCTCCTCAGACCTCCCCTTGTGACACTACCTACCTGATGGGGAGGAACCTGCGCGCTCTCGGTGTGACTGCCAGAGATTCACCAAGTTCCCTTTCTCTTACATTCCTGGAATTTCCTTTCTTTTTTCCACCTCATTTGTTAGCATCTGCTGAGCCCTTACTGGCAGGGACGGAGTGGGAAAGACTGCCTCACCTGTGAACTCACTCATCTTCCCATTTCATGTGCCACTGGAAAAGCCCCAGGCCACGGCAGAAGAACCTGGAATTTCAGAGCATGGCCCAGCCTACCTCCAGTCTCATTCCGCGTGAGCAGGCATTTAGCTGGTTCAGACGCAAGGTAAGGACACATGAGGATGCAGAACAGATTTATGAAAGGTACTCGCCAGAATGGTGTTGCTGAGTGGGTGAAGTTTGTGACAGATGAAGCAGGCTAGACTTGCTAATTCTTTGGTACTGAGCTGCAGTTCCAGAGAGTGCCAGTTCTGCATGCTCAAATGGAAGGTGATGTATGATCACATGCAGTAGGTCAGTGTGCTACAAAGGCATTGGTGAAATGCTAACAGGACAAACCGCACCACCACAGTTCCAGATGGTAAATTCCTTTTCTGTCTTCTCTAAAGTCTAGAAATAGGAAGTGTATGAAAGATGAGATCTTACTTAATATATATAGAACAGAACATGATACTTCTGCATGACTCTGGAGAAAAATCAAACATGGAAGAAGATGCTGAGCGAATATTATTTTTTAAAAAAATTCTTCCTGCGTTGAAATGAGTGTGGTTTTAAGGTATCTGGCTAGCATCAAAGTATTTCATTCCTCTGAGTAAGACTGTCCTTAATTTGGGACACTCCGTCAATGTTCAGGTTCCAATAGATGATGCCAGGATATCCAAAGCTTGTGTCTCTACTTTGGCAGCATAGGTCAATTTGAGAACTCACCATGCAGGGGAAGAGGAAAAATAATGTTTTGGTGCTCACCATTACCTCTCTTCAGCAATATGGGACAAAATGCGTAGGAGGATTTTTTGATAAATACACTACTGAGGGCGTGGGTTGATTAGTTCTGTCTCAGCACTGAACTAATATGCTCTCATAAAGTTTTTTTATGACCTCTAGGTGCAGGCAGAACAAGATCACATTTGGTCAGATGTGAGTGGAGGTAAGCACACCTACACTTCTATCACAACATGTAACAAATGCAAACATACCTTACGTCGATACCTCCACCTATTGTCCCTTCTAATCTTCAGTTGATTCACATAGCCTCAGACATTTTCCCAGCTTGAAAGGACCCAGCCTTCCACTTATGTCAGATAAGTTATACCACTTTCAGGATCTGAACTACATTGGCACTCCTTTTTTTTCATTCTTTGAACCTCATAAAAAGTCTTTCTGTTTGTCCCCCGCACCGAAGGAGCTCTGAACAAGAACGAACTGTATGAGTCATTTTGCTATCTCATTTCCTTTTCAGTCCACACGAAAATCCTATCAGTAGCTAATACAGCTTGATGTAGAATTAACTCATGTGGCATCTACTCCATTACTTCTATGAAGCAATTACAGCGATCTCTGCCAGAAGCAGCATTTACTAGGGAATCCATACTGCCAGTGGCAGGAGGCCAGCAGAGGAGCATATTGGAGCAACAGTCCCTGGAGGATGATTCCTGCCTCTATAGATCTGATACAGATACTATTTTTGTAAACAGCTCCTACTCGTGAACTTCACAGGCCTCTATATATTTTCCACAGCTGAAGACACATCTTGCAAAGAAGCATGTAGGAAGTTTCTCCATGTCTTTCTGTGATAGTGGTTGGTCAGGCCACAGGGTTTTAAAGAAGGATTTTAAAAAGGATCAGGGAAAGAGAAGGTGGTGAACAATCATTTTTCAGAGCCTTTTCATGGGAGGATAGACATGGTTGCCAATGAGACCTCTGGGGACAGGAACTGATGTTAGGAGGAATGATAGACGGAAGACATTTTAAATTATGTGGAGGTTGGCAATGTTTACTTGAAAGTGGAACATTAGGTGGCAAGATTTTTATTGGTAATTTTTTTTTCATTTTAACTGGTTTAAATGGCAGCTATGGGAGTTGGCAGGGGCACATTACCTACTGTGATGTAATCTGCATCCCTGATAATTAATTGATGAAAAGAATAAATTTACTCAGCAGGTAAGACAGTGACAATAGCTCTGTATTTTATAAGCAGTATTTCTTAGGAAGAAGCTGTTGCAGTATTTATAATTTATAAAATCTTTATATTTATAGAGAGCTATAGGGAACATCTGGAAAAATGGGTTTAATAGATGCATCAGTGGCTTATAGAAAAGATAAACAATGTTGAACAGGCATCTCTTAAAAAACCCAAACAAACAGTTAACAATTTACAGCATAAGCATGTCTTCAGGCTTACGACAGAGGTGCCTCAGTGTGGATTTGGAACAAGTTGTTAAAAACCAGTGCTTGTTCTGAAAGTGCTTTGCTCTGTGCTGTTACCAGCCCCTCCGTCGGGCACGAGGTCACTACCTTTAGCTTTGCTGGAAGTTATGTTTTCCTCCCCCCCACCCCAATCCCTGCTCAGACTTAGAATGACCACTCTGCCTGTGCGCAGGGGGTGGGGGGAAGATACTGCTGGACGCACGGATCCTTCTCTGTTCCCAGCTTACCATGGCAATCAACCCCCAAACCAGGTAGTTCTCACCTAGGAGCACACGCTTAATGAGTTGATTACGGCATCTCAGTCAGTTTCTCTGTTGCATTCACGGCAAAGGTGCAGGAGTGGGGGAGAGAAAGAGGTCAAGGGAGCTTTGTGTTGCCCTTCCACCAGCAGCATCCTTGACCTAGTTCGGGCAGCCCTGAAGCTCTGCTCTGCAAACCAAAGTTCCTACCGGCAGTGACCTACAGCCCATGACAGCTCAAACACAGCCACATTCTTCCTTCTCTTGCCCAGCATGCCTCTCACAACAGGGGCTGTGGAGGGGGAGGACTACAGCTCTACGATAAGCAAAGGGGCACATAGTTTCACCCATCATACAAATAATTTAGGAGGTTGCAAGTGGCTGTTTCCTACTGCTCCTTCCTCTGAGATAGCCCGCTATGTAAAGCATCTATCCATGTTTCTCTCTCTAGATACTTAAGTGTCTCCATCTCCTGACTCTGTATGAACACTTACAAAGATCTTTCAGACCAGTATTTAAATCAGCACTTACAAACCCTATTTTGTACACAATTTCCTACATGAAATTAGAGCCTCACTGTTTGAGAAAGGACCTGTGATGCTTAGAGAAAATATTCAGAGCCTGTCAGAAAGTGTGTTTCAAAGAAAACAAAAGAGTTTATGTTTCGTCATTTACTTCCTGTTCCTTGCAGCAGTGGTGGGAATACTGTTGCTCAGGAAAAGCAAGGACAAAAACTGTGGGGGACAGCTAGATTTATGCTCTGCTTCAGTCCCTTGTTTAAAGATTCAGTCCTGTCACTTCCCTCCTACATGATAGTTCTCATGAAATCATATTCTCATGAAATCATGTATTTCTTCAGAATGTAAAATACCTACTGTTTTCTTATGCTACTTTATGACAAATGTATTTTAACCAAATTTAGGAAGTAGAAGTTAGGTATTGGCTTATTAAAAACTAGAAACTGTTCACTGATGATGAGCTCCCTATTGCATGGAATGTACTGTAGCAAAGAGCCAAGCGACTGCGTCAAAACTGATAGCTGATAGTCTATTGAAGTCTTCCGAACTTCTAATGAGAATGAAATTCACTTTAAATATGGAGATTTATGTACACAAGGTCCATAATGAATAAACATATGAGTAAGAACCAAAAGATGGTGAAGCGTCTATCCTTTGATTAAATCAACTATGTTAAAAATGGCAGACAAAGCATGGCTGTACGTGCCAAGACAGGTAGTGCTTCCAGCAGCTAAGTGATATTGATTCCAAATAAAAAAAGGAGCGAGCTTGTGGCATCAGGACATGGGAGACACCCATGAGACGGGCCAGTGGTTCTGTGGAGTGAATGAATGGACACTTGGGTATAACCCTCCTCTTTTCCAGTTCTCTTTCTCAGCTGTGCATGCCCGACGCTTGCCTTGCAGCAGCACTGGGTGCTTGCCAGATCCCTGTGTAAACTATCACCTCACTAAAGCAGCAGAAGACAAACCCATCAAGAACTGGAAAGCTGCTTTTCAGGCAGGGTAAGTGCTAGGACTTGCTCACCTGTCTGTGGAATCACACCCTGAGGCAGAAGTCGGAGCAGAGCGATGTAGATGATACTGTAGCTTAATGAAAGTCAAATATGTGCTTGCTAGGACCTGGGGTATGACTTTGAGCTTGAGACAAAGTGATAGACAAGCTAAAGCATCGCGCAGGGGGAATAAAGTAATAAGAGTCAATGATGTGACCTACCTGCAATCTTCACTGGAAAGGAACCCACAGCAGAGATCACTCGCAGTGCAGAAAGGAGGTTCACAGAGGCACAGATTTAGACTGGGTGGGTGGGTGAGGGGGAGAAGGGGATTAAAATGAAACCAGAATCTCTCTGAACAGAAGAAAAGAAATTGCCCACAGCTGTGTCAGTAATACATCTTCTCAGGCTAGGATGAGATGCAAATGCCGTTTGGTGGGCTTTGCGGTGAAACAGGTCCTGAGGACAGCTGTCCTGATCAATCTGTCTACAGGAGACTGTGGATGACAACAGTTGGCTGGGCAGCCGCTAACTTACAAAACATTTATCTGAGACAGGCCTTGTCTCTTCACATACCACTCTTCCCATTCCAATTTGCTTTTGTTTCCCCTTTCCCTGCATTTAGCCCTGGAAGTCAATTCGGATCTGCTTTTCAGAGATGCCCAAACCCCTCTGGTTAACATAAAGTTCCACCAGATCTATGGTCTCCCAGCATTTTTACAACTTAGGTTTCAAGAGTACAGATACATCGGGGAAAAGATCTTCAGTGAGTCATGAAAAAAAGACTAGATGAAAACCGAGAGGTTTGGAAATATATGGGGGAGGTAGAAGAAGTGAAATGGGGAAAGAATTCTAGCTGTGGAAAAACTTCATCCCCAGCAGAGCTCTCCTGTGCTGTACCCGGTGAGAAGTGTTGCAGCACCGGAGCAGACTCTCGCTGGCCTCAGGCACCCAGACAGGAGACCCACGATCTCGTACGCTTCAGCAGCGTCACGTTCACCGTACCTGGTAAAATCTTCAGTACCATGAAAATGGGAAGAGATACAACAGCGGCATATATTCAGACATTGCTATCTGTTTTTCCGCCCCTGTCCTTCCTACACAAATTTTAGTTTGTAAACTGACTTCGCGCGAGTAGACTTCCTGCTTATTGTTTTGGAGGGCCGGGCAAAATATGTTCTATGTGAAGTCTTTTTTCTTTTCTTTTTTTTTTAATTATTATTCCTTCCTTAGGCTGACTCTGTGAATGGGAAAACGAATGAACTTACCTGTTCCCCATTACTGCTGTTAATCAGGGCTGGTCAGCTGTCTTAAGTGACCTCCCAGCAATGCAGACAAACCCTGAATTTTCCAGGCCCGAGGATGAGAACAAAATGGCTCGTCTGGGATCAGCAAAATTCAATTCGCTGTTCCTAGAGACTGGTGGAAGGAAGCTGGTGAGATCAGCGAGGCTTTTGGGGTGAAGGAAGCACAAAGGCACAGGGAGGAATCGCCAGCGTTTCAGAGAGCCACGGTGGCCGGAGCAGGCTGGGGGGGGACCCCGCGGTGCCGGTGCCGGTACCGGAGCCGACGCTGCCTGTTGCTGCCGCGGTCCGGCGGCCAGGCAGAAGGGGGGGCCGCGACGGGGGCAGCCCCCCCGGCGCCTTCTCCCTCCGCAGAGATCCTTCCTCGCCGCCCTGCCCTGCCGTGCCGTGCCATGAGAGCGGGGAAGGCCTCTACGATCTTCCCCGCAGGGTGCAGCTGCCCGCTTCCGCCCTTTCGGCGGGGCGACGGCGACGAGGCAGGGCAGCCCCGCTCGGTCCGGAGCCCCGCGGCAAGCCCCCGCTGCCCGCGGCTCCGGAGGGGACGGGACCCGGAGGGAGGGGACCGCCGCCCGCCCGCCCGCTCACAGCCCGCGGCCGGGGCCGCAGCCTCCCGCGACCTCGGCGGCTCCCGCACGTCCCCGCAGGGCTGCGGCGCGGCCGCTCCCCCGGGGGAGCCAGGCTGGGCCGGACCGCCCGCCCCGGCTCCACCGGCAGCGAGAGCGAGGGAGCGGGCCGGCCCGGCCCCGGGGGAGGCGGCCGCTAGAGGGCCGCCGGTAATTGAGTCGGGTCGGCAAGTGTAGTTACCGGGAAACCGCGCCCGCCACCGCCGCCGCCTCCCCCCGCATCCCCCGCGCCCCTCGCTTCTTCTTCCGGGGACGCCTCCGCTCCCCTCGCTGCCCCCCGCCGCTCACCTGTACCGCTGCCCGCCCCGCTCCCCCGGCGGGCGGGAGGGGCGGAGGGGCTCCGCCCCGCCCCGCCCCGCCCCGCCCGCACCTGTCCGCCGCCGCCGTCCGCGTCCCGGCCCGGCCTCCCCGGTCCGCGGAGGGCGGCAGCCAATCGGAGCGGCGCTGCCGGGCCGGAGCTGTTTACCCAATCTCAGCCCGCCTCCCCGTCGGGGAGCCGCCGAGGGGGGAGCGGGCGGCGGAGCCTGGGACGCGGCCGCGGCTGGAGCGGAGCGGAACAAAGCGCGAAGGCAGATGAGGGCCCGGCCCGCGGGCTCCCCTCCCGCCCGCCCGCCTCGCCCCGGCGGGCGCTCGTACCTGACCATGACCCCGCGCCGGTCCCGGCTGGGCCGCCCCGGCGTTTCCCGCTGAAAGGGACCGGCTCCTTTCCGACCTCCCCCGCTCCCTTCCTGCCTCCCTCCTCCTCCTCCTCCTCCTCCTCCGCCTCCTGCGCTGCCGAGGCTGCCGCCTCTCCCCGGAGCCCCCGCCGGAGTGATGGGCTGCATCGGATCCCGCACCGTGGGTAAGGCGTTGGCGTTGGCGGCGCTTGCGGATGCTCGGGCGGCCGCGGCCCCCCACCCCCCCACCCCCCGGCACGGCGGGTGGCTGGTCGCCCCTCGCAGCCCCCCCCCCCCCCCCGCTCCCCTTCTCCCCCCACCCCGGGGCCCGTCCGGCGCCATGAGCTACGCGCGACCCTTCCCCACCTTCCCCCTGCCCCGGTCCGCCGCGGAGCCCCGGCGGCCGGCCTAGGGGCTGGCTGCGGGGCATGCCCGGCGCCGGGGGGGACACACGTCTCCCCGCGTCACCCGTGGCGGAAGGTCGCGGCACATGTGGGTCAGTGCGGTGGCTCCGGAGAAGGGGCTGGGTGGGTGCGGGGCGTGCCGCCCGGAGCGGGATCGGGATCAGGCGGCCGCCTCCTTCGCTCGGGAGCGGTTTATTGTTATCCGAGAATACAGAACGTTTGCGTGATCCGCTCGTCTTCTTCTCGTCCCCCTTCCCCCTGCCTCGACTCCAATGGAGAACAGCAGGCAAAACTGAATCCCTGCCCTCTCGCAGAGCCATTGCGAGGGGACGCGGCGGGAGGAATCGCAGCTTTCCGCTGGGCCACGCGCATTTTACAGCAGAGGATCCCAAGCCTTTAGGCTATGTAACCCAGCTCTCCCCTCCTACACACATGCGGATGCTGAGGGATCCCTCGATCCCCAAGCGCAGGTCTCGACAGGTAAAAGCAGCATCCTGTGGCACACTTTCCTCCCCGCAGGAAAATTTCTTGCTGTGCAAACCGCGCGTGCAGATGTCAGTTACGTGGGGAACGTGTCATTCAAGCCACCCAAACAATCTCCGAGACTAAAAGGCAGCTCATCTGGTAGTACATGTCCCTCTGTCTCTCAAGCCTTTCCACAAAGCGCACGGGCGCTGTGGCGTCTGTGGGGAAAGGAAACCTCTGCGGGCGAGGGAGTTGAACCACCTCCCCAGAGTAAATCTGAGGGACCCTGTCAAAGCCTGGTGCTGTGACACTTCGTGGCTGGATGGGAGAGCCCTTGGTGAGCGCTTCCAGGGAACTGACTCCTCCCGCAGCAGCAAACTTTAAACTACAGATGCCAGGTTCTACTTTGGGATTTAATTCTCACATCTGGCCTATGTCTCGTACCGCTCTTTAACATCCTCAGGGCCTAAAGAAATCTCTTATGTCTTCCGTAATGTCCGCATGGCAAAGATTGTTGCGATGTTTCCCTTGAGGTTCATCAAGCTCACCTGGATCTGCGTATCGCCTCCCTCTCCTCCCTTTCCCGTATCCTCCACGCGTACACACCGCCAAGGGCAGCATTATCCTGTAGCTGGCAAACTACCTATACCCCTTTTATCAACGTGTGGCCGAACTAGCAGCGTTGATTCTTGGTCCCTCTCCCTGCAACTCTGTTCAAATAACGAACAAACACGAATCTCCTAGTATCCAGTCTCCGCTCCAAAATGTGGTTAAGCTGTCGTACTTAACCACGCAGGTGTTTGTTCCTATGCATGGCAGTGTTTTTGTGATGGGTGACCTGGCATCTGTGTTACAAAAAAGCCTTGCTATTGCAAATATCATTCTCATATATATATATATATGTTTATAAATGTCATATGGCTGTGTGGGCATAGATGAAAATATAAAAGAGCATCTATGCGTTAAAATGATGGTAGGATAATGATCATTGAAAATCCGCTTTGTCTGCAAATTGCACTCCTTAAATATAGACCTCAATGGTACAGGTATTGGACTTTCCCTACTATATCGTGACTTTTGGTTTATGCAATATATGCTCATTCTAGATGGTGAGAGCACAGTGGGCATTCGGGACATATTTATACAGTTAGGTGAGGAATTTTCCTTGACCTCGTGTCGCGGAGGTGTCTGTTAAGGGGGATTGCACAACCGTGGTTCTAATCTCTATGGGAGTCCGACATGAATGTAGTAATAGCGCCTGATGCCTGCTTTGTGTGAAACTTAGATGCTGTTTTGCTTCAGTAGGGGCTTCATCTGTTTTGAGTCCTAGAGGTTGGACTGGGCGAAGATGGGATCCTTGAGTTTTACTTGGACTCCTCGACCTAAGGAGGTTTCTTCAGAACCATTCTTACTGGGCAGCTTAGATTTTTCACTCCAGCCTTCCTGGAGTTATTGGGAGGATTCTTCAGACCTGTTTTGGGAAGTCAGTGCTTTTAAGCGCTAGGTCTGAGCTCTAGGATGTGGTTGGAAACGTAACACCCTAGCACGAGCAGAGCTTTGTGTTCTTGCTGTATAGTGTGCCTGGTTAGATTTTTGCAGAATTCGTTCAAACTACAGGCTCTGTATTGCCTTCCTGAGACCAGGCAGGTCCTACAGATAGAAGAAAGGTGGTATGCTTGTATTGGTTTTACCTTGGAATTTGCATGTAGCAGATCTTGAACTCAGAATTTGGGAGGCTTTAATTAGTGATAGAAAGCTTGTAATTAGTCACATTCAGTTTATTCACCACACAAGGGCCAGCGCAGGATTGTGCCCTGAGCTTGCTCCGGGCCTTTTTCCATTCCAGTTTTAAGCAAGCCACATGATTTCTCCATCTCCCGCAGGGACGTTTTACTATGATCTAGTTAGATGTCATAGTTTGCACATGTTTAGTGATGTGCAACTTTGCATTTTCTTCCCTAAATATGACTTTTCTGGTTATTTCTCCCTGGGGAAAAGTAATTGAGAGGGTCATAACAGAGCAGCTCCATATGCATAAAATTGAAATGGAGTCATGTAACATCTTTCAGTCTTACAGAGGACACCAGAAATCACAATGGCAATGATCAGATTAGGATTTCCTAGGGTATGAAAAAAGCTGAAAAGTGATCTTAAAAGGCTAAACTGATACCCACTCACCTTCGCCACAGATGCAGCCACTCACACCTCAATGTCACACATGTGCTTTGTGTTATGTGGCATGATAGCAATTACACAATGAGCAGTGCAGCTGGCTTCTGCCTCTGATAATAGCTCCAAGCCAGGTCTGTATATTGGTGATAATTACCCCATCATAGTTCCCAGAGAGCTGCTTAGTGACTCTCGTCGTAGCTGGGGCTCAATTTCAGTGAATGCGAAGGAGGTTTTTCACTGGGATTGCCGGACAGTTAAGGCTGCAAAATCCAGCTGGGAACTTGTAGATATCTGAGTGCTACCTAAATGCAAAGATCAGCTTGCTTACTGTCAGTAACTGAATTAGCCAAATTTAAAATTTCGGGCCTGCGTAGATGTCTGAATGCATTGCAAGTGTTCCTTTGACCACAGCTTAGCCATCTCCCAATATTGGCTGTTCTGACTAGTGTGACAAGATCTCTCTTAATTCCTTGAATGAATTGAAATGAATAGAAAGCTCAAGCCTATTAAGCTCAAGATTATTCTCTGTTTTTTCTGGTGATGTCTCTGATTTCTTTCATGTCTTTGCACAGAAGCCTGCAGCAAACATGTTTTGTGAAGTGATAAAATGGTGGAAAAATATTCCAAGAAATTAAAAACTAATAGTACTTTTGCAGTGTGGGAAGAGAAACTAGAGGTGCTCTTGCTGGATATCAGGAAAAACCTCTTGACCATGAGGAGTGTCAAGCACTGGAAGGGGTTTCCCAGAGAGGTTGTGCAGTGTCTGTTCTTTGAGGTTTTCAAGACCAGACTGGATAAAGCCCTGAATAACCTGGTCTAACCTCATAGCTGACTCTGCTTTGAGCAGGAATTTGGACCTCAAGAGGTGCCTTCCAGCTTGAATTATCCTGTGATCCTACACTGAGGATCTAAAGCCTGGACTAGTTGCCTTTCCGAGTCAGTGTGCTGGTTTTGGCTGAGGTAATTTTCTTCATAGTAGCTGGTATGAGGCTGTGTTTTGGATTTGTGCTGGAAACAGCGTTGGTAACCCAGGGATGTTTTTGTTACTGCTGAGCGGTGCTTACCCAGAGCCAAGGGCTTTTCTGCTTCTCACCCCACCAGCGAGGAGGCTGGGGGGGGTGCACAAGAAGTTGGGAGGGGGCACAGCCGGGACAGCTGGCTCCAACTGACCCAAGGGATATTCCAGACCATAGGACGTCATGCTCAGCATATAGAGCTGGGGGAAGAAGAAGGAAAGGGGGGATGTTCAGAGTGATGGTGTTTTGTCTTCCCAAGTAACCATTAAGGCGTGATGGAGCCCTGCTTTCCTGGAGATGGCTGAACACTTGCCTGCCGATGGGAAGTGGTGAATGAATTCTTCGTTTTGCTTTCTTGCGTGCGTGGCTTTTGCTTTACCTGTTAAACTGCCTTTATCTCAGCCCATGAGTTTTCTCACTTTTATGATTCTCTCGCCCATCCCACCAGCGGGGAGTGAGCGAGCGGCTGTGTGGTGCTTAGTTGCTGGCTGGGGTTAAACAACAACAGTCAGGGCAGACCCGTTGCTTTGCTCCTGTTCTGCCAGGAGACCCCAGGTCTTCTCCATGTCGTTAGTACACTCCTATTCCTTCCCCTCGTTAGTACACTCCTATTCCTTCCCCCCATCACTGCTTTAACTACTGAGAGTACCATGTGTCACAAACTCCCTCGCCATAATAACCCCAGCTGTCAGCTGAACTCCTCCCCGTGTTTTTTTGGTCTAGTAATTTTGCAAGAAACAGCTCAAGTGATAGCTGGTTTAGGCTCCTGCACAGAGGATCAGTCACTGGCCGTGCAGAATGGAAAAGGCAGTGCTCTTCACTTATCAATCTCTGGGTCAAACCTGACCTGCAAAGCCGGCGAGCTGGCTTGCTGGAGTCCCCTCTACAAGGAACGGTCGGCGTACTGTCAGCGGGAGGAGTACGTACTTTCTGTGTTGCTTTCTCACTGGATGTGCTGTACTAAGTGTAAATGAATGGCTCGTGGCATCCACAGTAGGGGAAATGGAGGCAAAGATGACCCACTTCTAATCCAGCCACTTCGGATTCAGCAGAGGGGGGGAGCAGGATAGGAGACTGATGGGGGGGCATAAGCAGCTGGAGCAATCCGTGAACATCCCCTTCATTCTTCTCCTTACTCATCTTCCCCCCCCACCCCCAGATCTGAAGGTGTGTGGAGGAAGATCTGGTGTGGCAAGTGTAGTCTATGTACCTGGAGTGTGAGAAAGTGAGTTGTCCCGTCTGCATACGTGCGTCGTATCCAGGGGCCCAGTGTCCAGTTCCTCCCTCCTTCACCTTCAACATATAAACGAGTCGGCGAAAAGCAATAAAAGAGAGGGAGAAACCTAGGAGAGGAGATGGTAATGCAGAAGGAAACCGAGTCATGGCAGTAGGGATAGATTCAGTTACTTGCATGCACACAGGTAGGGGGGGGGGGGAGCAGAGAGCTCTGTGCAGAAGACCCCATTTTGTAGGCAATGTGGGTGAATACACGAAGAAGGGCATCCAGGTGTCTTGTTCCTCTCCTACCTGGGGGAGAGACCAAGGAGAACAACAGAGGGACAAAGGGACACCTTTTTTTCCAGATCAGACTGCTTTGTGCTTGGTCTCACTTCATTATTCCTACTTCTTCCCAGTCCGGCCTTCCTTCTCTCGATCGCTTTAAAAGCTCAACTGAAGGGCTCTGGGGTAAGAACTGACTTTTGCCAGTCAGGGTCTGAACGGAGGCTGTCTCCCGGACCTAGCAGCCAGTTGTCATGAAGAATGTACAAACCGATGATCTCCGAGACGCCTCTCTCTCCTCTCAGGGTTACTGAAGCAGGCTAGTGGTTTCAAAGTCGTCGTGGGGACAGGGCTAACAAATAGCGTGATTGCATAAGCCTAGCTTTATAAGGAAACCATCCTAAAATCTTGTGCAAGATAAGTGTGTCAGCAGTGGTCTTTAGTGCAAGAAAACAGTCTTTGGTATGTTGCTGATTGACCTAAAACTACTTTGTGTGTGTGTGTGCATGTGTGGACAGGATGACGGATTTTGAGGAACAGGACTGAAGGACAACGTACTGACTTTGTGAACTCTTACGGGCAGTAATGTGAGAGAATTATGAGAGAGATTACAAAGGAGCTGATGGGAAAATGGAAGTAATGAACAGTGTTTCATTGGCATGGTAGATCTGGGAGTCTGACTTTGATAGACTGAGGTGTATTGAAGTAGAAAAAGTGAACTAATCAATACATATTTTAGACCTGTTTTCTTGGGGGGGAAGTAGGAGAAAAATAGTTTTCAGCTCATTTAATAAGGATATGCTCTCCAACAGCAAACCACCATGATTTTAGACTGATACTTAAACCAGCCAATTCAAGGTAACTTGCAGTCAAGTGTTTTTAAGCAGTCGGATAAAAAGTCAAAGCTTTGTTTTTCGGTAAGTTTTGAAATAGCGAGGGAGATCTGCAAGTGAAAAGCTGGGGGTTTATTACAACTTTAAAAGTAGTGTGAGATGACGTAGGTACTTAATTTTGTCAGTCTGATAAAATTCCTAATAAAATATTAGAAGGACAATATGCCAGTCAGAATGGGTTTATGCAAAACAGATCCTGTCAAGCTAACTTCATTGCATGACTCTTACGAGACTCCCTGCAGCTAAGTACTTCTGTGATAGAAGTACCTTTGCCTACAATCATGGTAATGGATCTAAAATACTAGATTGGTAAAAGATAAAAACACTAATCAGTTAGCAACCGACTTAGTACCACACGATTCTTTGATGAATAATGTATGAAAACAGTACATTTTAAGTGCATCAAAATTCAATAGATAGCAAAATAGTAACAAAGAAAGAATCATTGCTGAAAAGCTCGTTTCTTATGTGATCCCACATTTCTCAATACAGTTGTCAGTACCATGTGATTTTAACATATTGCTCAAAATCCTGAGGGAAATGTAAAATACTGGTAAACTTGGCAGAATCTACAAAGACTGGAAGAACTGCTAAAAATGAAAATACAAATGAAAAGGGTAAATCACTGATACGGAACAGTTTGATTCATTTGGACTACTGAATCTTGAAGCGTGTGTTTCAATCTAACCAAATATGAGTGTATATATCTAATGACAGAGTGTGAACAGTATTTACAAGACCAGAGCTCTATGTTAGAAAGCAGCCACACTGAAAAAGCTTGTAGATATCTGAACAGATAATCAGTAGATCAACAGCTACTGTTGTGATGCTGCAGCCGAAGAAGCTAATGTGGTTCTTTGATCTATTAAGAGCTGAATATTGAGCAGGAGGAGAGGAGGTTATATTTTCTCTGCACTTGGCACTTGTGAAAAAAATATTTTTCATCTACTTTGTCTAATTCTATTATTATCACTTTGAGAAGTACTGCAAAACTGAAGAATGGCCAGAAAATAAACACGGAACCATGAATAAAAACTTACAGAAGAGACTCGATGGCAGTCTCTAAGCGGTTGAGTGAAGAAAAAACCCCTCTGACTCTTCAACCTGGCAAAACACAGTTAAGATGCAATGGAAGGATGGCAGATACATTCAGATTTGAAATGAGGCAAAAAATCAAATGGTGAAAATACTTAACTGTTGGAATAATTTACTAGGGGTTGCACTGAGTCCTCTGTCACCTGAACACATAAAAATCAAGATTAAAAAAAAATGCTCCATTTCAAGCACAGCAACATAAAGTATAATTAACAAAGGGAATACCTTTAGCCTCTCTTACTTTAAGGAGGTCATATTAGGTGATCAGGATGTTTCTCTGTGAGTTTAAGCCGCAAGTTCTCAAGTCCAGGAGTAATACTAGACTGTTAAAGACAATGTAGTTTCTGTATCCTGGGAAGATGTGGTTGTATCCACAGATGCTGATCAGACACTGCTTATGGGGAAAGTTTCAGGACAAAATTTCTTAACTAAATTGGAGAAAATAGTTTGGTGATCCAAATGGCTAGCATGTGGATTGACGTTCCACATGGGGAAAACCAGTTTTAGGGATTATACTACTGACCTTTTACGATCACTGGCCAGGATGGTGACAGCCAGAGAAAGATCAAAGAGGCTGTGAAGGCAGGAAACTCGGTAGTCACAGGGATTCCAGTTAACCCTGTGTGTAGGCTGGCAAATTAAATGTTTACTTCAGGAGCCGTTCAAAGAGCCTGTAAAAGACAAGTACCTTGCCTCGCGCAATGATTAGGAGGAATTAGTGCATGATGTTACTACTAAAGAGGCTTCAGGTGACTCGGAGAGATTGAGACCATAGCAGAACAATCCCCCTCTGCCCCACTGCCGACCTCAAAAAAACCAAAGAACAATTTTGTATCTGTTCATTGTGCAGCAAGTTGTGGAATTTTATCCTGTGGAACTTTTCCTTGTTGGGGATGCGTCAGAGGATCGGCTTCAGATCAAAGCCTCAGTAAATAAGGTTGTAGAGCAGATAGACAAAAGAGTGACAGGTCATCAGACGGTATTCATGCAAGACTTCCGGAGAAATTTGAGGCTGAAAGAGCTGAACTACTGATTATGGTTTGTAATGCCTTCCAATTGCTTTGGTACAAGAAGATTGGAAGGTAGCTAATGTGATACCAGTTTTTAAAATTATTTTGAGATCTGGGAAACTATAGGCTAGTAAACAAGATACGCTTCAGCAGGCAAGCTAATAAACATTACTCTAAAGAACAGACTTAGTGCATGCATGGGCAAATAAGATATACTGAGGAAGCGTTAATGCTACTGTTGTTAAGCGATATCACGCCTTACAAGTCTTAGAAGGGGTCAGCAAGCGTATTGGCAAAGGAGATCCAATGGCTATAGTTTACTTGGAGTTGCAAAGCACATTTGTAAAGGTCACTCGCCCCAGGCTGTTAAAGACATGAATCTGCTGTTCAATGAAAGTGAAGTTCCTGAAATTACTAAGTAGCTGGGTAAAGATAGGAAACAAAGATGAGCATGAAATGGTCAGTTTTCACAGGGATATTTTTTCAGATTTGTGCATATCCATTAATGATATGAAAAAGGAGGGTGTAAGTAATGAGGTAACCAAGTATGATAAATGACAGTAATCATTTGGGGGAGCAAACAAAAAGCTCTGTGCAGAGATTCGCAAAGGATTTCACAATATCAAATGACTAGGTGTTAAAATTATGGGTGAAATTTGATGTAGATAAATGTAAAATGATGCACGCGGGCGAAGCATTTCTAGTGTTACATTTGCAGTGATGGAGGTTCTGGGTTTACTATTTCCATGCAAGAATGAGATCTTGGGGTTATAATGAGTAGCTTAATCCTCAGTACCGGTAAAAATGCCAATCAAATGTTAGTAATTAGGAAAAGAACAGAGAATAAAATGAGAAGCAGCATTATGTTATGCATAAATCCAGAGAATGTCCCTTGGGGAGCTGTGGATGTACAAGAAGATTCCTGATGTTGAATGATAAAGGACTCTTTGGCTCTCCGTGCCGTGTCCTGCCTCCGCTGTCTGGATGGGGACTCTGGCAGAGGGAGTTGTCCTCTGCAGCCCTGCAGGAGAGGGCTGATGGGAAGTACCAGCCTCTTCAGGGCAGACCAGGGGAGGATAATGAGAAGAGCAGCATTGGGAAAAGGGGTGAGACGGAAGTTGGTGTCCCCTCTACACCCGGCATCTGGAGGAGCTTGAGGAGAATGAAGAGCCCCTCACCGAGAGCCCGTTACCCATTGCCTCCTACGGAGCGGCTTGTGTTGCCAGGAAGAAAACCATGCCAGAAGATGGCCTAGGGCATCACTGCCTCTGGAGGCGCCCACACTTTGGCTTTTGGGGAGGGTGGTGAGAGGGAGGCAGCAGTCGCGGTGCCTCCTGGCTGGCTCTGACCATTACTGCTGTTCCAAGACCAGATGCGTGATGGGGACGGTGGCCGAGCGTGCGATGGCTGTGGTGGAGAAGGATGTAGCCACCTCGTAGTATGCTCTGGAGCTGCCAGAGTGATGCTCCACAGCTGAGGGGGGGACAGGTAAGGAGAGTGGAGTCTGGAACTGATGGGCTGCCGCTGCTCCCATGTGCTGGTGTTTTGAGCAGGCTCTTGTCCTGCTTCTTCCTCTGACTTGTCCTGCTGGCTGGGGAACGGTAGTGGGTCCGAAGGTGCAACGGTGGAGTCTCGCCTTGGCCCGTCGTCATCACCTCGGCAGCGGTGCTGCCCACCCCACAGAGAGGGACCAAGAGCATCCCCGGGGTGAGAAAGGTGCATTGTGATCTGCTGGTTGACTCCCGAGGAGTATTTGGGATGGTTCTTCTTCCTCGCTGGTAGAGGTGAAACTACGGGGCGCAGATGTCCCAACTAATGGTATTCTTATGCTCTAGGACAGCGCCCATGTGACGCGCTGGCCACAGAGATTAAAATTTAAACACATATGGAGAGCAGCATATGAAATTGCCTGCTGCATATTACTTCTGTAACGTTGGCTATAGCCCAGCAAAAAAGGCCTGCTACCTTGGTTCACATTGACGTTTTCATACTTACTGTACCGAATGAGGCCCCTGGGGACACATTCTCTGCACTTCAGAGAAGCAGTGAAGAATGAGGATAAACCCATTGCCGCTGTTCATGCTGGCTGACACTTGTTCTGCAAATGAGGCAGGGCTTTGAGATTTTTTAAAAAAATTGTGTTAATTGGATGTGTTTCGTTTTGCAGTACCTCCTTAGCTTAAATGATGTGACTGCTTCTCAGAACAGAACTGCCTGTGTCTAACATTAGGCTCTCTGTACATCTCCTTTTAGTTGCAAGGACATGATATGCAGTAGCCTTTAGTATTGGTTTGAAAGCGTTTCCAGTCAAGAAGAAAAATGTTGGTGTTGGAGCTTTGTTCATTAATTCTAGTTCCTAAACAGCTCTAAAAAGCGACCTACCTGCACGAAAAGGCAGAATGGTCTGGAAAAGAATTTAATTACCCAAATCCAAAGGAAAGATTCTGAGAACTGCCCATCTGATTCCTAATCTCACAGCCATCTCAGAGCTGTAGGTGTTTTCATTTTTGATCAAAAATTTTAAAGACAGCTGTTTGGTGGAGACCAAGGCATTTCTCTGCTTTGGTGAGCACCAAACTGTTCAGCCCTGTCTCATCCATGAAAACAGACTTTTTTCTGTTCATCTTCCACAAGTGATTCTGTTGGTAGGTGCCAATGGCAGCTAACTAATTTCTGTGTTTCCTCATGCAGTACGAGCTAGAACGCTTACACAGTTATGTGAATGACTCAGGTTGGTTGATTTCTCAGTTTTAACTGGGAGAGTTTGAACATTTCCGTCTGGGGGTCACCTTGGGGACAGTTCACCTGATGGAGGGTTTATTCCTTTCCTTGACGTTGACCTTTTGGCTAGCTTTGAATGGCTCTCTGTGAAGCATGCAGGGAAGGAAAAGGTTTCTATGATTATGCTATCCATCCAGCTTCAGCTGCTTTTATTTCAACCACATTTGACAGGACATGATGATGTTGTGTTTGACAAAGACACTACACTCCCACGAGTATCATGAAAATTGATATCAGGGAAAGAACAATTTAAAGACTGATCATAATTACTGCAATTACATTTGCTGTTTTCTTAGTCGTTCAGGGAAAAGGAGGGAATGGAAAAGAATAATTGAACCATTTACTCTAAATACTGGTCTTTACCAACATTAATATTGGCTACCAATATCGACTGATAATGTTTCTACTTCTGCTGGGAAGTAGAACTTGAGAAACAGAAGGAAGTTTGCTAACAGTGGATGAGAGCAGTACTGGAAATTCTCTGTTTAGTTAATATGTTTTTTCTTACACTAATTGGCATGACACATCAGAAAGCAATTGACACAAAAATATGTTTGGTATATGGTTGTCCTGGTTTCAGCTGGGACAGAGTTAATTTTCTTCTTAGTAGCTGGCACAGTGTGGTTTGGATTTAGTGTGAGAATAATGTTGGTAACACACTGATATTTTTGTTGCTAAGTAGCGCTTACCTAAGTTAAGGATTTTTCAGTTCCCCACAGTCTGCTAACAAGCAGGTGCACAAGAAGCTGGGAGGGAGCATGGCCAGGACAGCTGACCTGAACTAGCCAAAGGGATATTCCATGCCATAGAATGTCATGCCTAGTATATAAACCAGGGGGAGTTGGCCGGGAAGGGCAGGTTGCTGCTTGGGCATCGGTCAGCAGGTGGTGAGCAATTGTATTGAGCATCACTTGTCTTTTCTTGGGGTTTATTTATCTCCTTTTTGTTGTTGTTGTTATATTCCTTTTCATTGCAATTATTATCGTTGTTATTATTTTTAATTATTTCTCATTGTTATTATTTTACTTCAGTTATTAAACCGTTCTTATCTCAACTCATAATAAGTTTTACCTTTTTTTTTTTTTTTTTTTTAATTCTCCTCCCCAACCCACTGGGCGGGGGGAAAGTCAGTGAGTGGCTGTGTGGTGCTTAGTTGCTGGCTGGGGTTAAACCATGGCAGTGGTGTACATCTTCACCAACATCATGTCAGGAGGCAAAAACCAGAATTTAAGACTCTAAAACTGTATTTGTCTACTTAGTGTAGAAAAAAATAGAGAAGACAAAAAAAAAATATCTAGGGAAGATGTTTAGCACCCAGCACAGAAGTTACAGCAAAATGGATTATTAAAGGCTTCTGCATAGATGCAGATGCCTGATTCAGGCATGTACCTTGTTAAATGAACGAAATACCATATTTGGTATCTGTGCCTGTATCAACGAATACACACTGATAATAGGAACTGAGAAAATGTCAAGAGGAAACCCAAGGTGAAGGGCCTTGTTTACATTAAGTAATAAGTAATTCAAAACAAGGCGAATTTCCTATGATCACAGAAATGCAAAGAAACTGAAAATATGCCCAACTAAGAAATTCTGTGTCTCTGTGATAAATTAAAGTATGTGGCAAAATGAGCTACTGAAATAGGAAAAAGGTAGTAATATTAGATCAGCAAGGTGGGATACAGTCATCCAGATAGCTTCTTGGATTTTTCCAGTGCATTCATCAAAATGGTCATTATTTCGTATTGCTTGGGAATGTTTAGTACAGACATTTTCTAATTTCTGAGAGTCCAAAGTTATGATGCTAAAAAAAAAAAAAGTGGGGAAAAGGGTATTCTCTTTTCCCATCTTTTTTCCTCTTTAAATGTTTTTCCTCATTATTATTTAGAAAGGCCTGACTTAAAAATAAATCTTGATTATTTTTTTTTCACCTTAACAGTAGTGTAGCAGAAAGAGGGATGATATTTTTCTCCCCAAAGGCTTAGAGGGCTTGAGTTGGAACATTACTTCAGTTGTGGTGGAGACATCTTTTTCTGATGAGTGTTTGTCAGAGTTTTTTTATCAAATTTGTGTTAAAAATACAAAGCAACCATGATCTGCAGACAGTGTGGCTTAATGTATTTATGTATTTCAGCTGCTTTGGTTTTATCTCACTGCTTCATATAATTAGCTTTCTACTTGTTCTTCAGTCATCTACTGAGTTTTCCAGAGCAAGAATGGAATTTATGATGTTAAAAAAAAAAAAACCCAAACAAGTAATAAATTTAAAAGAAATAATCAAGAAATGTTTAAAAAGTTCAAAGAAAATGAAAGGCTTCTGTATCGTTTCTATACACACCATACAGAAACAATGACAAAGAAATCAGAAACCCAGTTATCTTTCAACTTCCATCATCTCATTTCAGAACATTTCAATGAGAAATTCAGTAGCATGTTTGTAAAAATCCCACTTTAAAATTAGCTTTATGACCCACTCATGTTTTAAAATGCTTATCAGCTCTATATGGAGAGGAGCAAATACTGTTCTGTAAGAGGTGATTGATGGTAGAATTACAAATGGAATAGTCATGATGATTAGCAGAAGCTGGAATGGAAGATGGATAAGAGAAAAGAAAGTATATTGGAGAAGAAACATATTGTTACAAAAGAAAAAAACATACTACTTGAAGGGAGAAAGAGGTTGATGAGGTTGGATAAAAAACAGTACTAAAATATAAGGTAGTGCTTTCAGTTTCTCTTTTCCCACTTCATTGTCCATACTTCTTTCTGATTTTCCATGTTTCTTTCCTTCCATCTGTCAGAGCAGAACTTGATCTTTCATGCCTTTGGATGAATGTTGCTCTTGCTATTTCTAGCAGAAAAGAAAAAAACCCACTAACCTTTATCCAGCTTTCAATAACAGGAAGTAACACTGCCCCAGGCCCAAAGCAGTTAGAACCCAGGGGTTTTCTTTTCAACCAAAGTGCGTGATGTTGTAACTCTTCAGCAGATATTACTGCATTTAAAAGCATTTAACAGACATTAAAGAATTATTTTCTCCCAACATATTTTCAGTATTTGTTCAGTCTTTACGACCATAGTGTATGCGAGATCACATATTCTCTTCCCTTGTCTGGCTAGATGAGATATTTCAACTGGAGAAAAACGGTAATAAATCAGTTTCATAGGCCTTTAATTCTACTGTTATGGAACAGGTGTGGACTTCGAGACAAATAATTGTTTGATATTAATGTTCTTCAGCCATTTGATGCCACCATCTGCCAGAAACCATATCAATATTTTCCACAGTCTAACACTTCATGGAAACCGTCAGCGGGCTAGCAGAATGGAGAGCACAGGTTGAGCGTCATTTGCCAAACTTTGGGGCCGTCGAGTCGCGCGTGCTGAGCGTCAGACTCCCCGAGGCTGGCCTCTCTCTTTGGCGGGGGGGTCTTTGCAGTGCGTTGGCAGAGCGGTGTTCCAGCCTGGTTTGTACTGCGCGCCAGCGCGTCTCTCGAGGCTTACCGAAGGGCCACAGCACAGCGTACAGAGTACAGGAGGAGGACCTGGGGTAAATGGAAATAAAACGGCACGGCGCTGCTACCCGCGCTGAGGGCTTCTGTACAGCTGCCTCCTGCCTCTCCAGCATCCCCGTCTCGCTCGGCTCCGTGGCAGGACTGCCCCAGTCCTCCCCTCCCAGCGTGAAGGGCTGCAGGTAGAGGGAAGGAGCAGGGGCTGCCTCTACCGCGAGAGGCAACTGGATCCCAGCGCGCCGGGACAGGCTCCCGCTCTGCTCTCCGCTCCGGGTACATCCTCGCACCGACCGCCGTCGATCCCTCGGCTCACCCCCGTCGCAGCCAGCCCCTCCGCTCCTTCTCGTACCTGCCGTCTCCGGATTTGCGCTTCCTGGCGGTGCCCCTTTCTTCTCCCCGTTCCCCTTTCCCTATTCAAGGGAGACCACCGAATATGAATTTATTTGATTCTAAGCCACAACCGAACCTTACAGCTGATGCACCTGGGACTGGCAGTTGGGCTTTCACAGCTCTATCCAGCACTTCCCTTTGCCGGAGGTTTCTCCCCACACCATGTAGATCCGTCCCTTCCCTTGCTGTTGGTTCTTCCCCTAAACATCCCATAAATCTCGTGCAATCCCCAAATGCTCTTCTCCTGCATCCCATAACGGGTCCCGTACCCCTAGGCAGTAACTGCCCCCTCAGTTATGAAACTCTCCCCCTGACCGATCTTGACGGGCTTTCCCCTGGACCCTGGGGCTGAGGCTCTCCTGGAAGAGCCCTAGCAGGGGCCTGGACATGGTGTCCCTTCTTGTGAGTCCATAATTTGGGTTCCCGCCTGCCGTCGTGCCCCTGTGCTCCTCGAGACCAGCCTTTGGTGGGCCGATGGCTTCTGGGGTGGGCCTGGGAACCGCTGCTGTCATCTCCCTGTGCCCCTTTTTGGGTCTGCGGATGAGCTTTTGGCACACAACCCAACATTATGCCCTGTGAAGGGAGATGGGAGCCAAACGATCTGATCGGAGCTTAGCGCAAGCGCAGCTCTACGCTCATAGGTTATGAATTGATCGTGGTTAGTGGCGATCACAATTAGAAATAAATAACCGAGCTCAGTAAGGCCAAACGCGTGCACATGCCTGTCAAGAAAATCGGTCAACACAGTCGTGAAGGGTGGTCTTTGCCAAGCTTGTAGTAGTCGTGTCCTGCCTCCTCCTGAAGTCTGGCTGTGTCTGACCTCTATGCTCACCTTTGTACCATACAGTACAGGAATCTCCTTTTAAGTTCCCTGAGTTGCAGGGACTTTACTCAGCCCAGTCAGAGGCATATGGGGGAATGCTATTAAAGCACTTGGTTCTAATTATCCTGATGAACAGAAACATACTTCAAGTGTGAAGGCGAAAATATGCCTTGGTTCTTTCAGAGAGATCTCACACAGCAGAAAATGATGAGATATGAAGGTGTGGTGGACACCAACTCAAATAGCATTTGCTTTCTGCTGGTTTTCATCTCGCCATGTTTGGCCTTGTTAAGGGACCAAATTACTTTTTTGCGTTTTGAATGCTAGCTGATGAGTGCCTCAGGCTTCCCACCCAAAAGTGCCTACATGCCTCCCGCAGGCCTGTGTAGGGTGGAGCACAGCACCTCTTGCCTGTCAGAAGATTTCTACCTGGGAAGTGCAGTGATGAGCCAGTCTAAACATGCCAGAGCTGCTAGAATGAGCAAGGGGCTTTGCATATGCCTGTGGAGGAAAAATTTCCTATAAAGAGTAAATAAAAAGCTAAAGGCTAATGAAAATAGAGCCATCCGCATTCAATGGCATGTATTTCAAATAGACTAGATATTGCTGAATTGATCCCAGGAATAGTTGATCGTTTTGGGACCTATATTTCTTGCCAGGTTTGAAAAGGCTCAGGTTTAAACACAGTACAACCTTTCCTCCATAACATGGGAGCAAATCACTTTTAACAGAGTTTGAGGGTGGCGCAAAGGCTGAAGGTACAGTAAATTGCTAACTGGGCAGAGCAGTCGCACAGAGCAGTCCCGGTTACTTGGCTGACTATTTAAAGTGTGCTACTTTGCGTGTAGTTTCACTTTTATTACAATTTAATGTTATTTAATAATCTTATTTTTAATCTTAATTCACTGCTTTTATAATTTCTATTTTGTTATTAGTATTTAATTTTACTTGATCCTTTAGGTTGTATTAAAATGCATCTAAAATCAAGTGGCACAGACTCTGCTTTTGAACGGGTGACAATCCCAGAAAGCTGTGCAAAGTGCATAGGGATCTGAGTGAACAAACAGCTGAATGTGAAAATCTGCTGTGAGGTTATGGCACAGTGGGTTAATGTGAAGAGAAGCAGCAAGTAACTTTAGTTTTACGTACATTACTGTGAATGCTTTTATATCCACATTTTGAAGAACTGAAAAATTTGAGACATTTTTAAAAAGAGACACAGATTTATTACGGGGACTGAAAAAATTCTACAGTAAGAAACCTAAAGATCTCAGTCTGTTTAGTTTGTCAAGAAGAAAGGCAAGTGTATGAATAACTTTCCTGAAATGTAATGGCAGGTATTAAAAAGGTCTTTAATCTTGCTGAGAACAGCAAAGCAAGGGCACCAGCAGCTCTAAGTTGATGTCAGACCAATTCAAATTGTAAAGGAGAAATGCCTTTTTAAGCGATGATGGTTTAATATTGGAACAGGATATCAAAAGAATTGGTCCTTCCTCAGTCACACATCATGGCTAGATGCTTTTTTCCTGTGCTTTAGCCAAGCATACACTGTGCTTGAGAAAAACACAAATACTGGTCTTCATATGGAGATAACTGTGAAATATGATAGTTGATGATGTACAGGTGGTCTGACTGAAAACGGAAGGTCTGATTTAAGGCTCTTGAGGCCTTAAACCCAGTGATTCTCCTGTATGTGGAGCTGAGTTGGCTTAAGACTGCTGGGGCGAATTGTAGTGGCATTCGGAAGCCTGACTAGATGTGTTCCCACAGGAAACGAGGTGATTGCAGTAGACTGGAAGGGACTGAAAGATGTGGACCAAATCAATATGGACAGCACCAGTTCACTGCATGGCAGCAGCTTCCATCGACCTTCCACTGAGGTGAGTGCCTGTCCCAGACCCACTTGCCCAGAGGGATCAGAAAGTTCAGTTCTTTCCGAGTTCAGAAATGGGTGTTGTGCATCACTGAGGCATCATCTGGGAGAGGACCAGAATACCAGTGTGCACCCCAGGATCAGACTTTCATACCTGCGCAGTTTGTCTTGCATTGAATAGAGTTGAGTCACTCCCCTCACAATATCCATAGTGAGTAAGAATCTGCAAATGAAAAGTGCTTTTAACCACTCATGACTGGAGGGGGACAGAACGTGGAAAAAAACTGTGGCAGTTCTGACAAGCCTATAGGTCTGCATTCCTTGAATAATGGATTCATTGAGATGTCCAGGACTATGTCTGTCCCAGCTTCTGCAGCACTGCCATAAAATCTTCTGAAGAAACCCTTTTGTCTCCATTTTGATTTTTAGGGATGCATTCACTAGTAACTCACTGCCAACTGATTTACCGTGCAGTATCTCAAGGGCTGGTTCATTTGCTGTTCTGAATTATTGCAGCTTCTGCAATCTTAGATTCCTGAATTTTCAGCTCTGTAAGGTTCCGGGTATGCAGTCATGGTTAATAAAAAGATCAAAGCTATTTCTAACACATAATATTTGAGGAATCACAAATAATGTTCACAAATAACATTAACAAATAACAGACAGTTTGCAAAACCTTACAAAATGCTAATGTCTAGGTATTTTTATTTCCTTATTATACCTTGCTGGCTTGGAATGTAATTTCAATAAACTTGGAGTCGCGTGGAATCCTAGCAGAAATTGTATGGAAAATTCAGTTAAATCAAATGCAGCTCTAAAAGTCAATGAGCATAAACTATACCTCAGAGAACATTTTGATTTATGTGAATGGATACCATAGGTGTAACCGATACATCTGAATTTTCCTGAGTGTCCACATCCCCAAAACCAAGATGTTGAGATGCGAGTCCTCCCAGCCGAAGGAGATGCCCTATGAATTGGTGCTGTAATGGCTGATACGGGAAATGGATCTAGTTTGCAAGGGGAAAGTGGGTCAGAGTGGACAAACTGAAAGACTGCAAGAGAAAATAATTTCAGCAGAAAAGAATCCCGTAACTTCCTGTATTACACTCAGAATACATAGGTGGCGTAGCTCCTCCTTGTGTTAGCCTCAAAGCGATGCAGCTCCCACGCAGGGGTGCCAGCATGGCAACGTTGGCAAAGAGCTGTTAGAAGGGAAGCCTTATGAAAAGGCGTTTGTTTTTCTCTCTCTTACTCTCTGTATCATCCTGTTCGCTATTGTACCTTCAAGCCCCGTGATACCTACAGACACCATAATCAACAGCAGGGAGTGAAACCAGCTTGAAAGACGCAAGTTTTTTAATATATCAGATAAAGCAGTGGCTGTCAATTATGGCAAACTACTAGAGAGATGCATGGCTGTGTGCGACTTGTTTGTTCCACTAACATGATGTCCTTCTTTGCTTTCTTTAGCAAACACGGACAGATTTCTCCTGGGATGGTATCAATGTGAGTATGCGCCACACCACTGTTCAAATTCCTAGTTGTAGGAAGATCAGGATTTTTCTGCCACTGGATACAGTGGAGACCAGAATGGACACATGACTGAAAGTCTGTAGTGCCACTGAAATTCTGGGAATTGTCTATGATTCAGGGGATGGTGATGAATTTTTGTTTGCCTCTGGGGTCTTTTGCTGTCTGGCAGGTATTTAGATCTGCAGGTGGCTATTAAATTGCCTTGGTCCTCTTTGGGACAAATGTGTTCTATTTTTGAGATTTCTGGGCACTGCTAGATAAAAAAAGGTGTCTGTCCAGCATGTTTAAAAAAAGCGGTAGTATTTGATTAGAGCATCGTTTGTTCTTCTCCAGGAGTTTGGGAGAAACGTATCCCTCATTTTCAGCTGCACACAGGAGTAAAATAATTCTTGATGTCCCTTGGGGGAGATGGTCAGTACCAGCTAACTTTGGTTAACAAGTGGAAGAAGAAACAAACAAACATTTTAACAACACATGTTCCTTGTTGCTCTTAATACCTATGCCGTGAATAAATATGGTTTTATTTTCTTCTTTTTCACTGATGCAAAAACAGCATCCTGAAAAGGGAATAATGCATGTTTGTGCTACCAAACTATTTTTTCTGCTCAGAAGGTTTAAAAAATGTGTTCACATAAACTAGCTTGATAGTTTTGTACATTTGGAAAGGCAGGATTAGAAGCTCTGGTTTTTGGTAGTATAAGCATTGTCAAATCCCAGGTACTTTCAAAACTTTTAAATGGCTGTCATTTTCCGGTTCTCTGTGGTTTTAAAGCATTTGGGACATTGAATATCAAGGGGACATATTTTTAACTAACCCTCACCCTACTGACATCTCTTTTGTTGTGGCACTTATGGCTTGGGATCTTTTGCCTAGGCTCAGTTAGAGAAACAAATTGTGCAGAAAAATAACGGTGCATGCAGCAACTGCCTAGAAGAAATCTGTCGGGTTTTTTTCCTCACTGCACTTCCGTCTAGCTGAAAGCAAGGTACACAAACTCATGTTTCCTTCAAGATAGTAGAAGACAGTTTCCTTACTTGCAGTTTCCCATTTTCCAACCCATTCTGAATCCACGGACCTCTTTCATAATGTGGCTCTTTCTCAGTGTAATTCCATAGATCTTTGGTATCAAATCTGGCTCATGAATTTCCTTCCCTTCCCATTCATTCCTGCCTTCATGTCGTAGCTCTCCAACCTTGTAGTGGTAGACACCTTCAGTTTACTCTCTTTTCTGCACCATTTCCATGAGGTGGCTCACAGCACAGCCCCCAGGCTGTCTTGAAACTAAATGGGCAGATACTGAACGGGCAGGAGTGACCAGTGGGAGCATTGATGGACATTCTTCAAAGGAAATGCATCAGGGAACAAGGGCTGTGTTCTCACTTTTTACTGTTCTTCCCCTGCTTTCTGATTTCTTCAGCTCACGTGTTATACACAGACATTTCTGGCTCCAAAGTTACAGGGTGCCTTAGCTGCTGCATTTACACTCAGTTTCCAGAGAAACTCACCTCTTGTATTTTGGCAATTGACGGGGATTATATGCAGTTCAACATTTTTACAATGCCTGCCTTTGCCTGCAACTTTTTGACTGCCCAGTTATTGCTCTGCTCACTTTTTTTGTGAGATTTGTGCCTATGACCAAATGCTTGCTTCATGATTTAAAATTTCCAGGGTCATGGTCACTACTTTTGAGTATCTTTGTGTTTGAAACATGCTGGACTTGATTTCCAGAGAGTTTGAAATGAAGAGCAGAAGCAATGCTTGTTTAGCCCTTGTGAAAATTAACCTTCATATGCAATGCCTGGCATCCCTGAAGAAGCCTGATGAATTCATCTTGAGGGATTGTGTTGTATGATAATGTTTGTGACTGCTGCCTGTCCCAATAGTTTCCTGTCCTTGTTATTCAGGGACTGAGGATGAACGTAGAGAATAGACGGAAGGGAATTAAGCAGAACTGTAGACCTCATTTCTTTACAGGTAGTTGTAGGTGCTTGAAACAGGATGCATCACTGATACAGTCACGTTCATTTTATTAAGACCATATGAGAAAAAATGAAAACCAAAAGGAACATATAAAAATTAGTGTCTGTAATATGATGCATATGTGATGCATTACTGTATCTTGCCTATCACATTGTCAGCTCCCCATTGCAAGCTCCTTCAGTTGTCCATCAGCCATGTCTTTCATCTCCGACAAAGAGTAGGGAACAGTGCAGCATGTCTGTGGAGGACTGGCAGCAGCCAAAGGGAGGCTTCTCACAGCCTGCTTCTGCCTCTCCCACTGACCTTGCCTCACTCAGTCCCAATGCTACGCAATATCCAGTCCTGGTTAAATAGCCTGTAATTTTTCCTTCCCTTCTTTTGTTCTTTTTCTTGTTGCTTGCTTCTGCTCCTCATCTTCTCCCTGTCTTCTGGTATCCTTATACTGATTTCTCACTTCAGTTCACTTCCTTTTCTCCTTTCTGTATATCATTTCTTCATATTCTCTCTCTTTTCAGCTCTCCATGGAAGATACGACCTCCATCCTCCCCAAGCTGAAACGCAACTCCAATGCTTATGGGATTGGGGCTTTGGCTAAGTCATCTTTCTCTGGTGAGGTCCTCAAAATTTGGGTTTCTCCTTGGCAGCTTCTCTCCACAGGCCTTTGTGCCTTTTCCCATATCTCTCTGTTGCTCTCCCAACTGCTCCTTTCTGACTCCTGCCTTTCAAGGCCTTAGAGGAGTTTCCACCACCGTGGTTCTAGACGCAGAAATCTCTTAGCTGTTGCCCTTTCAAAGAAAAGATTTGTCTTACTCCTGTTGGCTTCTCGCCGTGCACCCCAGCTCACACATCTTCAATTGCTTCCCCTCAAACAGTCTAGGGTTTAACCCTATTTTCTGTTTCTTAGTTTGTTCACTTCCAGGCTTCATCCTTCATGCCCAGCTCTGTCCTAAATGGATTCTAGGCAAGGAAGGAAATGGTCTTTCATACTTGGGGTTTCCCTTTTCCCCCCTTCTGAGAGCCAGCCCAAGGGAAGACGGAGAAACTCTCCTGGAGAGTGATAGAGTGAAAGGTGGGAGACACTCAACCCCAGGCCTGAACCCTGTCAGGAAAGGAGGGGAGAAGCTCCACTTCCAAGAGAGGTAAACAGCACGACAGACAACCCTGGAGCTGTATAATAGCCCCTCCTTGTTTTCTAATGTCTGGCCCCTTAGGGATATCTCGCAGCATGAAGGACCACGTCACAAAGCCAACGGCCATGGGCCAAGGCCGTGTGGCTCACATGATTGAATGGCAAGGCTGGGGCAAAGGAAACAGCCAGCAGCAGCAGCACACGCATGAGACGGCACGCAAAGACGCCGATGCCTACTCAGACCTGAGCGATGGTGAAAAGGAGGCCCGGTTCCTTGCAGGTAGCGCTAACTTTTTGGTGCGTGGATTGGGTCGGTTGGGATGTCCCAGAGCAGAATCCCTGAGAGACCAAAGTGCAGGAACCCGAGGAGCACACTCAGGAGAGCCTGTGGGTGGTTCACGTGGGCGAAGGAGAGAGGGACTGTGGTTGGAGTGTTGCCCATGGAATGCAGCGTGGAGGTGGTGGGTGGTGGGTGTTGCTGAGATAGGACAGGAGTGGGACAGTGTGACCAAGAGATGAGGTTAAAGAGGGTGGTGAGAAGTGGAAACTTTCACACATCCCTGCTTCCCCTCCCTGTCTTCTTTGGCATAGGAGTGATGGAGCAATTCGCTATTTCTGAGGCAACTCTCATGGCCTGGTCCTCCATGGATGGTGAGGATGTGAGTGTAAACTCAAATCAGGAGAACCCAGCAGGCAACTACTCCGAGAACTATCAGGAGCTAATGGAGAGCCAAGGTGAGCTCCAGTGCCTCTTGCTAATCTTGAAACGCCCTTTCCCTGCTCTTGTTATCATGTTGCTCTCTTTCCCTCTACATTGTTTTATTCTGTAGCCTCAATTTTGGGGATGGGGATCTAGCAGAGGCATCAGCTATTTGTGGAGCTGTCCAAGGAATCTAATCTTAACAGGGAGGCTCCAAAGCCCAGTTCCTTTGCCTTTTTTGGGCACAACTGTGGAAATCTACCAGCTCTCGCAGTCAGTTGTGGGTATAACCAAGCTCATCTGCCTACTGCCTAGAACTGCCTTTTCTCTTCGCCCTCCTCCCCACTACAGGATTTACCTACCCTGTGCAGTGCGGTGCCATGCACAGGCACGCAAGCGATCTGAATGAGCCAGCTTGGCCTGGAGAGGGTGTCTAACTGTGTGTTGTTTCCCTCCTTTACTTGCAGAGCATATGGCCCAGACGCAGTATGATAGCTGGCCTCATTCCTACGTCTCGCAGGGCATGTATTGCTTAGGTTCATCCGATGCGTGGGAGACCAGTGACCAGTCCCTCATCGCTTCCCCAGCAACCGGCTCCTACCTAGGCCAGAATTTTGATGAGTCCCAGACAAACCTTCAGGAAAGCATTTTGATTCAGAGCAGCCTTCTGCAGCAGCAACAGCTGCAGCAACAGCGGCAGGAGCAGAACTTCATCCAGAGCACGGGGCTGGTCCACGTGTGGCCCCTGCAGACTGCTCAGGGTGGGAGTGGGGCTGAGTCCAGCACGTACATGGAGGACCACATTGAGGATGAAGGGAACCCGCGGCTGGAGAAGGCTCCTCTCCTAAACAAGAAGCCCTCTCCAGAGGAGGATGATGCAGTGTGCCGGGACCTGGAATCACTGTCTCCTCGAGAGGAGATGGAACACGCTGCACTGAGCCGCAAAGTCTCAGACGTCACCTCCTCTGGGGTGCAGTCCTTTGATGAGGAAGAGGGAGAAGCAAACAACTGATGCTTTCTATGAAGTTCTCATCACTGCTGAACAAAGAGAGGGGTGGCAAGGAATGAAATTACAGGGATTCTTCTCTCCAGCTCCCCGTCCTTCTGAGCAGGCACACCTTCCATTCCTGACATTTAATTATTTTTTTAAACAAGAGGAAAATCTCAAAGTGATTGACACATGAAGACCTCTTCTTTCCCTCCACCATGGACACATACTTTTGATTTTCGTTGCTCAGGGCAACACATGTGAGGTGCTTGGAGAGATCTGGATTGGTAAATCATTTCTAAATCTCTTTAATACAAAGTCTTGGCTGTGGATACAAACTCTTCTGGTACTGGGGATGTGGCTGATGAGACAGGCTTGGTATAGGGAGCGGCTATGTGGCTAGAATCCTTCTTGGCAGAATGGATGTTGCTCTGTGGACATGGTCCCCTTTGATAGAATATATGAATATAAACTGGTTTAAAATGAAGATATGGCTTTATAAATATAGATTGAACTTGTATTGTGATCATGGCTGATACAGAGGATAAGGCTGTATTTGATACAGACTGTACTGAGATGAAAGATTTGCTGTGTAACCAGATCCTCAATAGCACCTTGATACGAAATTGTAGGCTCGATGGATACAAGCTGCGCTCCGTAGGGACGGGCTGTGCTGCAATACAGATGGTGTGGCTCTGTGGGCATGGCTCTGCTGTGGCATGGAAGAATGGATGCAGATACGAATCTAACCCCGCTCTCAGATATTCATGCTTTGGTCTCTTTCTTAACTCTTTCATTTATTTGTTTCTCTCTGGCATTTCTACCTTCCCAGGAGCTGGCAGGAGTGGTGTGTCCTTTTGGCATCGGGCACTGGATGCCAGTGGAAAGGACATTTTCAGCTACAGAGACAGTCATAAAAAGCTGACTCTTGCAGGGGGCTTGAGAGCATGTCCATCTTGGTGCTGCTGCTGTATCCTTCTGTTTTTTTCCCTTGCCAGCAGTATGGGGAGACCCAGAGAGTAGGCAGCAGAACCAGGAACAGTGTGTACAGCTATGAGATGACAGATATCCAGTTTACATTGGAGTTTTCCGTTTTTGCTTTTTTTTTTTTAAACGTTTTTATATTGCTGGGTAAGTGTTCCTAACAAAGCAGTTAATAGTGGGGAAAGGCCTGTACTCCAGTCATCACTTAACAGAAATACTGCACCTTTCCCATTTCTGCCACTCCTTCTGCAGTGCCAAATGTAGCTGGAGGAAGAGGGGTGAGAGGGAGTTTTCTCCTCCTATTTATTTCTTCCTCCTGCCTATATTTTCTTCTTTTGTTTTCCTACCCCCAAGCAATGTAAATAATGCTCGGTACTTGGTCTGTCTGTTTTTCCCTCCCATCTCTTTTCTAGGAGAGCAGAAAGCTAATTTCAGGAGTTTTCCCTATTTGTACGGGTTCTATATTTTTTTTGTTAAAAAAAATATGGTTCATTGACTAGGGGGAATTTGGTCTCTTGCAATTCATCGCCATGTTTTTACAGACCTCCTTTTGGGAGGGGGAGGGCCTTTGAAAGGAAATTGAAAAAACTGTGTCCTTTTGCACTCTCACCAGAAAATAAACAGGGGCAAAAGCAAAAGAAAAAATTGCACAAGGCTATCAATTTTGCTGGAGGACTGAACAGAACCAGCAGAGATGACTCAAGTGCTGAGTTTTAATTGCAACACCTCTTGCAAGGAAGCATCAGCAAAGCATGGGTTTAGATCAGATGCTAGATCTGATGAGCTAGAGAAAGGAATTTGCCTGGACACTGCCATACTGTTCCAGGGGCAACTCTTTCTCACTTACTCTGACTCACATCTACTCCGTCTACATTTGTCTCTTCTTCGCCTCCTCTTCAGGCTTGGTGTATTTTTTGGACGACAGGAGAGTGATACATGTTCCTTTCCTGATTCAGGTTTAGTCCCCGCATGTTTGCAGGGAAGAACGGCTGAGGAGAATAAAATGTGACTGAAGTAATATCATCAAGTGTCAGAGTTCAGACAGCTCCTGGCAAGCAAAGCAGATGATGTCCAAGAATTATGAAAAGTACGAATGGGACTCTCAGGTAGAACTTGACCCCACTCAGCTTTCTCCCACTTACACAGGCAGCTGCATGAAGAGGGTCTCCTCTATGAACACCCAAGTCTTTCCAGCCAAGTCCACTTCAAGCGGATCTGTCTTCCCTCTCCATTACACCTCTAAAGGAAAGACCTTTGGGATATTTAAGTAAGACTGGTAATTTGATGTAGGTAAGAGATAAAAGTTTTTGTGACCACGTTTTTTTACCCATTTGCTTGGGCTTGCTTACATCTCTCTAAGGAGGTAGCTCTTCTCCTGAATGATGACCTTTCAATATCTCTTTAAAGATGTTTACACATTCAGGTGCTAACCTCCCCTGGGCAGGAGGGCTTGATAAAGATGATCTCCTACAGTTCTTGCAGGGCCAGCGTTAGCTCATTGTCCTGAACTGCTTTGGGTCTAGCCATGGAGCAGGGCCTAGGAAATCACACTAGCCAGAACAGGGAGCCTGGGCAAGTGCCAAGGGCACCTCAGCAGATGACAAATGAGTAAGTGTTAACCTTTTCTTATTGCTTTTTTAAAAAGCCTTCAGGGAAACAAAAATGGTCAGGTATGTTCCTTTGTGGGAGAAGGCTTGGGTAGCTTGTTGCTTTTTTCTCCAAACCATTTTGTTCCCACGTGCCTCTCCAGGACCAATCTGGATGTTTACGGTAACTTTCAGAGTAGCTTCTAATGATCCTTCTGTGTTGTTTACAGGATTGGGACAAGCGGGTCAACTTGTCCAGGGCTTCTTTTTCTTTTAATGTGGACATGTGGTATGTTTACTAAGCTGTCTGACTGATTTCTAAAAGTTGTGCATTATCTCCATGCAAGGCAGTGACAGAAAACTATCTACGTGGGAAAAAGTGTGAAAAAAAAAAAAAAAAATTGACATTATAGAAAAATCTATGGAGTTCAATAGGAAGAGAAAACCTATCTGTAGAGTTTTCTAACCTCTGTGGAATGGCATAGAGAATTATACCCTGCTGTATAATTCTGTAACCTGATCTCTAGAAACCTGTAGATAGACCCTCATCCTCTGTGGATTCAGACTGGTTTGAACACTACTCTCTATAAAAACTTTCAAGCTTGCTAAATTCTAGAATTTTTTTTCATAAAGGTCTCGACTTTCTGTGAATAATAAAATTTCAGCCTTTGGGGGGGGGGACAAAAAAAAAAAAAAAAAAGAAAAAGAAAAAAGGCTGTTTTCCATGACCTCTCCACAGTCCAAAAGAGAAATGTATCTACATTTCCTAGGAGCTTGACTGGAGAGAGCAGGTCTGCCCATCCACACTTGCTCCCTGAGTGAGCATCCTGAGCTGAACTGGAAAGGCAGTTTGAATCTCTTTGAAAATGGTTTGTATAACCTGGCCTTTTCTTATGTAACAGGCCTGCTGCTTGTGTGTATCCAATATCAGAGAGAGGGACCTGGAACCTACTGTACATTTCCCAGAAAAGCTGTTATTATGTAGCTACACCTATTCAAGCATATGGAAGGCACAGGTGCTCCGTGAGCAAAATTTGGCCTGCAGTTCCTTTATCCTGGTGAGGAGGGATGAGTTGGAGAGAGTCCAGCCAAATACTCAGAGCCCAAATTGAATCTGTGAGGCTGAAAATAAGAAGGAAAGGTAAGCTCAGTATCCCTGATCTACAGTTACTAAGAAACTGAGCCCTACTGTTCATTTACACAAACCCTTTGTAAAGCAGAGCTGCACTACATAAAAATTTGGGATTTTCTTGAAGCAGCGGAGGTAGAGGATTCCCATCTTTCCCCCCAAGCCTTTGTCTTCAGCCGGAGCTCATTGAAATTATTGTGCTGAACACGAAGGAAGGCTTAAACACAAGTGTCCCTAATTGAAAAAGATCTCAGATTCCACTACAAGAAAATTCTCTCTTGTTCCTTTTCCCATGATTGCTCATATCTGATCAGTTACACTATTTCATAAGGGGTTTTTTTTATATAAGTCTTAAACTTTGTTTACGAGCCTTGTGAGTTCTCTTCAACTCCATTACCTCAGGCTCTGGGATGGAGAAGTCAATCTGCTTCTTTCAGTTACTGTGCCTCTAAATCATCTTATTCTGGAAAGCTGCTGACAAGTGACCCACTTGCTTTCCCCCCCTTAAAAACTTTAACATCACCTTTCATGGTAGGCTTGCAGCAGAAAACCATACCTCTAAGTTTAACCATACCTCTAAGCTGATCAAACGGTGAGCTGCCGTGGAGGAGGCAGCCCTCTGCCCTGGCAGCGCTCACCTCCCACAAGCCTTGTGCAGATGCTGATGCGCAGCTGACCCCATAGCAGGCCACTGCACTTTTATCCTACTACAAAAGTGAAGCGGGAACAGCTGTGAGCAGAGGGGGAGAGAGAGCACTATTCTCAGCAGCTGGCCTTTATATCAGGTTAGGGAAACTGGGAAAGTGCACTTTGAAATGGCATCCTCATGATGAGTCTAAGCTGCTAAAAGGAGCTGTCGTGCCTCCTCCCTTCATCACCACCAGCTGTTTACTTCTACTGCCTGAGAAGCACCAGTGCTAACAGTCATTTGGCTGCCCAGGAACTGGCCCCGTTGAAAACTAACTCTGTCCCCTATCAAAAAAAGGGTTTCAGTGGGATCAGCTCCTTGTATTGTTTCACTTGGTGAGGCAAACATCACCGAGGGCTAGTGAAATGTGTGGATGGTCATGTTGAAGACTATTTCTTTGGTTGCATATGCAACTTAAATTGGCTTAAGCTGATTGTGAGATATCTGTCTGAGAAGAATAAAGCCAGCTGAGGTACCAGTGAGGACATTTTCCCCCCTTCCTTCCCTAGTGTTTTCCCTAGAATTTCTAGTATGCTCTTATCTGATTTGGTCTTTGTTGTTATTTAATGCCCTGTTATTTCCCTTACTCTTCCCTCCTCTTCCACAGGCTCCTTTGAGATAAACCCTTGCAATCGGGCAGGAGGAGATGAGTAACTTGATATACGCATGGAATTAATAAAATTAACATGCACGAATCTCGTATGCGCTCAGTGATTAGACTCCATGGCAGCTAAAGATACTGATAAGTCTTCTGTAATTGCAAGAGGCAGAGCCTTGTGCAGGAGTGAAGCACAGCTGTTGGAGGTGAGGTTTATCCCTATCTTTTAGCCAGTTCCAATCTAGTGTGAGATCCAGAATGGCACTTCACACCTAGGCAGAGTCTGTGTGTGATGTACTGTGTACAACAACAACAACTAAAAAATCTTAGTTGTAGGCCCAGAGAAGAGACCTGGAGAAAAGGAAACTGTTCTCTTCATTTGACAGAGGTATGAAGTATGGTGGTGAGTCAAGGTAGTGTGCAATAGTACGGGCTTGTGGACAACTATGGGTGCTCTGTGCAATAGCAAGGAGAAATCTAGCCAGAGAGGGGAATACATTAAGAGAGAGGCTTGGGAAAAGATCAGGAAAAGTTTGACATCTTATGTTTGCACAACACAGGTAGGAAGCTTCATGGCAGACTCCAGGCAGAATGGGCTCAGGTGTAGAATTGCTACACAAGCTGTAGCTCCAGGATTGGTGCAGCTTATGGTACTCCTTAGTCCAAGCCACACTTCTTTCTGTGAGTCAGAGTGACAGGAAAGAGACCTCCCTGAATTTGGGCACCTACTGGCTTCTTTTTTCCTCATCTTTGAAAAACAGTTCACAATATGCTTAATTCTTCTGGGGAGTCATATAGGAAATACAACAAGTAAGAACTTAGTCGTTGTCCAAATGAAGTTAATGTGAGTTATGTTCTCGCTGGAAACCCAAAATATCTAAATTTAGCTCAGTTTGCCTTAACCGTTGTATTGGTAATTGCCTAGAAGGAGAAACAAACTCAAATAAATCCACCTCTAAATATTGTAGAGAGCAGAGCAATGTTGGCATAGTTTAAGCTCTTCCTTCTAATTTCTCCCAGATGGAATTTCCCATGTTCCTTGTTCAGACAGCTCTAAACAATCTGGCATTTCCCTTATACTAACTCTTTGGCTTTTTCCAAAAGAAAAAGGAAAAGAAAGGAAAGATTCGTTGGTTCTCCTCCCCTGTAGCAATCTGACAGGGAAAGTTTTCTATGCCATGGCTCAGGGAACGGAAAAATAAACAGGGAAAATGTGAGTAAAGTAGCGCCTATTAGAACTCAATGTATGTGTAGGACAGCCTATAGTCAGTAAAGCGCAGTCTCGAATATGAATGCAATCTGTAAAGTCAATGTCAGGTGCCTCTTTTGTACCATAGGCTTTTCCCAGGCTGAGTAGTAGTGAACCTGCACAGGGGCAGAAGAGAACAGCTGGACCTCTGTGCCAGATCAATGTCTTTCTGGCTCAGAACATGTCATGGAGCCTGTTGGGGACAGGAGCCTGTCCTGTCATGGACAAGACTGTTGGGGACACTATGCTCTCTCAGCAGCACAGCCAGGTTCATTAATTGACTGGGGTAGGGATAAAGACAAATTATTATTATATTAACGAATGGACATGGAAGACATTAGAACATTAGGGTCAATTTACATCCTTGCACTGACTTTTTTCCCCAGCATAGGCGGAACAAAGTGTTATCTTTTCCTTGGAAATCAAGAGAAGCTCTATGATTGTCAGTGTTGGTCTGCGCAGAAGAAAATAAATGTGATGTATTTTTCCAGTGCAGATACACATTGTTGGAAGAGGAAAAATTTAGTCAGGCTGTGACTCTCTGAGAAACAGTATGTTTACCAAAACTGTAAAGACTTGTTCAAGGATGTTCTCAGTGCAGGTATTACAGAATCATAGAATTGTTTGGGTTGGAAGGGACCTTAAAGATCATCTAGTTCCAACCCCCCCTGCCATGGGCAGGACTTAACTACTGATGAGCAGTAGCTGCTGTCTTCTGGGAAGAGAGGGGTTGTAGTGTTCTGTGGAAAGAATGCTACTGAGGATCTTCCTCATCTCCTTTGACTGGGGACATTATAAATGCCCTCTGAAACCTAGTCTTGTTTTTCCTTTCCCATAAAGGATCAAATGTCCGTGCTAGCAAGACAAAAACATCTAAAAAGGCTTTTCTCCATTATGGAGACAAGATCATGCACCAAGATTTACTTCTAATAAGATAAAGGCATCTAGTCTAGATTCACTGGCCTTCTGGAATCATTTTCATTGGGCATGAAATCCAGTCATGAGTTGGAGGTCAAAAGGTTAAGAACCCACTTCCAGAGCTCTGCCAAGTTCCCATGAGGCAAGTACAGGTGGGCTTCCCTTCTTTTCAGATACTGCATGTGTGAGCAATGTAGCAAGCCAAAAGCTCTTTTGCAGGTATATATTCTTGTTTGGCTTCAATTTTTCTTCTCTGATTTGTGGATGTTGTGCATGATCGGAGGTCTCTAGGAATCCCTACACTATAAAATTGGGACTCAAGTAATTTTACAGGGAACAGTATTTCTCTTGTTCCAGCTCTTTTCAGAGATGGGAGGGTACAGACTGAGGATTTGGGAGGTACAAGGGTGGTGGATGGGAGTGTCAGGGGTGGCATGCGGAATGGATTCCTGAAGCATGTTTAAAAGTAACTAAAGGCTTGGGTCTTCAAATGTTGTATTCTCAGTATCTGAAACTGCTTTAGCATAAGCGTATGGGACAACGGATGTTGCTGCAAAGCAATTTTAAAGAGCTTCCCCCAGGCCTGTACACATTTCCATTAGGGGGGAGGCTGCATGGTGATTATATGTGTTCTTTCAAGCTAGTGTTTACAGAGGTGCATTGATGTTTGGGGGGAAAGTACTGAATGGAAGTAAAACAAAAAGGGAAAGGGACCCACTACTGAAAGCTTTCATCCTTACCTTGTCCCACACTAGCCCTTAATAAGTCTGATTTGCCTTTGGTCTTCCAGCTCCAAAACATGTTTGCCTGAAAATTTTTGTTGGATATACTTCGCATGTTTTGATAATGTGACTTATGAGATAACACTTCTACAAAGATATATATAAATACATACATGTACAACCACATACATACATGTACACACACTACATATAGACTTAGGAAACTATATGGCACTATACACCTCCATGCCTGTATGTGGCAGCAACCACAGTAAAGGAGGGGAGGTAGCTCAAAATAGCATGTACAGTCCTTTATGGAGTTGTTATTAAACAGAATGTGGTCTTGCCGTCCTGGCTGGTGGAAGTGTTTTATTTCTGTGGGACTGGTTCCAGGGGAGTTGCGTCTGAGGAAGGAGGATCCTAGGAAGAGGGGGTGGGTCTCAATGAGATAGTCTGATGGAGGACGTTGAAAAGGATCCATGGTGGCTTGGAGAAGCATCGCAGAGTAGGAAATATATGATACACTATTTCTCATTAAGAAGATAAGAACATCACATGTTCAACTATACAGGGCTGAAATCTCACGTGTGCCCATGGCTACCATGACACAAATCCCAGGCCATTGTGGCAGACCTGATGATGGACAGCATCACATTGATGGGATCCTCTAGTTTAGCATAGAGTCAGTTTCCCTGTTACACTGAAACAGCATTTTCCAGATGATACATTTAAGTTTTGTCCCAATACTGGTGACATGCAGACACATCTGGTGCAGAGTTGGACAGAAGTTTCACAACAGCAGGTTAGGACAGGACACAAAGAGGAGTCTGATGCTGGGGTTGTAAAAGGCACTGACACTGGGTAGCAAGACTCTGGGTTCACATTCCAGTTTTAAAATAGGTGCTTCTCAGCCTGCTGGCCTCAGAGCAGGTTGGGGAATTGGTTGACCCAGAGGAAAAGCAGCATCTCTGCACTTCCAACATTGTTGTATCATCTGCTTCTGATTTAGGACATTAGGCCAGATCCTGTAGTGCTTTGTTTACCATATGAGAATTTTAAGTTCTAGCCATGAAAGATACCTGTTTTCTTGTGAAGCAACTTGCACTTTTCCAGTGGTTCTTACAGGGGCTAAGCACTGTCACTTGCCCTGCTTAAGGGCAATCAGTCAGGGCTATTTAGCTGAGCTTTGCTTTCTGTGTGCTATCTGAAGTTAATTTGCTTCCTTCCAGTTTACCTGCCTTTGCTACTGAATAGATTGCCACCCACCCCCTGGTATGTATGTCTGCATGATTATGTTCATATAATTAATTGTGACTTACATAAGACACATATACTTAACTCCTTTAGGTTTTTGGGTTGTGTTTTTGTCCATTCTTTAAGTCCCCTAGTACTTGCTCCTGGTTAATTTTTTCCAAATGGCCTCTAAATTGTCACTATTTTTTTGAAATGTAGTGTGTCAAATGAAATCGGTTATGCCACTTATATTTAAGACTTGAGTCCCTGAGCCTGGAAGTCATACCTCTGCATAGGAAAGGTTTTTTTCTTAATTTGACATTATACTGCAAAGATGGTGTCCAGCTGCTGAGTGCTTCACCTAACAAAACTCTTTTACCATTATACCAGTCTAAATTTATCCCTCAGTTAAGTACGTCTCCTCTGGATTTAGCCACTTATCCCCAACGTGAACCTCATTCTGTGGTATCTGCCCCAGTCTCTGATCTCCACTTTCTGTTTATTTCTCTGTTTAGACTAGATGGCAAATCTACCATATGTTTCTCTCATGTTACTGTCTTACAAGCTCTCATATGTTACTTCCAAGTCATTAATGCAAACAGTAAATAAAAAGGGTATAAGACCATTCTTGCTGCACACCTCACTGGCTTCACACTTTGCCAGCTGCAAGGGTATTTTCTATACAGTCCCTCAGACAGTTCGTATCTTCTGTGCCAGAGAAACTGCAAATTTGATTTAAGCATAAGATTCTGTGACATATTTGGTCATAATCCAACCATTTCACAGCTCCCATTTCTTTTCACAGCCCATTTGCTTAAGTGCACTATAGAAGTTTGAGCGGGGGGCGGGGGAGCAGATTAAATTTTTTTTTGGCACATGTGCCTCATAAACCTTCCATTACTGTCTTTTGCACTTGTTTCTGTGTGGAAAAACTGAGAAGCTTCTAACTTGAGTTTGTGTCACTTTAATTCTGAACATATCTTAGTAGGTCTTGTATTTTTACCTTCTGTTCTTCAAAGTAAGTAGCTGTTCAGTAAATAGCCAGACACTAGCAGCTTTTAGATTGTTGTTCATATAAAGCAGGCAATTCACATTTACATTTCTCTACATTCTGTTTCCTTTCTAAATTTGCTACTGGACTTTTCCTTAACATACTTTGACCTCCGTATCAGGTGCAATCCTTCAAGTTAGTTAGATATGTTTCAGTAACTAGCTTTACTACAGAGCACAAGATGCTTGCACAGGCAGCACACCAAAACTGCTGGGATGTGAGCAAATGCTCATTTGAAAGGCCAATGCTTGAACTAGTAATAGGTTTGGTTGAGACTGGCTTCATTTAGGTAGCACACTAATCCCAGCAGTGTCCACGGTAGCGTCTTTAGTACTGTGAGACTGCATCAGGATTTACCTCCAGCAAGCTGAGGGAGGGGGAGACGTGGCTCAAAGTACAGGCAACCAACCCAATTGCAGAGCTATTTACTACAGCACACCCGTGACTTGAAAAAGGTGATGTTTGTGTGTGTGCGTACATGTGCACAGGGGCTGTTTGTCCAGTATGGGGGGGGCACACAACAAGAGCCTGTGGTTTATGGTCAGGACCAGTTTAAGCTTGTCTACCACAAATAAAGCCTTAAAAAATTTGCATCACATGGCTTAAAATAAAAAATGTTTTTTCTCTATTTGAGAATACTAATGCTTAGGCATGGCTTTTGTGCGGAAATATTAATTATTGGTCTGCAGTGCTGATTAAATTGTTATGAGAGCTCTGCCCAGATCCTTGCTTATATAGCCATGAACAACTTACTGCTTGCTATGACAGTGTTTTTAATAGTGTGTTTTTAATTATACCCTTCCTGGAGTTAGACTAATTTGGCAAAGAGGGATCTTTACTTGCTCAGCTGGTTATTGCCCTGTCTTGTACTCTTTGGCCACAAACCACACACTTCTATATAGTGTTTGCATAACTGGGGAGAGGGGGGGAGTTATTTTTTTATGAACTCTTGATTCTGCCTGCCTTTATTTCTGCTTGTAGTAACTGGTTTTGTCCATAGGTTTAGCAAACTAGATTGTTTTTAGTCTGAAATAATTTGCCAACCAAAAAAAGTTATGTTGTTGAGGCAAATTTTTCTTGTTGTCCGTTAGTCCATCTCCATGTGTTTCCCCCCCTCATCCGAACCATGACCAAGTCTCTTAGTCTTGTCATAACTACCCAAAGTCCTATCTGTTTTCTTGTCAACCTTAAGTCTTCCGTATTTTTTCAGTTCTTTATATTGAGAGTTTAAAAACAAGACTTCTGCTTTCACATTTAAATGCCATGTAAAAGGAGGAGTTCAACTTTTTGCTAGATTAAATTTAATAGATAAATTTCTTGCCTTCATTAACTGAGTATCAGTAAACCAGCAATTAGTTGAGATTAGAACTACATTTATCTTGAAGATAAAAAGTCAAATAAATTTTTTTTAGGGCTTTTGGTAGTGGTGGTGGTGTTTTCCCAAAGCTTTCTGCTCTGATGGAGATGTTTCACTATCATGTTCTTCTCAGACTATTATATGTGGAGTACCAAATGCAGTGCAGCAGGTGCTTGGAGTTGAAAATGCTGAACAAGACCAGCTCTATTTTAGTGCTTTGAGTGGTAGTGGCAAGCTTGGCGTAACATGAATCTCTGCCCAAAACAATGATTCTAAGCAACTGTACATGCTATTTAGGAGAAAAGCAAGCTTCTGTGGTTCAAAACAGCCTCAGAGCTTCTTGTTTTTCAAGGTTTGTACTTGGAGTTTTGGGGGCAGATCTGAGATTTGACTTTCTAGCTGAGTGGGAAGGCCTCACTGCTGATGATACAAATTCAGGGGGATATTTTGGGTTGGGGAAAAAATGACTTTTGTGTGTAGGTAGCCAAGTCTGTGCTGCTTGGATAGGATGAGAGATGCAGGTTTTAGAGTGACAGATCAGCATGACTTTGCCTGGCAAAGGTTTCAAGTTTAAACTTTGAAGGGGCATACTGGGATTGCCTGAGAGGGTGCGAGCTTAGAGTTCCCTTGACAGAGGTCCAGTGTCAGTTTACTGCACATTTTACACCTATTAAAGTACTTGGCATCAGCTCAGTGAAGATTTTTATTGGTAAAATGGAAGTGGAAACTTCTTCAGCCATCACAAACCATCTTTGCAGTATGTTTTTGTCCCCTCCTGGCTCCCTACACACATTCATGTATGCATACTTTTTCCCAGGTGAGAAAACGGTGCAGATGAATGCTGCTTCTCCTCCAAGGGTGGGGGCATACCTGGAACGGATCTTGAGTAATGCATCCAAAGAACAGCAGTAACACCCACTTTTCAGCTTCCCCACAGAGAGCAGTCCAGCTCCTCATGCTACCTCTGGGACAGCTAAAGGCAATAGGAATGGAGAGAGATGTGTGTGTGCACATATGGGCACATGTGTGTGCTTTTGTACTCTCAAGTGGCAAACCTCAAGAAACTTTACAGGTTAGCTTGTGTCTTAGTCTGAGCTCCCCAAGCCTCTCCATGTGTATCATTTTTTTGTTCCAGATTCATCTCCCCCAGCTCACAATCTGTCTGTCATGACTCACACACTCTCTGGCTTTGATTTAGACTCCATCTGCTTTCTCAGCCAGTCAGATCCCAGTTCTTCTGTAACACACCGTAGCAGAAGTGTGGGACTGGAGCAGAACATATATCTGTATTCAGGAGAGAGGAGGGGGAGATGTATTGACTCCAGCCTCAAAGTTTCTCCTTGTCTCATCTCTCTTGGTGCAAGCATTTGGCTAAGCTGCAAAATGTTAAGTCTGTACTTGCTGGTAATAAGGCTGGGGCTGACTTGGAGAAACTTGTCCTTCCTGAGGTGTGTGGACCCTCAGATCAGATTTGGTCTCAGAGTGTTGCCACTCACCACACATTTCTGGGTTTTTAAAAGGAATGTCCTTTCTCTGCTGCTTATTTAAAGGACTATCGCAGTTCCCTGAGAAAAAAATAGCAGTTGTTTTGCCTCTTCTCTGCAGGCAGGGGAAGGTGACACAAAGGTAGCAGGGACGCCATGTGCTAATGCCTGGCAGCCAGAAATGTGCCACAACCCTCTGGTGGAGGCAGGCAGCTGGTGTGCGCAGGAGACTTGCCCTCAGATCACCACTGTCTTCTCACAAGGACAGGGTGACCCTCGGAGGACTGAAGATCACTTGGGCAGGGAAAGGCTGTCCCCAGTTAGCTTATAGACGGGGATCACGTCTCAAAGACAATGCAGAGCTGGTGGGCTCTGAATTCCAGACAGCAAAAATGAATCTCTCCCTCTTCAAAAGACTAGCTGGGGAGATTTCCCTCTACTTTAAGCTTGTCACAGACTCTCCCACCCATGAGCATCACCAGAGAGGGACTGGTGCAAGGTCAATCCTTGGAATTAAAGCCAGGAAGGAATTTTCCTAGGGAGACTGGGTTAGAGGTAATGATATTTTTCACTTGCTCCTGAGACAGCTTATGAAGAACCACCCATTAAGGTGAAACTGGTCACTCTTAGATAATGCTTTACTAATCAGGAAAGGGGATGTGGTCCAACATCCAGGAGAATACCCCCAAGAACATGTTCTCAGAGCCTGGATTTCTTCTCTGTTGCTGATAAGGGGCAACACATCCAATAGGCTGCTTGGGACTGCATCTTAGTGTTATGACACACCAAATATATGATAGAGATGTAGAATGTTAGAGGAAAGCTACAGAATACACAGAATTTGATTTTGCCTATTTACTGAGAAAACCTCACGAGGACAGTGGGTTAAAGAAAGCAGCGTCTTATCTTTGGACGCTAAGGTTTTGCATGCATGACACGAACTGACAAGACATATTTTTGCAAGATACAGATCAAGATCTGCTCCAGATTTAGAACAGGAATAGAGAGGGATGCTGCAGACAAAGGTTGAGGTCTCTGCTGTTAGTCACAATGGAGACAAGCTGGCAAAAGTGAGAGCTCACAAAAGTGAGATTCTCAGATCTGAGGTATGCAGAAATATGCGGAAAGTAGGCAGGGTAGAATTACCAGGAGAGAGCGCAGGAGTTTTCAGAGAGAAACCTGTTTTCAAAGTGTAGAAAATGTGGCCTCCCTCTGCTGTATTTCTTGGCAGCCTGCTAGCACTCCATAATATTTTTTTTTCTAGTTCTTATATTTTAAGACTATAACTTTGTAAAAATTGTGAACAATGTTTCAGAGCGACAAACACAGGTATTTGAAATGTAGGTGCATACATGCTGTTTTACTCCTCTTCCTCCAACACTGAGGATGCTCCCTCTTAAGATTTTCCCATTCTATTTAAAAATTCCAGGGATGATGGGAAAACAAAGAGGCTTTCCTCCCTTCCAGTGCTTTTCTTAGAGCCCTGGCTGAATCTAAGACATGAGACATAGACCAAATATTTTCCTTCCATCTGTTTTTTAGGGCATGGCTCGGCTAAAGGACAGAGGAGAAGCTCCTAATTGCACCCCCATCCAGGAAAATCCCAGAGTAAAAATTGAGGAAGAGGAAAAATGTTCTGCATGGGAATGTTTGGGGGGGATGCAAGATAAGAACTAGTGAAAAGGAGCTGCAGGAGCATGGACACGATTGCAGTCAGAAGCAGCAATATGCTTCTAGGCTGGAGGTCTGGCCATGTTTACAGTTGTGCATGCAGGCCAGGCGCGACTGGAAGGATGACACCAATGGAGAATAAGAGCTGCTCCTCCTCCACTTTCCACAAGGCAGATTGACCCAGAGCATCCTGACTGTGTCCAGCAGTATTCATGTCCTGTTACAATCCCTTCTGCCATGTTATGTAGACATGGTAGAAGCCTTAGCATTATAAGCCTGCCCTTAGCCACCTTGCAGTCCACATCTGACTCCTGCACACAGCTGTATAGTCCAACAGCCTAACAGTATTTGCAGAGAAAGAAAACAGCAGAAGAAAGGGTCAGTCGAATGCCCCTTCTGCCAGCTGAATCAATGCTCTGTGGGGATTGCAAAGAACATCCAAAAGTATCTCTTTGAGGAGCAAACACAAAAAGACTGGCTCAACTGAAGAGTGTGATGGACTACTCCCCTCACACCAGCTATAAGGGGACATCCTCATCCTCATCTTCATCCTCATCCAGGTCAGTGGAGCGTAGGCTTATGTCCTTGAGGATGTCTGAAATGTTTTCAGCCACTGGCCCTGTCAGCTCCATCTCGTCCAACTCAGTATCAGTGGCATAAGTGGAGTACGGGACTTCCCCCTCATCGTGCAAGTGTGAGGACTGGGGGGAGTGTGAGCAGGGGGGCAGTGGGCTCTCTGTGCCCAAGTCTGCTCCTTGCTGTGCTGCCACCATGCAGTTGTCCTGCTGGCTCCACATCCGAGTGGCCTGACTGACCTTCTCACTGCTGGTGGAAGTCCGGTTGGTATCGCGGAAGCTGGCAAGGGGTGGGCGGAGGCGAACTCCGGAGCGTGTGGAGCCTTCTATTGCCTTCTGGAGCTATGAGAAGAGAGAAAGTTCAGAAAAAATTGATGAAAGGGAGGCTGACCCAGCCCTACCCAGCAGAAGTTCATCTATCTCCAGGGTAAGGGGAATACAAATAGAGAGAGTCACAGCTCTACCTCTGGGGCCTGTGGAGATCATCTTTTACAGTGGTGGTGTAATTTTCCGTTCCACGGTAAATAACTAATTCCACACCACTTTTAGAGACAGTAATAGCCACCCAGTTAAGAGCCCTATGTTCATGAAAAGGATGAACCATCTAACATCCCTGTAAAAAACTGCCTCCTCTGAAATAAAGTAGCAATCACAGTTATATACATTCCCAGCTGAATCCTCTAGCACCTGTAAGTTATTGCAGTGATCCACAGTACATTTACAGTTGATGAGGAAGAGATGAAAGGATCTGTACTTACCTCTTCCAAAGCCAGTACTCCTCTTAGCTTCCCCATACTGGTTACATAGGCATGGCTGAGGCCCAGTAAGGAGAACAATGTATGCGTCTATGAAGAAAACCACAAAATACCATTTCAGGGACTTTGGCAACTGGTAACATGGTACTTGGTGCTAGAGCTGGGACTTGGGATTTAGAAATGGGAATCACAAAGGCGCACAAGTCTGCAGTTATCCCAGTGAGAAACTACCTCTTCCCTTCCCCTTTTGTAGCTAGCAAATACTACCCTTTGGTCCTTCTACTGTGCAGCCATAGTTGGGAGTGTGTTGACGATGGAGAGCACATTCTTAAGGTCACTCTCATCCTGCATCTGGCAAACGAGATTCACATGCAACACCCTGTGTATGCGGGGACTTAGCAGATCCTGTTTCATTTTGGTGCTGGAAATTGAACTATCATATGCAATATGCAAAGTCAGAACCTGCTTAGGTTATTTATTCTAGCACTTTCCTTAACACTAGAAGATTTCTTTTTTCCTGTTCCAGAATATTTCATGTCAAAACTTAAGCTTGTTGCTGCTTATCCAGTGCAGTGAGAACACTGAGAACAAGATATTCCCTTTCTTTTACAAAGCCTTCTTAAAAGGACAGATATCACACTGCTATCAGTCTTCTTTCCTTCAGCCTAAACATCCTCCATTATTTTGCTGTTCTTCATAGATCAGGCTTTCTAAAAGTTTCAGCATTCTCAGTGCTAATTTGTGGCCTATTTCCAACCTCCAAGTTATTTATGCCGAGATCTACCTACACTTTACCTGTGGCCTTACATGAAGTCATTCTTTCACAGCTGGTGTTTGCCTTTTTTTTTTTTTAACATCACATGAGATATTGAATGTCATGTTCAAGTGTAAAGTAGGGAAAATCTCATTTCTCAGGAACAAGACATTTTACCCTAATGTAGAAGAAAATCAAACTGGTTAAATACAATTTGATCATGATAAGCAGTGATATTCTTGCTATTGTCAGTAGTCTTACATTTAGTTCTAACTATGCATACCTCAGATGGTTTGATTATTTATTCCTGCATTTTTTGTGCATCCAAGTTTACTTGTCTGTAATTTCAGAGTTTCTCATCTGCTCTTTTTTATGAGGTATGAATCCTTCCCCATTTGCAGTCTTCACCTTCAGGTGTAATTTCTTGGTACCCCTGTATTCTCAAAGACAAATGCTAGTGGTTTTCAGATTACTTCAGCCAGCCGTTCCAAAAACAGCAAACTCTTCTTAAGTATATGCTAACCTGTTCTTATTTTGCTCAAGGCTGAGATCTTATCCCTTTGATAACAGTAATTAATTAATTTTGTGCAAGGCATATGCTGACTGTTCATGTTAAATTAATACTGATAAAAATATGCACTGTGCAATTTTGCTTCAGTAGACTGCTTTCCCTTTCCACTGAGTGAAAGCCCAGTCCTCTCTTACTCCTGATACACATTGGTTGCTTTTATCCCCAGTCATCCTGTTGTAACTCTAGAAGCTGTATGATCCAGCTTCCTCTTTCCTTGTGCTTCAGTTCAATGAGGAGCCTATGGTATAGGGTGGTTTCAGGCAACTCTTCTCAAGCACTGCGGCAGACTCTACATCCTGACAGAAATGCCCTGAGAAATCCAGGACTACTCATTCCAGTGCTGCACACTGATAAAGTAGAGTGTAAATCTCAGTGTAATGCTCCCAGCAGCAAGGCATACAATGCTTCTGTTAATGTAGTGGCTGGAAAATCGTATGTGATGTCCAAAAGCTATTTTAATAAATGCACTCAGACTTCTTATCATGTAGCCTTTCATTTTGAAGGAGATTGGAGGCACACGCAGAAGGTAATAGGAGCAAACTGACTTCTGTAGCTGGATGTGGAAGTAGCTGGTGATAGTAGTTGTAGGTGAAGACAAGGAGAATAAGTCATAGACTAGACTTGCAATGACAGATAGGGTGGAGAAAAACAGTGTATGCCTCAGAGAGACATCTGCACCCACCTTGTGCAGGGAAGTTCTCTCCACTAGTTGGAAAGGGGAAGGGTCAATGCGGCAGCTGTCAAAGCACACGTTCTTGTTCAGCTCCTCCTGTTCCCAAGCATCTATCTGACACAGGAAAGAAGAGGAATCACTCTTAGAGTAATCAGCAGTGTTGCTGTCTTCTGTACCCAAACCTGTCCCATTCTCCTGTTAATGCTTCTTCCTTCCTGTGTAGATCATTCATCTTGCCCATTATATCACACCCCTCAGATTTCCCATCCTTTCCTTGCCAGATGTCAAGTCCCTGTGGAAACAGAGGAATTCCAGTACCTCAGAGGTTTTCTGAGGAGGTGAGGTTTTGCTCCTTCCTGCTTAAAGAGGAAGTGAACATCTTAGCTTTTGTTTCTGAGTGCACCTTCCCCTTGTCATTGCAAGATAATTGTTCCTTTGTGTAAAAAATGAAGGAACAACATAGACACACAGAAAGATTTAGGTGAGGGGGGACCTGTGGAGGTCTCTAGATCAAAACCTGCTCAGAGCAGGGCTGACTTCAAAGCTAGATTGGATTAGTCAGAGCCTTACTCAGCACATCTAGCAGAACAATCTCTTCTCTTATTGGGTGAGACTTGCCTCCTGTGCAACTCTAAGAAGAAAATGGCTTTAGCTATGGCTGTATGTGGCAATCACTGAGGTTGTTGAGTTCAGGAAGTATTGCAAGTGATAGGAAATGGGCAAAAGAAGTAGTCAATTAACCTTACTCCCTTTCTGCACACAGTCTTACCTCTTCTGGCCTCATTGTGTCAATGACTTCTACCGGCTCCTGTAGGAGAAAACACTGTTCAGGACAAAGAACCCACAGTTTCACAGAGTACAGAAAGGAAAAAATTGCACAGCCTCCTCACCCCATGTGGCCCCCTTTTTGTTCCAAATAGTATATTACTGTTTAGATTTTCTTTATACTAGTACATTATAAAATGTACCCTGTACTTGCTGTGCTTCCCTTGCCAATGAAGATTGACTATGGAATGCTGGTGGAGCAATTCAGATACCTAAACATGGTCATCTAGTACTGTTTTAGATGCTCTCTGATATCCCACGTGGGGTCCAACCACTGCCCTGAAGTGGATGGCTCTGTGTGATATCCACCAACCCTGCACAGCTATGCCAGATATCCAAGGTCATCTAACATAGCACAAGGCAAAAGCATTTTTTCATTTTTATCTGTCCAAAACTGTTTGCCAAATGGAATAGAACTGCACTTTATTCCAGGTTAGCCAAAATAGCATTAAGTTGTTCACTGAGAAAAAGATGCCCACACTCAGTCATGATGGTAGCCTTGACACCTGAGCACAGATGGCTCTTTAGGAAGATGCACACTCCTTTACAGTAATCACACCCTTTCTCCTTGGAGAGAGTTCCCCACTGATGCTGTCAGAGTTCAGGACCATAAGCGTGTCCACGCTTTGGCCAAATGGTGAATGGCTTTGAGTAGTAGGTTCTATTTCCATTGCATTCCTTCCTCTCTTCAGGGTATGACTAGGCTCTCTGTATCCCTAACCTGGACGGCACTCTCTGTTTCAAGTGGACGGTTGTGATGGCACAAGAGTTGCTGGATCAGTTGCCTCAAACTCCTGAAATTGCCTGAAGGATGAAAAGAAACACATGGCTAAGAAAGAAGAACATGTGAGAGACAAAAATACAAAGCCCCATGCCCATCTCCTTGCCCCAGACAGGCTGGGAAATAATATGAGGGACATAGTAGATGATATATGACAGGGCTGAGCCAGTCACAATCTAGCACTCAATTTGTAAGATTGTGTCTGGGACATGCCAGAATAAATATTCCTATGCAGTAGCTTGTCCTCAAGAAGAGGAAACAAACCATTACAAAGTAGCCCTTGCAGATAATAGTCATAATAAGTGTTCCTGAAGAAAAACAACCAGAAGCAAGACTACTGAGACAGTAAACAATCTGATAAAAGGGACAGACTGCTGTGATGAGAGGTTTCTGCAGTCCACAAGGAGAATGTGGTCTGGAGGATGACTATGGGAAGGGGAGGTGAGAATTTGGAAATACCTTCAAAGAGTTATCAACAGCCTGAATGTGATAGATACAAAGGGGTGAGAAGTCCATGGGTTGTGCCAGTAGTGTAATGGTGGGAATGAAAAAGACTGCAGAATTATTCTCTCAGGCAGAACAGTCAAGAATTAACAAAGAGGACGAGACAGGGTTTGGTGCTGTTGTGAAGTGAACAAGGCTGTGGAGGAAGGTTGGTCAGAAACAATGACAACTGTGAGCCAAACTAAAAATTAAGTCAGGGAAAGCCTCGTGAAGTCCCCCCTGCTCCACTTCCTCTTGTCACTCCTGATCACTCAGCACTAGCTCCACGTAAAATGTCTCACACACTGTCCTTGTTTTGATGTGATTCTTTTTCTTCTTTGGTAAGGAAGGTGGATGGCTGTCCCACCACTCTACTGCCCTGGAAGCATTAAGTGGATTTTCCTATGCCTTAGAGGTTTAGTCATGCGTGAGTGGTGTTAAGGAACCAGTATGTGCTATATGCTATATTACATGCTAACCTGCGGGGTGCCCAAAAGCACGAGCCAGAGCCCTATTCCCTATATTCATGCTCAAGATTGGGCTACACCTCTGTGCTTACTCACTCTCTGCATATTTCAAGACACATCAAGGAAAAAAAACCCCACCATCCTGCATCAGATACATATGATATACAAATCAGAAATGAGCTATGAGTACAGTCTTGGAAGCAGAGCTAATATAGGCTGGGGTGGCACACAAAGAACACAATACAACAGTATTTGTCCATCATATTAATGTAGCTGAATCAAAGAGATGCATGTTCAAGGGAGAAGCTGTTCAGTTTTGGAGATGGCTGAGCAACAGCCTAAGCTACTCAAAAAACAGGTACAGATGTTTAGTTCTCATGCTGCTTTTGCCAGGGAAATTCATTCACTGGGTGAAGGAGGCAAGAGATGGGACTCTTCCATGCAGACTCTCCAGAAAATATCCAAGGAGATGTTATTGCAAAGGATGGAGTGGGGACTACTGACAGGAGAGAGAGCCTTACTTTTGCCATGCTTTCTGAGGGATCACAAACAGAAGATATTTCCACATGCGTTACACCAATGTTGAGGTGCATTAACAAAGTACCCTTAATAAAGGAACAGCGGAGAAAGCTCCTCTCAGTCTCTGGGAAATCAGCACCTTACACAGGCATGTACACACAGTTAGCATGAAAGCTTCCACAAGCTGGCTAGGATGTGACTGAGGCATGCCAGAAGTTACCATACCTGGCAGTTGCTGTGGCTCCAAAGTTTCAGGCATTTGTTTAAGAGGACTGGTCGGGCCATTGGGCTCCTCTGGATAACTGGGAGTGGGACTTGGGGGCCTAGGTAGCTGTTATGGAAAGGAGAGAAAATAAAGTCCACCCTGTGTCATTCCTTTCTCAGCCTCTCCAAACGCCTTACTGCTTCTTCAGCAGCTTCTGTGTTGCAGTCTCTCCACTCCTCTCCCTCACCTCTCCTTTCTCATCTGTATCCTCATCCTCATCAACATAAGCAAAAGATTCATGCTTCAGCTTTGGTAGGGTTGCCCACGGTCCCTTGCTGTGCCCATCGTAGGGTGCCTCAGACAGCTTCTGCTGCATTTCTCGGTTGAGGAGCCGTCGCCGTTCCGGGCTTATATGTCTCTGGAGCAGAGCCTGCAGTTCTGATCGCTCTACAGACCCCAGAAGGATCATGGTCTCTGCATAACACAGAGCAGAGAAGCTATTAAGCCACTTCAAGGTTTTGAATGGCCCCTGCCATGCACTGCCCCTTCCTCTCTCTAACCTCTTCAAAGTGCTTGGACTCATACTATCTAGAGCTATATAAGAGTCACTGACCAGCCCTGGTAGCTGCTGTTAATACACTGTGGGGTTGTGGGAAGCTCACCATCCCTGAGTTGTGCCACTCCTCAGCACCACATCAGAAGCAGGCTCTTTACTTATGCAAGAGCCCTCCCTGTCGTCACAGTTCAGCCCACAAACTCCCCACACCTCCCTTACCTGCTAGAGCTGCTTCACTGCCCACACTCCAGCTTACCTGTCTGACCAGCTGAAACAGCCTTTTGTCATACATCATCCATAGCGGAAGATTTTTAGGATGATTTTTTATGCAGTAGGTCACACTGTCTCCTTCACAGCGTGTGATTTGAAAGCTAGTTTCTTTGGCTCTTTAGGCTGAGACAGTCTTCAGGAAGGACCAGTTTCTCCACATTGCTTACCTGGTGAGTCCACCAAAGGCAAAGTCTTAACAGTGGTGCTTTGGAGTAGAGTTTGCAAGTCTCTGTATTTACAGTTGGAGGAGACGAATTTCACATCTTGGACCATAATATCCTCAACAAAGATATTGTATTTGCTGTGAATTTATGGAAAATAAGGGGAAGAGTTAGCATATTAAAAATGTCCAGCTGATAAATTCTTTAAAGAAACATATAAATGACCACTTCTTTAAGAAGTGTTCTCAATACAGTTGCTAAATCTTCTTCTGTGAGAGTAACCAAAGAGGATTCCACCCCATTACCCCTCACCATAAAAATACACACATCTATACATATATATATAGATGTTTTATATTTACATACCTGTGTATATTACATTTACTAGAGAGAGGAAGACATGTATATGAATAACTGAATTTTGTTTTAAGCAATATATCCAAATAAAATGATATTTCAAACATTTTCTGGAGAAAAAATCCAAATAGCACTGAATTCAGAAAAAAATAGAAATGAGATGCTTGATTTTTAGATTTTTAAACTGAAGCAATTTGACAATATTAATGCAAATTCAGTAATGTTGTAGATTATTCAAACCTGTGCTTTCAGTGAAAAAAAGGACTTTTCTCTGTTTCTGTGTATGAACCCTAATTCTACTCCACCACTTGTTTTTTCTCGCTGCAGGCCTATTCTGCACTTTCATTTTCTTTGTAGTACTATCCCCTTTTCATAACCTTTTATTCTCCCATGGTCTCATCCTCTTCTGCTTTATTTCTTTGCCACTCCCCACCTCCTCCTCTGTTTTACTACTATACCTTATGTGATTCCAGCCCAGGTCTGGCAGGTAGGGCAACTTCTTCACCTGGATGATGCTATCATAGAGGCTGGGCTGCAGACTCTGGGCCACCATGTTGGCAAGAATGACAGCCACCATCATGGGGAGGATGTGAGAGATCTGACCCGTAAGCTCAAAGCAGATGACAGCAGTGGAGACAGTGTGGCTCACTGCTCCTGTCAGAGCTGCTGCACCTTTCCCAGGTAGGGTGAAAAAGGAATAGGGAGAGAAGAAAACTGTCATATAGAACAGCATGTCATATCGACCAGGAAAGTCATGGGGATGGGACCAGGCGAAGAAAAAGAAAGACATGGAGACTCACCAATGACAGCATACCCTCCAGGTAAGATTTGATAAACAATACCATCAAAGAGGATCCCATTGGGAAAAAGTGATGCCATGATTTCCCCAATAAGACGCCCAAATGCAGCACCTGGAAAATATCACTGACAATTATGGAATTAACATCTAAGGAACACCCAGTCTGTGCTGTGCAGCTGTGCTAGGCAATCACTTGCATATTTTCTAACAGAAACAAAATCAAAACTTACATTAAAATGGGGATAAAGAGTAGTTCTCAATTACAGAATATAGAAGTTAGACTCCAGGAGGGGAAAAAGGTACTAAGATGTGTAAATACAGTTGGCCCCTCATTCTTCCACTTAGGCACACCAGGCACAGTGGTATTTGTGATTCCCAGATAGGAGGAAATATTTTCGGAATATGTGCAATGTCAGTCCAGATCACCATTGAGACCCTTCACACACTCATTCTATGAATGTCCAGACAATAGAATCACCGCTTACAGACGAGTTTGGGTGGGAAGGGACTTCTGGAGGACTTGTTCTGACCCCTGCTCACAACAGGGCTAATTTCAAAGTGAGATCAGGTCACCCAGGGCCTTGTTCAGACAAGTTTTAAAAGTCTGCAAGGATGGAGATTCTCCAGCTTTTCTGAGCACTTTAACCAAGGAAACAATTTTTTTCTTATGTCCCTTCAGAATTTCCCCTGTTGCAACTTGTGCCTTTACCTCCTATTTACTGTGTGTATCTCAGAGAAGTCTTTCTATCCTCTCTATCTCGTGCTGCATTAGGTGGTGAAGGCTGCAGTTAGATCCCCTCTCAGCCTTCCCTTCCGCAGGCTGAACAAGCCCAACTTCTTCAGGTTTGCCTTGTTTGTTTGGTGCTCCAGCTCCCCAACAATCCCGGTGGCCTCCACTAGCCTCATTGCACTTTGTCAAAATCTCTTGTACTGGTGGACACAAAATGGCACATACTCCAGAATTGTGTCCAAAGTGCTGAATACAGGGAAATAACCAATTTCTTTGCCTTGCTGGCTAGACTTTTTCCTAATAGAGCCTTGTTTGTGGTTAGCCTTCATCACTGCAAGGGCATGCTACTGACTCACGTTCAGTTGCTGCCTGCCAGAACCCAGAGGTCCTTAGCACACACTGTTCCATTTAAGAGCTGTGGGTACTTAATGCTGAACTTCATGAGCTTGTATACTTTAGTCTAACATAGCCTCTCTTTCTTAACATTAGCATCATATTCTTTTTATTTTTTGGACTTAGAATTAAAGCCACTTAAAAACCAACTCTTGTATGTTACTGCACTTCAGTCAGAAGAAATTAGTAAGGGGTAGATTACATTGCAGGTAATAGTTTTGAGGTTATCTCTTCTAGTTGGCCTTCAGGGGTGAAAAAAGCAACTACTACTAATAGGATGAAAGTTTCTATGTAGGAAAAGGCAGAGAAATTAGAAGGCCATGGCTCAACATGCTTTCCCACAGTGTGGCTTTCCTCATGTAAAAAGACAGGGATTTCCTCCTCAGCATTTGGATTTGGGGGCTGGGAAAAATGACCAAAGCAGAGCCTCAGGTGCTGGTATTATGGACTGTTAACAGAGCTTGCCATAGATATCACGTGATGACTCCTTATTCACTAGAAGATACCTACTGGGTATGCACACAATGTCTCTTTTCTCTCCACCTGTCAGACCTATATGTTGCAACACAGAATTGAAACTCACCTATAACAAAAACAGGCATGAATCCTCCGCAGGGTATTGGCATTGTGGTAGCAATGACAGCCATCCAGAACTAGAACAGAGGATGTGGTTCTTACTGAGCAGCAATAGCATTTCCCGCAACCCCACTCTACCACCCAGCCTGTGAATCCATGAGAAGACACGTTCTGAGGGATCTGGCAGTTCAGCCAGAAAGTGAAGGGAAAAGGGGCTGTGAAGGGGAGCTGGAAGATCTCTGGCAACACACCAGAGTGACTGCTGTGGTGGCAGGGAGGCTGAATCACCAAGGGGATGGGTGAACGTAAGAACTCCTTTGCCTTGGACCTCAGAAGTTGAGATTTCCTACTGCTCCAAACAGCTTAGATTTTCACAGAACAGGGTTGTCAAAATTTCACAGACTTAGAACGAATTCAGTGTGAAGGGCACTGGAGGTCTCTCCCCCAACTCCCTGCTCCCAGAAGGTCTAATTCCTAAGTTAGATCAGGTTGCTCAGGGCCTTACCCAGGTGAGTTCTCAACATCTTGAAGGGTGGAGATTTCCTAGCTTTTCTGGGCATTCATGCCACTGCTGACCCACACTCGGGAGATTTTTTTCCTGAAGTCCAACTGTCATGAGTTTCCTTTATTCTAGCTGGTGTCTGTTGCCTCTTGCCCTATGACTATGTTGGGCAAAATGATGAAATCCGTCCTGGTACTACTAAGACCAATTCAAATGCTGACTTAGCCCAGCATATATAGAGTTCTTCTGGAGGCAACAGCCTAATCTTACAAACGGCTCAAAGGCCAATACAGTCAGACTTTCTCAGGCAATATGACAAGATTTCCGCAGTTGAGGGAAACACAGACAATGCTGCTGTTTCAAAAGTTTGTACGAAGAAGTGTACTGGCAAGATGTCCCTTGCTGCAGCAGTATCATCCATAGGAGAGAGACAACTATGGACCAGCACATCAAGAGCAATACTTTCAGGTATTTCAGGACCATATTCTCCTCAGAGTGGACAAATCCTTCCTGTTCAAGGTCCACCTTTGAGGAGGAGATGTCTCTGCAGACATTGTTGTAGCTGTAGACAGATGAGATGCTAATCTGTAGACAGTTTGTGAGAGGAAATCCACCCAAAACAGCTTTTCTGCTGTAACTCTCATAGGATGGTTGGCATAAAAGGGAAAATTGAGCCAATATATAGCCTGCCGTTTAGGCAAGTCCTCTATGAAGGTAACAAAGCCATCAGAACAGCATTTCTCAGCCCATGGTAAAGGAACATGCTGTGAGGATGGGTTGGACCATCAATTTGATGCTGGCTGTTGCTCTTCCTTCCACAGCCATTGGAATATTCCAGAAGAGAGATTCCTGGCTGGCTGCAGAGGCCAGCAAGCTGCAGAAGTGGAGTACTGCTACCTAAGGTCTGCCTTTGCAGTACCAAACCCAGGCCAAATACAGCTGAGAAATGGGACTGTAGTGCAGTGGAGAATCAGGCCAAGTCTTTGCCCAGAGTCAAAACAGCAGTTTCATTTTTACGTGGTCCGTCCCAACTCTGAATATAACCAGAAGGAAATAAACTGCTTGGAGCAGTTAACTAGTGAGTTGAGAAAGCCTTTAGTTAATGGGACAAGGCCAATGAATCTAGTGTCTGAGGATACAGCTCTTCCAAAGGAGAACAGATGAACTCAGAATAGATACACCATGTATTCCGTCCCTCTTTTCTTCAAGTAAATGAGACCTTATCCGCTTAGTATGCTATAATCAGAATTATCACAGCAGCAGAACTCTCAACTCCCTGTCAGAAATTCAATACAGTGTTTTACTTTAGGTGGAATCAGCTGTGTCAATCAATCATTGATGTCAATTCCTGATCTACTGAAATGTTTAACTGATATTGCAAGGGGGCCTCAGCTCTTTTGCTCCTTTGCAACAACAACAAAAATCACCATTTCTATGATATTTTTACCCTTTTATCTTTTTTTTTCCTCTCTTAGGAAAACCTCTTTCTTGCTACTTGTATTTTGAACACTGGAATATAATATTTTCTTCTTTCAAATCTCTTCTCTTGATCTGTCATGTATCAGTTACATTGCTGATCTTTTCAGAGGCTGAACAGTTTCAACTTCCACAGACCATGTCAGCTCAGAACATTTAATCTGCTGTTGCTTTCCGAGAAGTGAGCAGAACTGTTTTCAGCTGCATTTCTCCATCAAGTTATGGTACTGCTAACAAATCCGTGAGCCTCACACAACTATAGACTGTGCTTGGATATTCTTATTTGTCTCCTATCTGTAGTCAGGAATATCAAGTAGACTGTATCAGATTTTATTTAGACCAAATATAAATTATCTGAGAGCTTTTTACTCAGTTATTCATTTTTGTGGAACTTGAGAAATCTTTCCTGACGTAGTCCTCCCTACCAGCTACTACACAGTGGGTATCAAAGGTCAGCAGGACACAGGAGGAAGGTGATCTAGGGAGCAGTGAAGGAGATCACTATATTAAGGCCAGGAAACTATTCCCTATAATTTTGGTAATCTTCTATTCGAGGTGGGCAAACATCACATCAAAAGATGTAAGAAATTATTGCAGTTGTAGTGCTTCATTCAATACCCAGCAACTCTTCATTGGCAGTTCACAAACTATTTTACAAAGGATTAAGAACATTCACTCTGAGTGGCGAAAGGTTACGGTAAGTTGTGTTTCCTACCTTCATGAGGAAGAAGAGCAGAATGATGATGAAGACGCTGACTTTAGGATGGATCCAGGCAGCAGATTTCCCTAGGATCTGAAGGTCCCCTGTGTATTTTGCCCAGGTATAGTTATCAAAGAGAGAGCTGATGGCTTCCCGTGGCATCAGCTAAACAGCAAAAAAACCAGGCATGACTCGTGAGATTAGGTGGAGTAAATATTCTACCTCTATCCCAAGAAAGTGGAGGGGATTTTTACTTCAGTAATGCATGATTATGAGAATTAATTCACATTTTTAATCTTCAGGAAGAGAGACGGGACTTTACCTGAACTGGTGAAAGGATAACTACTTTTACACATGGGGTAACATTGTCCTTATTACTTGCTTAGGAGAGTAAAATTTTTTCAAGTTTTTTATGAAGGAGATGATAGCAGAGATCATGAGTCTCAGAATATAGTCCCTCCTCAATCCAAACTTCTCCCATATCTTTCTTCCCCTTTCCATGACACAAGCTTATTGGGGCACAGGATAAGGTGAGGCTGTTCCACAGAACTGCAAATACACATCCCACTCTCACCTCTCCTGCCATGAACTGCCCAAATCCGGGAGGAAAGGTCACAGATGCTATAAGGAAGGTTATAACCCCAGGGTATATGAGGCGGCTGAAAAGAAAGAAAAGTTTGTTAAAATACAGCCTCACATTTTTTTCTTGTAGCACTATCACTTCAGGACTTTGAATGCTATTTCTGTATAAGGTCTCTGCCAAATCTGTATCCGTTGCTTTGGAGTTCTGTTACTGGCAATTTAATGCCCTGCTCCATGGATCATCATCATTCATAGAGTTCACCTGTCAGCAAAGCCATTTTTCCCATCAGAATTAATGTAATGGGAGAGGTGGAGGGAGAGAGGGATGTACAAAATCCACAAACCTGAATACTCAAGGAGGGGGGAAGTGTATTTACAACGATGTGTTGACCTACTGTCAAAAGCCAGCACCTCCTCCATTTTTTGGATTGTGCCAGTCTTGCTTCTTCATCCCCCATGCAATGTAACCTGTTCCAGTGTATTTAAATGTACCTTTTTTTCATACATTTCTGCATGCATCCCCCATTGCATTAATTCTTATGAGGAAAACTGCTTTTCTTTCCATTGAATTGCTGACCGTCACAAATTTTGGGAAGGTGTCCTTGGTGGCCAGTGGCTCTAGCTGTGCTGCACCAGTGGGGCACAGCTGGACAGCAGGCTGAAGCCATCTGTGTTTTCCTACTGCTTTGTCCAGCCCCAGGATGGGTTTCCAGGTACACCGTGATACTTCATGGGCACTAAGACAACACAAGTCTAAGCTGTCTCCACGTGCTGGACTAATCCTGTCGGGTCTCCCCTGACAAATTACTGGGGTTTTTTACTGGAAGTTTTGGCTGAGATGCTGTGGTATTTAGGAAGACAAAATATATAAAATTTAATTTCTTTCAGTCTAAGGACCTACACAACTCTGAGAAATGAGTCAAAAGTTTAAAGTAAATTCCTGCTTTTCAGGCTTAGTTCCACTTCTCTATTAGCTTTGTTTGATGGCTCTGCTGGTGCCTGTGGGTAATGCTACACAATGGAGAAAGACAATTTTTCTTCCACATAATAAATTAAATTAGTTTGAACTTCTTTTTAACTAGTGGTTTTCTTCTACTCAGATCTGCAACTTGTTAAGAAATGTAGGTCCTCCACACCTCTCAACTTAAAAAATTCTCACAGCATCAGATTTCTTCTGTAAAGACACTGAAGACATTTCCAGTTAGCCACCTCTTCTTCTTCAGGTTATAACTTTGGAGGTTATAACTTTATTAGCGAGGGAAAAAAAAGTATCTTCAAGTGCCCTGTAAAACCTTTATTGCTGAGATTTTTATTTTGTTTTGCATTTCTCTTCCATGCTGCAGTTCACACCATTTGGTTACTATCAGTTTCAGCTTTTGGTTCATAAGTATGCAGTAACTGCAATACTGCAGCACATTCTTTACATTTTTGTCTACATTTTGATTAAAAAAACATTTAGAGTTTAAAGACATAGTTAGATTTCAGTTGTGTTTAATTTTCTTAAAATATAAATGATATTTATTTTTTACAGATTCTAAAAAAATAAACAGACACAGCATGACCTTAAGAAGCATGATCATTGATTTTCTAATTAAAAACATTTTCTGTCCAATCAAGTTTCCCTTGTCCTCTTAACGAATATTACACTCTCCCTTCTAACTCAAGAAACTATTTGAAGCTATTGGGGCTGATCAAGAAGAAAATCCAGTGCGGAACAAATTGTCTTGATGTTTGCAGCTATCTTACTCTTGTATAATTTCAGTTTCTCATATTTTTACTATCTTACACTTGAAATAGTTCTACTAGCTTCCAGAAAGCATTTGTTACTATCCAATACCAGTAGGATACAAAAAATCTGGTCCCTAAAGAGAGTATCTTCAAAGGCACTCACTATTTGGTGAGAAACTGGCTCAGAGCCGTATGACGCCGGATGCATAGGACCACTTGGCGATTGAGATAAACGAAAAACGCTCCAAGGAATCCAGAACATATCCTAAAATGGAAAAAAAGAAATAAAATCATACCAAACAACAGATAATACACAAACCATCAACCAAGAAAATGAGTTTAAGTGTTTTTCACCTTCAGCTGTTTATGAAGTCTTTTAAATGTCACCTAGAGGTGACAGAAACTCCTACAGCAACTCACTTAAAGATATTGACTCCCTGAAGAAAGGAGAGCGGTTACTTTGGACCTCTTTGTCAGACACACTGCCATTTTACCACTTAATTTTTCTCTTGCTTAGAGGGGGAAATCTCATGTATATAAATCTATAAAATAAAATTTAAAAATAATCTATAAAAAAGGACTGACAGATCTCAGTGGGGGCTGGCGAAGAGCAGCTGGGCAAAGACCAGTATTGTCAGAACTTAGACATCAGGTTGGAATAGAAAATAGTAAAGATGAAGGGAGTTTAACTCAGATTCAGCAAAATTATACACCTACATCAAATATAAAAAGTAATAGCAACTCTTGTGCCTAAAGCAAAGTATGTCATCTCTATGATCCTAATCACTTAGGCCTATGTTCCTGATCCTAATAAACCCCCCAAAAGTATAGTTGTCTAAGGACTGGCCTTGATCCTTATGCTCTGTAGCTTAATGACACCTGGATAAATAGGGCCTAATACCCAAAGGTGAAGTAAAAAAAAAAAAAAAAAAAAAAAAAAAAAAAAAAAAAAAAAAAAAAAAAAAAAAAAAAAAGAGAGACCACATTTAGAATTGGTAAGGGGAGGTTACTATTTTATGTGGCAAATAATTAACCCACAGAATACTGAGGATAAAGAGATAACATTTTCATTCTATTAATTTTTAAAATTAATGGAATTTTCCTTTGTTATATGTTGTGCAGGCTTTTGCTAAATATCATTCAAAGATTAATTTAGCTTACTTAAAAGGTTGTATGTTGAAAAAATCCTGCCTGATCATTTAAAAATTGCATAGAAACAAGTTTAAACTAAATATAAAGCTGTTCGCAAACATGTCCAATGAGCTTCTCTTAAATATTTTAAGCCAGCACTGTTTAGCACTACTGATAAAATAGACCAGTCCATTAGGCAATATAAGCCTAAGGGCTGCACAGTGAGCTGAATTTCTTTGTAACACTATATTAAAAAATAGATCCATCCATTCCTGCCTACCAATTTGTCAATAAAATAGAAATGGTCCTCCTGTATATATTTTGCAAATTAACAACATTTGCTGTTGTTGCACAGAAGAACAAGATCTACATGTTGATAGTGCTTGGGCTGGCACAGTTTTTTTGTCCTACCTGAAAGTGAAGAAACAGGTTGGATAGAAAGAGAGTTCAACTTTGAGACTTAATGTTAAGAGCATTTGGAGTATTCCAAGTTAGCATCAGGACTTTATTCAAGACTATCCAAGTCTAGCTTTTAAAAAAAAAAATCAAAATCACATTGGACAGCTAGGCATTTGAAAGCATTTCACAGTTGTTGTATACTCTTTTCCCTAGCCTATGTGAGGTACTGAAAAAAACCCAACTCTGCCAACTCTCTTCAAAACACAATGACAAGAAGTTTTGCATTCAGTCAGCTGTAAATCATAAAGATTACCTTTTTCCTTGCCAGTCTAAACAAATAGATTCCCCCAAGTTCAGCATGCAAGTCTATTCAAGGAGAAGAACAAAGTGGATACATATTACTAGCAAAAGCTCCTGTAGATTCATAGATTTCCAACATATCTGATGTCATCAAAAAATCCCACTTGAGTTCATATTCAAATAAATGAATGTGAGGGCAGCCTACTAAAAGGAGCTGGAAAACTTCAAATATATTTCTGGTCTTGGATCCAGGTCTTGCAACAGCATATGTTCACAACACCAGCACAGGTATTTGTTCCTACAGTGTATTCCCTTCACTACTGCTCTGCAGTTATTTCCCTGGAGCCTCTCTCAAGCTCTAATGCAAGACTTTTCCTCACAGCAATGCCAAACTCTTTTTTTCTCTATTATTTCCTAATTATTTTCTCATTTTTCTCAAGTTCATTCTTTCATTTCCCAAAATTTCCTCTACAAATGAAACCAACTCGGATATCTCCATAAATAAAATAAAACTGACAATCATCTTAATAAATTAACTATTGTTCTCTCTGAATCCAGTTACGGTTAAGTTACCCTTGCCACCACGTTGAGTGTATCAACCTCTCTTGAAAAGGATAACCATTCTGACCTTGTAAAAGGGAAACTTCATGGTTAAATCTTTTGTCCCAATTTTGTCAAGTGAAAAGGCCATACTTGTTACATCAGTTCATTTGGGGATGCCATCAAAACAGTTAAAGGGCCATTTAGTAAATCTATATCCAGAACCTAGACCAAGTTAGACTTACTTTTTTTTCCTAGAACTTAATTTCTGAAAAAGTCATATATGGAAAGGAAATAACAAAGAGCTTGGTAATACCCACATTTCCTTCCTTACCCATTGTGCTACATGGGCACCATTTCAGAAGGAGGAATCCCAACAAGCAGAGGCCTTATTTGTGACAATCAAAATGTCTAAAAGAGATGTATGTAATTGTTTTGCAAAAGAATTCCTAACAGAGCTCACATGATAACCTTTGTAGAGCAAGGAGCCAGGTTCCTGGGAACTTACCCTATTACAGCAAATGCTGGCAGCTCTTGCAGATCAAAAGGGAAATCCATGCGAAAGTTCGTTCTGAACAGGGCTGTGATGGTATCTGCAAGAGAAGAAAGAGGTAGAGGAGGAAAGGGAACATGAGAAGTTTAATGCCCTAAAAGCTAGGGGTAGGGACAGAACAACTAGTTTATACACGCTCCTGTGTGGTTTCACAACATTATATACAATATTACAGACTGGCAGACTGCTCTGATTTTAGTAGTGCCTATTTTGAGCACTTCCAACCCTAGCACTCTAGATGGTACAGGTTTGTTTTCAGAGAATGTCTATATATTTTTACCTACAATCCCAGATTTTTAAAGGGTTTTATTTCTTTTCTTCCACCATCTATTCTCTAGAAAGTACTGACTCTGAAAACTCTCTTTGCCAAGGCAGGCAGTGCTTACATATCCAGAGAAGCTGTGTCATGCACAGTTGTGATTGCCTTCTAGAAACAGAACTCGGATCCTCTCTGAAGTTATATCTGCAAAACTTTTGACTGGTACCAAAAGAATGAAAGTCTTAGAAATCAGAGATGGAAAATAACAGCTAAGCCCCATCTTCTTCAGCTCACCTCTCCTGGCAGTGTTGCACTGCTAAAATGACTCAGATGTTGAAATCTGTCCTGCTTTTACCTGGAGGTACCTAATTGTGTGGAAACAGTAAACATCTGTATGCCAACAGGTGAAGTACAAATTAGCAATCTATGCAGAGTGGAAATGCAGCTGAATGAGGATGGATCTAAAACCCAGCTTGCCCTGGATGAAAGATTTATTTGCACAATGAGGAAAGAAAAGAAGCAGTGAAAATCTAGCATTATGTGATTATTACAGGAGGCATTAATTACTTGTTAATTGGCCAGACAAGACATTAAGGCATTAAGATCTGAGGCAGATTAAGAATGAGGTAGATGAGCTATTTAAAAAAATATTTCACCTTCTCTAATGAGCATCAGGGCTTCCAGGGCCTGGAGGGGGACTGATGGGTAGCATATGTGTTTAAGAAGGTTGTGGAGCAATGTGGTGACGTGCAAAGAGACCTGTGCGTTAGCACCTGGCAAATCGGTAATACATGTCTAGATTTTAAAAGCAAGCACAACCCTGTAAATACTTATTTTGAACCTCAAAGGCAGGGAAAAACCCCCAGAAAGGTAATTCAAATGTATAAAAACTTTGTGATGTAGAATTTTTCTTAACAAAACAGTGAAGCCAGATTAAGGAGAATGGTATTTATTTAGATTATTAAGAGATCCCACATGAGGCTGTGGAGCCTCATGTAGAGGTCCACTGATCAAACAGCAAAAGGGAAAATATTATTATGGACCAGAAGCTACCCCAGAGAGAGAAAAAAAGTGAGTTTATCATGTCAGTCATGTAATGATACATGTCATAGTACACATGTAGCAGGAGTTCTTGGGTCCCCGTGGTGTTGAATGGATTTCTTCAGAGGTCAATAGTGGAGCTGATTCTATTTAACATCTGCATCAGGGTCCTAGATGATAGTATGGAACTCACTTGTCAGTCACCATACTGAGCTGGGGAGGGAGAGAAGGGGGTGGTTTGTCACCTGGAGGGTTTCACACAGAGTGGCCTCCACACACCGGAGGAGTTGACCAGTAGGAACATCATAAATTCAACGAAGACAAATATTTAGTCCCGCACCTGGAATGGCAGGTGTGTCAGTACAGCCTGGGGGCCTAGTGAAGAGGAAAAGCTCTGCTCTCGTGCCAGTGGGTCCTGGTGGAGACAATGCTTAATATGTGCCCTTGTGGAAATGAAAGCTAACTACTGGGCCATGTCAGCAAAAGCACAACCAGCTGGTAGAGGGTGGTGATTATTTCCTTCTATATGGCAGTGATGAAGCCACATCTACAAAACCCACTACAAACAAAATGTTACAAAACTGGGGAGAGCCCAGTAGTGAGCCCCAAGAAGGTGCAGGGCATGGGCACAGGGAGGGGCTGCAGGAGATAGGTCTACTCAGCGTGGAAACGAGAAGGCCCAAGAGGGTTCTAACAGCAGTCTCACCTACCTCGTGAGGAAGTCGTAAAGACGCAATGAAAGAAAAAGAGGCAATGGGCATGACTTCCAACACGGGAATTTTGTCTGTATATAAGGAGTGAATGCTTCTTTTTGGGGAAGGGGTTCAGCGCTGGAACAGATGCCCAGGGAGGCAGCGGAAAGTTGTCCCTCCTGTAAGCAGAAATTTGGAGTAGAGAGCTCCAGGGGTCTCTTCCAAACTAAATCTTTCTATGATTCAGGATTTTCTGCGGAAGATGGCAAAATCTGCACGTGATGATACTGAATCAGTTTACTCTGGTTGGAAGCAGAGAGGACTGCATAAGAAAGGCAATGTTCTGTGTTGCTGAATGCAAAGTAATACAGTCAGGCAAGATTACTGATACATTAGAAAGGAATCTAATTTAACAATTGTATTTCAAGAAAGTGAGTTGTATCAGTGTAGACAGGGCAAATAAAATGGTCTTTTTACCATTTTCCTAATTGCAGCTGCTAGAAATGTGCAAAAGCTGCATAAAAATGATATCATAATGCACAGTATTGCATTGCAATATTGTAATGCCTTCCAGTAGATCCACGCAATAGCCACACCTGCTTGGAACTCTGATCATTTTATCTCAAAAATAGTCTGGAAGAAGATGGCAAATGCTTGCCTAAGCAGAAAAGTTATTTTACATATTACGTATGAATTTGCAATAGTTTACATGTGGCACATGAACATTATAGGTAGGTGCACATAAGGGAAGCAGTTTCTTCCACTTTCAAGTACATTAACCCACCTCATACAAAGGCTTTCTTACTGGGTGATAATAGTAGCCATACAGGAAATTAGCACAAAGACCTCCGCTTATCTACGGAGTGCATGACTCCTGGGAGTAGGCAAGAATTTAGAGGTTGTGAAGACACTAGAGAAGGGGCCTAAGAAAAACCCTTGCATGAACAAAGACTAAAAAGACAGGGCTTGTAACTTTCAGAAGGAAATGAGCAAGAAAAGACATGAAAGAAAAGTTAGAGCAGGCATGATAAAAGATCATAAAATAATGAATGACTTACCTAGACAAAAGTTTCTAGTTCCTTAATACAAGGACAAGGATACTGGCAACACAGACAAAGAAAATTCAGACCTATGAAAAGGAACTATTTTTCATGGACAATTGGATCACGGAACTTTTTAACCCAGACAGTCAATGAAGCAGAATGTAAGGAGCCATTAGTGTGGGTATTAAAGCTGTCTGGATGATTTAGAAGAAGGGACAGTAATTAAGAGGTTTCAGGATTAAGCTAATTTCTAATGATTTGGGAGATCAGCAAAGGAGCTAGAGTAGATAAAGTGAAGGATAGGAAATTATTTCCTGTCATCTATCTTTGAATTTCTTATATTTTCCTCTGGAAAGAACAGAAAGATGTGGGTTTTGTGACAGATTGAATACCGCTCAATATGAGGCAGTGTTTCACAAACAAAGATGTAGTCACTTTCTACATTCAGGTAGAAATTGTAGTCCCTTTCTATATTCAAGAGAATATTCAAGCCAAATAATGTTTTAGCACAAAAATATCCAACCCTGTGAAGTCAAGAGAGACGTAAATTACAGCAGTTTTAAGTAAGGGAACAGCCCACATAGAGCTCAGCTCAATAAAATACATATAACTGTAAATATAAAAGATGAAGACATTATAAGAGAGAGGTTTACAAAGAAATGGTAGCCTTCTGCATCAGCTAAAACTCCATCCCCACAGTATCTGAGATTCTCTCCTGAACAGGCTTGTCCTGTGCTGTTTCTGTCTACACAGATATTGCACACACACTTCTCAGTTACTTGAGACAGTTATTCTTTCAGGACCTTCAGTCACACCATGCCAATCCTGTAGCCTCCTAATCATTTTATCATCTCAATTTTCTAATCTATTTGGTTTTTGTGCTTATAGTCAAAGGATGACAAAAGCAGGCCATGGCATTTCCAGCAGATCACAGCAGTATACACTGCAGTATGTATTACGTCCTTTGGGATGGGATACCTCTGTGTCTGCAGCCTTGACATTATGCTGAGAAGAGGCAAAAATCCCACCTCAGAGGCCCTCTTACTTGCCGAGGACTCATATTCAGTCATTTTCAGTCATACCCCCAGCACACCTAGGAATAGGTTGGGTTACACAATTGATGACATAAGATACTTCCCTTTCTCTTTCCTTCTGTAGTGCTGGAAGTCACATGTCACGGCAGAAGTTTTAAACATCATACAAGGTTGTGGTTTTGAGGAAGATGGAAAAGAATAAATTAATAGAGCAACTTTTGTACAGAGAGTGGGAATGGCTCTTAGCTTACCTGCATCCTTGTTCCAAACAGCAAGGACTCGAAAAATGAAGGCACTAAAGGTAGCTGCAAAGAAACCTCTCCAGTAATTGCGCACAGCAAAGTAAGTAGAAGTGACCTCAATGCTGAAAAGGACACCTAGAAAAAGTTGGAAAGGGAGCAAAGTTAAAATCAGAAGTGTAACATTAGAAGTGTGAGAGAGGCTTCTAATAGCCTTCTAGAGCAGTGGTCTCCACACTTCTTTGATCACACACACCTACCAATAAAAGATTTTTGAGCACATACCACCCAAAATATGTGTATTTATTTAAAAATTATATACGTGTACTACTGTACTAATATATTATGTACAATACAAAACATACACAAAAAATAGAAATTAAAAAAGGACGAGATAAAGATGAAATAAACAAAACTTTAAAAATTTGTTTTACTTATTAATGGAACAAAAAAATTTTTGTTCTTGCTAAAAATATTTTTATTCTTCTTTATTTTTTAATATCTTGGTTTAACACTTCGTGATACAGTGATTCAAAGGTCTGGTTCTATGTTCAGTTTATTTTGATACCTGGTCTTAATGGCTGTCATAGCCGAAAAAGATATCTCATAAAGATACATAAATCCACATGCAAGAAATGCATCATTGTCTGTGCTGACTGAATCATGACATTATTTTTTCAATCCTATCCACCACATATGCAAAGATTTTTGTTGAAATTTGGATCATAAATTTCCATCTTCCCTGATGTCAATCAGTTGTTCTTGCAAACTAATCAGAAGGTGTTGCATTCTTATATCTTTAATAAATGGGTTCAAAACCCACTGAAAGTCTTAACCTGGAAGATTTTTAAACAGGTTAGAAATCTCTGTTTCTGAGGGTTTTTTAAGTGTACACATATGAGAGTTTTTGTAGGTGACACACATTCTACTTGTACAGTTTCTTTTGAAAAGCAGTTACTTTCTCACCCACTGTTACAATGTCACTTTCACCTTGAAGGGATGCATTAAGTGTGTTTATTTTTTAAAAAATAACTGCTAGGTAGCATGCTACTGACAGACGCGTGTCATCACAGGAAAGATCAGCAAATTCAGAACACCTCTTTTTTTGTAAAAGAAAAACGTGTAACTGGTCTTTAAATTCAACAAGTCTTTTAAAAGCCCATTGCCATGAGATAACCAGCAAATGTCTGTATGGTACAAAGGATTTTCGTGGTCACTCCCCATCTCATTAGGAAGTACTGTAAAGATTCTGCTGTTCCGAAGTCTTGTTTTTACAAAATTAACCACATTGATGACATCCTGTAGTACTTTGTGCATATCTGGCTCCCATTTCTTTGCTGCAATAGCTTGCCTAAGAACAACGCAGGGAATGAATTTCAGGTGTGTTGCTGTCTATGTAACCTTACCACGCAATCCTTTTCTTATGCCAAAGCAGCTGCTCCAGCAGTCATTATACTTGCACAGCTTTTCCATAAAACATTTTTATTAAAGAAGTAATTTACTGTTGAGAATGTAGCTTCTCTGGTAGGTCTTTCCTTTAGTGGCTCACAGAAAGTAGTTCTTCATGCATTTCACTATCAAAACAGAATCTAGCAAATACCATAAGCTGCATAACAAACCTCTTGCACTGTGTAATTTGTACTGATACTTGTTTCTTCAAATCTTCAGCAATGTTTTCTATGCATCTTCCAACAGTGTTTGCTGACAAAGGAATGCATTTTTTTGCCGCTGTATTGCTTTCTGCGTATCACTGCAGCCACTTTTACCATGGCAGGAAGAACAAGTGTTTCCCCAGTGGTATGTGGCTTTTTGTCTTTTGCTATGAAGTAAGAAACCTCAAAGAAGGCTTCTAAACATTTATCATTAAGTTCAGTGAGATTCTGTAAAGTACTGGACTGAATATCACATAGCTTGAAACATCATTGAAAAAAATTGTAGAGGTTTGTCTTCCTTTTCTGGATGCTTAGCTTTTAAATGTCCTGCTAATTCTGTGGACTTCATGCCACCATTAGGTAACTTCTCAAAGCACAGTATACACTTAGGGTGAGGTTCATCATTAATGATGGCAGATGTAAATCCATATTTAAAATAGCCTTTGATAATTTTAATTATTTTTTGCCAACTTCTTGTCAGATCTGATTAGCTGGTCATTGTTTGTACCGCGTAATGTGGCTGATTAAGAGCCTGTACTAGGAGTAGGACAAGTGTCAGCTCTGCCATTTTCTTGTCATTCATCTGTACTCACATTATTAGTAGTATCTTCAATCCCCTGTCTCTTTGCAGGAATATTTTTAAGCCACTTGTCCATTTTGTAAGGGTTAGTTAACACTATATAACTCATAAATCCACTTAAGTGGGCATATACCGATTGCAAGACATTGCAATATGTTGAAAGTGGGTAAATGAGTGAGGACACCACTGTCAACCCTCCGTGTTGTGAACAACTCTACACCCAGGACACCTCATGCACTGTATGTGACAAGCGGCCATCTGACATACATACTGAGTGAGGGCACCCCTGCCAATATATACACTCCAATATTAGTGAAGCTTAATTTATTTCCTTTTTTAAAAAAAATTAAACCAGAGACATTCCAATATTTTCTTCCCACACCCCAACGGATCATCTTGCACACCCCTTTGGAGACCACTGTTCTAGAGAGCCTTCCACCCTTGCCTCCAGAAGGCTGACGTGTGGAAAAAAGACTGTGTCAGAGATGCTGAGGAGGTTGGTAATGCTAAAAGTAAGCTTCTTTGCTCAAAGTAGATGACAGATCAAAAATATGGTGCAGGAAAGGGGGAGAGGAGAAGAGGACTATGCAGGAGAGGATTTAGGTACCTGAGAAAAAGGAAACAGAACAGCCACTTGCCTCCAAGTGGTGTCCCAAAGCAGCAGCCGACCCCCACAGCGCAACCCACAGTCAGGACATCCGTGTAATAATATGGCTGCTACTGGTGAAAGAGACAAAGAGGGACAGACAAACAGAAGAGAGAAGGACAGAAAGCAGAGTGAGTAACAGAATTGGCAGGTACAGCCACATGCTGTCACCGGTCTCAGAGTTACAGCTATATTGATATTGCTTCTCCCTTCTGGACGGCTTCAAAACATTCAAAAGACAAGACCTGGCACAAGACAGGCATATACCTGGAATCACATCTTCAAGACACGTGGAGAAGGCAGCAACTCATCTTGCATTGAAACATGCACATTTCTGTTACTGTAGAAGAAATGTCTTGTGGAAAATCCTCCAGAGAGTGGAGGGCACATAAGTATATTTTACTCCGTCTCTTTTACTTTAGCAGGGAATCTCAGGATGCATGTGTCTTATGGGTAGGTGAGTGGGTAACAGATCACCTAGTAAAGCTTGTGCTGTCCTGGTAAAAACAATCATGATAATAAAGGGAAATGGAAGGTATAAAAGGTAGAGTCTCTCCTGAGGTTGTTTTGGAAGACACAGAGCTGTTGAAAGGGAGAAAATGCTCTTCCACTCTTTCTCTAAGATTTGGGCCTGAGGTACCCGAGAATGGTGAAAGGTGAGCAGATAGGTTTTGATTTATTTTGTCTATATCCTAGATAGTGTAGAATACCCCAGTCTTAAAAGCCTGTGTATTTGGTACATTCTACTATCACATGTTCCCAAAGTAGCCTGTTAGATCTCCCATGAGAGTTTTGAGACAGGGTGGTCCTGTGTTATGGTGGGAATCTAAGTGGCCAGGCTGGATTCTAAGGCCAGAAGGCCATGAATTCCTGTTTTCCTGAGCAGATGTTTGACAGACACTCAACCAAAAGGCATCTCAAGGCTGTCTGCCCAACCCAACAAAAAAGGGTCATGGACAATTCCCTGACCCAGAGGAATGTGTCCATATCCACAGCTTCGTCCTAGGTAACTGCTGGGCCCTGCCAGTGCCCCTGTGGCCTTAAGACATAACCATGTCCAGAACAGGGATGGGGTTCAGTTCAAAGTGTCTGGAATAGGGGGAGGGTTGTGTTACAGCCCACCAGCATGCTGATTAACAGCTTGAAACTGAGGGTACATGCCACATGGCCTGCAGTATGACAAGAGGTAATTAGAGTTGTTTGAAGGTGCAAAGCCTGATGGGACAGAGTTGAAGAACAGCGTGAGATAGAGAGACCTAGAGCAACCACTGGGAACAGCCTGTGGCATACACCATCTCCCAGGACCCAGCACTGTGTCAAAGCACTGGTGCTGTGTAACAGCATAGGACTAGCCAGATAGACCATGTCCTGGGTTCAGCTGGGATAGAGTTAATTTTTACAGGAACCTGGGAGGTGGGGGCATAGCCGGGGCAGCTGACCTGAACTAGCCAAGGAGCTATTCCATACCATGTGACATCCTGCCCAGTATATAAACCAAAAAGGACTGTCGTGGTTTCAGCCCGGCCGGTAACAAAGGACCATGCAGCCGCTCGCTCACTCCTCCGCCCCCCTCCGGTGGGATGGGGAGGAGACGGAGGAGAGAAAAGGAAAAGAAACTGGAACCTCGAGGGTTGAGATAAAGGCAGTTTACTGGGACAAACACAAAAGAGATTACAACAACAACAACGGCACTAATGAAAAAAAGTATACAAAAAGAGTGATGCACAGTGCAACTGCTCACCACCCGGGACCCGACGCTCCGCCACTTCCCCCACCGAAAAAACAGAGACCACCCCCCGGCCCGCTCGCCATTTATATACTGGGCAGGATGTCACATGGTATGGAATAGCTCCTTGGCTAGTTCAGGTCAGCTGCCCCGGCTATGCCCCCACCTCCCAGGTTCCTGTAAAAATTAACTCTATCCCAGCTGAACCCAGGACAACCAAAACAGACAAAGAGTACCAGAGTACACTCAGAAAAAGTAGGCTGGCCACCTTTTGCTTGTTGAGGGCTAAATTGGCTTTTCAAATCCATTTTGAGGGCTCTTCAATAATACACAAGGTGATGTTCATCAGCAACACCACCAAGAAGTTATACACCCTGGGCATATGATGTGAAGTTGCAAGCTATGTCCTGAACCAAGGTCATCTAAAGAATACATGACTCCCAGGTAACAGAAATCACTTTCAGCAATTTGGTGTGAATCCGTAAGAGGAACCCAACTAGGGCTACAAAAGCTAACTTGCAGTTTGTTCCCGTACTACAATGTTACCACAGACTCACAGCAAGTTTTAGTCTGTAAGGTACCTCTGAATGCTTCTTCTCTAGCTCTCTGCTCAGAGCTGCGCTACCTTCAAGGCTAGATCAGGGTGCTAGGTGATCCCTGAGCACCTTTAAGAGTGGAGATTCCCCAGACTCTCTTGACACCTGTGCCACTCCGAACCACCTTTGGGACAAGGGGAGAATTTTTTTTAATGCATAGGTAGAATTTCCCTTGTTGCAAGTTATGCCTGTTGTCTCCTGTCCTTTCGCTGTTCTCAGAATTTGGCTATTTTGTCTAACATCTCCTTTAGCTACAGAAGACAACTATTAGACTACTCCCCCTTTAGCCTTTTCTTATCTTCTCTAGCCTCTTCTAGTGAACTATGTATAATGTGTCCTGCAGTCTCCGAGACTATATTAATTCCAAGCACTGAGAAAGAAACAAGAATTTTAGACTGTGTTATGGAAGGTTTTTTGGTTTTGGTATTTTGCATTGGTTTTTTACCATTAAGGGACATACCATTCTCCTGTATACCACCAATGTTTCCACCTGACTGTGGTCTAAACCTTGGTTCAGAACCTGCTTTTTCTCAAAGTTTTTGGCAGACTTACAAGTTTTGCCTTGAAGCCTCAGGCTTCAGCTCAGGCTGTCTCCAACTTGCTATATTGCCCACATATACACAGCTCTCAGCCTCTCTCCTGCTGAACCTGATTTTCTTCCTGGCACATCTTTTCTCAAGCTTTCACCTGAAGAACCTCTAATTTGTAGCTGACAAACTATATTCCTTCCTTTTTTTTTTTTTTTTAATGCAAACTAGAGTAAAGATCATTATTATTATTGATGCAAGACCATGTTGCATTTGTCAGCTAGCTCATCCATTTGAAGACTATCAGAAAAGTAGTACATGGTAGAAATAAAGCCAACTTAGAAAAAACATTGCATTTCAAAAACTCCTTAAATTTCTGGGCACAATAAGCATGGAGAGAGGTTCAGGGCAGTGCATGGGTGGAAAGTGAAATGAAGGCACAACAAAGAATGGAGAACATTTTAAGATAAATTATTTATGAATATATTTCCACTGTTTTCGGAAGAAGTTACCACATGCCTCTGGCACGCATGCTGTTTAAGGAAATTCTGTGAAGCAGAAGACTAGTACAAATGCGATGGGACAGAGATAAATTTCCACATTGCTCCTCACAGCGGCATCATAGAAAGGTGGGAAGGGACCACTGGAGGTGTCTCCTCCAACTCCCTGCTCAGAGCTGTGCCAGTTCCAAGGCTAGGTCAGGTTCTTGTCCAGGTGAGTCCTGAACATCTCCAAGGATGGAGATTCTCTGGACCCTCTGGGCACCTGTGCCAGCGCTGAACCACCCTGAGGGGATGGGTATATACTTTCCTTATACACAATCAGAATTTCCTTTGTTGCAAGTTGTGCCCATTGCCCCTTGCACTGTGCTGCTCTGAAAAGAGCCTGGATCAATCTTCACTAAAATCCCTCTCAGGCAGACCATCCCCCTTTAGTGTTTTCTCCTTTAGGCTGAGCAAACACAGCTTCCTGAGCTTCTCCTCATATACCATTACTCCAACCTCCCAACCATCTTACTGGCCCTTTGCATCTCTTCTATATGGGGAGCCCAAAACTTTACACACTGATATTTCTGTTCTCCAGTCCACTGATGAAGTATTCGTATAGTAGTCTCCTGTTCACATTATCGCTTCCTGTCACACTTGCCATCACCTTCTGCCCTTAGATGTTGCTACTCCTTACATGAAGGGGTTTTTTTAACTTATGTTCTCTGCTCGATCCTTACTGATTTTCTGGACAGCCCTTTGTGCTCTCCAGTTTGAACAATGTCCACGGCAGGCAGGGACTGAACGAGCTGCATCATTAGAAATAAGCATGTCAATAGGTGTCACTTTTCCTATAATCTTCCTTTTCTTTCACTGCCACCAGTTACACACAAAACCAAAGAACTCGTGTTGCTAGAGCAGAGAGGTATCCGTGGAGAACCTTTCCTGAGAGCAGGAAATCTCACAGCAAGAGGCTAAATGAGTTGTACATTAAATGTCACATATAGGAAGACACTTGCCTCCAAGAGGAGCCCCGAAGCAACATCCAACTCCAACTGCGCAAGCCGGCACCAGGAGGTCGAACTGCCTATGCACATTCTGGAACAGAGAGTGCAGCCAGAGAAGGGCATGCTGGGGTTAGAGGGAGCAAAGCCAAGGGGTTAGGATCCAGAACAATGAAATAAAGCAACAGCCAGCAGCAGATTCAGCCATTGCTATTACAAATAGCAGGCTCTACACACTTTAGTACTGTCAGCTGGTCTTCAGCAGTGACATCTGGTCCTTACGCACAGACAGGATCTACTCAAGTAGAACAGCACCACCCATTGTTGTATTACACAGCCAGTTTCTGCTAAGAGCCTGTATGTAAAGCAGTTCCTACATTTAGCTATATATGCAGTTAATAAGATTTTTTTTTTATACAACTAGTCAATACAGTGATCAGCCTGCAGAGGCTGTTCTGCGACAGCAAAAGCCTAGAGGCAGTGTCAGTGTCTATAATTAGCAATGCTGTATAAATTTGGCTTAAAGACAAATTGATCTTTGTCTGCAGCTACTTTTTTATACAGACAATGATCACAGTGCAAAGGTGTCAGCATCATGATACTGAAAACTTGTCAAATGCATATTCCTAACCAGCCTCTGTGTAATTGGTAGGTAACATTGCTGGGTCCTGCACAGTTATTTAACTGTATATCTGGCCTCCCACTACCATTTTCTTTTGCTTGTATTTTACTTTTCTATAGCAGTACAGTGAACTTCAATCCATGTTTCCTCTGTGTTTTGTGGCCTACCAAAACTATCCTAAGTGTCTTAGGAGTTCAACCTGTGGAAAAGCTGTATGCAGAGGCACGTGCCTTACCTCATACACACCACAGAAGATTGACATGAATTTGCTGAGTACTGCAGCACAGATACTGGCAATATGCACAAAAGGACCCTGCAAGAGAAGGAGAAAAATCAGAGAGGGTTACCCTCTGGTTACTGACAACCACTTAGCCATTGCAGATCTCATAATTTCTCTTTGGCTATCCTGCGCCCCCCCCACCCCGAGAACACCTGACTTGAGTTCTTTGATGTTTTCTCTATCAAGCCTTTCAAAGTGAAAGGAAAATGGCCAAGAAAAGATAAATGCTGCTGGAAAGAGCAGAGCTTTGAGAAGAGGAATGGTAGCAAAAGAAAGAAAACACTTTATAGACTCTTCTTTCACAGACAACCCCTTCCACCTCCCAGACCCTGGCCACTACTGCACATGAAAACAGCAATATTTACCTCTTTCCCCACAGGCATGCCACTTCCAAGCCCAGCTGTGAGGGCCACAACTTTGGCCACAAAAGCTTTGAGAGTGAGATATTCCTTGAGGACCACTCCTCTCATAATGGTCTTGAGCTCAGGGATCCCAGACCCTGAAAACAACAGCAGAGCAGGAGATGAACAAAACCTGCAGGCAAATGGAAGAAGAAACAGACAGAAACAAGACAGACAGAAACAGATCTTGCCATGCCTTCTGCCCTCACCAACAGCCTGCGGAGAGACGAGGTGGCAGAAAATGGCCGCAAACAGAATAAGAACAAGTGGGTATGTGACCCACGCCAGATACTGCATAGGAACATTCGGGTGCAGCTCTCTGTACATCCACTTGTAGGCTGTAGGCAGACAAAGAAAGAAGTTGTCAGTCACTACAGCTGCTCCGAACACGTTGGTAGACATCAAAGAATCACACACTTGCTAAATCTGCCTATACTAAATCTCCCTGAGAAATGCTATCCTAAAGTCCTCATTTTCTAAGACAAGCCTTGTTACATTTTGAGTACAAGTTCCCAGATAAAACGGGCATTCTGCATGAACGGATAGAAGTGACTCTCTGTTCTTAGACCTTATTAATACCTGTGCCCAAATGTGGTGTAAGAAGAGGTGTGTTACATGCAGTGGTGAGGATGAATCACTGTCCAAGGTCTTTTCATTTGGCAGCCTGAGGGCCTTATTTGGGTCCTGAAGGATGATAAACTGGTCCATCAATAGCTAGTGCCCTCTCCTCCATCTCAATCACATGAAAAATCATTCCTTCACAAGAACTACCTTAAAAGCTCTGATTATGATTTGCCTTTCAGAGCAGCAGCGTGAAGGGAGCTGTGGCAACCGTTAAAACAGCAGTGGTACCATTGTTCAGCCAGGTACAACAGCACGAGCTGCCGAGAATCCAAACTGAACTGCAACTTCTTTGCCCAAGCTTCTTTGCTTTGCTCTTCACACAGCAGGAGGCTGAGACTTGGTGGAGGGAAAGAAAAAAACCCAAAGGACTCAGCTGCAGGGAGTATAAGGGACAGGGGCTCTCTGAGACTGGTAGGATGAGGCAGACAACTGGTAGATGGGGAAGCTTTAGAGGGAGGAATGCTGGGCTAAAGGAATATTGGGAGCTTCGAGGAACTGCAGTGTGTGGTGGACATCAGAAGCCAAGACCTCTGAGAGGAAAGGGTTGGGGGGGGGGGGGGGGGGGGGGGTGCAGCCCAGGATTGGGACATGGAGGGTAAGGAGAAAGGAACAGTGCAGTTAACAGGATGTGGGCAATGTTGTGTGTGCACCAAGGCAGGGGACATGGGGACTGGAAGATCTTGTAATTGTTATAGCTGGCAAAGGGGAGAGGGACCACAGGAAAAATGGAGGGAAGGGTTATAAGACAGTGACCAGGAGATCTTTGTGAAGAGAGCCGAAGGAGAGAGCACTGTGTGGCCAGGTAGCAGGAAACTGCAGGGCACTGTATAAATAAAAATTGCATAGAACAATAATGAGGTAAAAAGCCGAAACAGTGTCAGCAGGGCATCTAATAGCTCCTTCCCTTCCCCATTCCCCGCGTGCTCAATATTCTTGGGGTGTATGGGAACCAGTATAATAGGAAGGACCACAGTACCACTTCCCTGTGCCCTACATACTCAAGGGAGCAGGAAGGAAAGGCAGTCAAAATAATGGTTTCTCTACGACTCATCATACACATATCCTTTGCTCCTACCTGCTTACTTCCAATTTTTTCCCTGCCATCCCTTTAAAGAACCTCTCCCTAGTTAACTTTTTCTCTACTATGTTGCAAGTACTTTACACTTCCCAGGCAGCAAGGGGTGAGGATGGACACCTATGTTAAAGGAGGGGGAATGTTGGTCACTGGGGTTTGTAAAATGTTCTTATTTACCATGTGCTTTTTGCAACACCTGAATGGGACCCACCCTGTAGGCTCTTCGCACTGGCATAATCCATTCCCCAGCTCACCAACGCCATGACCAGACCCAACAGAACCAAGAAAATCCAGTCCTCTCCAAGCTTCTTGGTAACATATTTCTGGATGCGTCTAGCACAGTCTGCGGAGGGAAGAGTGAACCAGAAAAACTGAGGGTACATAGATGAAGCCTGTGTCTGTCTCATCTCTCCTCTCCTATGCTGAGAACTGGCTACAATAAGGATTTATTTGGAAGAATCATGGGCTTTGTGTTGAAGGACTGGCACCCGTCCCTCTCTTACACAGCTCTGGAAAACCTTATGCAGTTTAAAAAAAAAAGGGGGGGGGGGGGGGGGCAAGGACACGGGGGAGAATTTAACACTGCACTAGCAGCAAAAATCTGATACAAGAAAGTCCTTTTCACCCTGTTAGAGACCTGTTATGGAAAAAGTTCTTAACTTGGGTCTGGTCTTTTTTCCAAACAGGTCTTGGCTCTTCCTAGAATGAAAGCTCGCATGAGAAAGTCTTTCTGATCCACCGTGATTCCTTTTCCTTCCTTCCCTGATTCTTCCCAGTCACAATTTTCTTGTCTTTTTCGCCTTGCTTAAATTCCATCTCTGGCTGGCCTACCCAATATCTGGTCATAGGATAACGAAAGATGAATTGTCCCTACCTTGACATTTGGAATAGTGCTCTTCTTTGATCTCTACTTGACTCTCGCGTTTCAGGGGTCTTTCATTGTTCTTTTGGGTCCGCTTCTTATTCAGTAGTTTTGCTGCTTCCTTCTCTGCAAAGTCAGTTATCTGGTCTGTGTACTGGCCATAAAGCTAGAGGGGCAGAAAGCAAGAGAGATCAAAAGGAAATCCTTCACAAATAGCATTAAAGATGAAAAGGCAGATCTACTAACAGTCTGAGGTGCAGACCCAAATGTACCCAAGCAGGAGACACAGACACTCTTGGACAGATGCAGCTCATTTTATTTTTATTTTTTTTCCTTTTTCCTTTCTGGGTGCCTCTCTCCAATCTCTCCAAAATCTTTTCATCTCCTTTTTTGGGGGTACAAAATAAGGTCACAGAATATTAATTGCTTTCTAAAATCCTTAGAAAGAGCTGGCTGTGGTCTGAAGAGATTGGGTAGGCTTTTTGGAGGTACAAAAGAAGGTCAAAATAGTTCACATGAGGCTGCCACCCTCAGGGCTGTCTTACAGATTTCAGCAGCACTGTAAAACATCTCTGAAGGTTTCGAGAGGTATTACACTATCAAACAGGCTGCAGGAATGTCCTGCATCTGTTCCTCCTGCTGCCAAGGAATGCTTAACAGGGCACATGGCCACTGATGGTGTCTGCGGAAGAAAATAAGCAGCATCAGCTCAGAAATATCACAGGGTACTGCACACCTCCTCTCATTATTTACCAAAATCATCATGCTAAGCCCTCACGTATCTCCAATTCCTCTGAATTTCCTAACTACTTAATCTAGTCTTTGTCTTCAGATACTAATCTTGAAATGCAGCTGGTTATATGCCATTCACAACTAACTACATGCACTTACCAATGACATTTCATACATGAATCTGTAGTAAACTTGGCAGTTGCGCCACCTTGTCAACAACAAGCGAGCTTGAAGGATCCTGACTGCATCCCCATGTTTGTTTATCAGATTCCCTGAAGAGCAGCTATCCTACCTCACTCTTCCAGAGTACAGGTGGGGAAGGTGTGCATTTGAGAAGCAGAGAATAAGCCTCTCCTCCGCACATGTCCTTCTATGAACCAGCTTTGGCTTTACCACCCGATGCACGGCCTGTGATCTTGGCACTTCCCACCTGAGAGAAGGTGACCCTTTGCTTCCTCCCCAGCACAACACCTCCTTCTCCAAGATTTTCTGAGTGGCAAGAGGTGAGTGAGCAATGCTTTGATGAGCAAAATCAGACACTTCAGCTGGAGAAAGACAAGACATATGAGAGACATAAAGCACTACCACATGCTTAGGAGACATTTCTAGTTGACAGCTCCTCCTTTCAAAGGGTCACAGGAGATGTTGCTCTTGTTCCCTTGAGATCAAAGAGATTCAGGGACTCACAGAAAGATTTACACTGGAAGACACCTCTGGAGGTTTTGAGTCCAAGCCTCTGCTCACAGCATGTGAACTGCAGAGCCAGACCAGGCTGCTCAAGACCTTGTCCAGGGAACTCCTAAACATCTCTAAGGGTGGAAATTCCCCAGCTTCTCTCAGCAGCTGTTTCAGTGCTCTACCAATTCATATTTCTACATAACAAGTATGACTGATGGTCCTAAGTAGTTTATTTTTTTGCATATATTCCTCAAGAGTCACTTGAGCCATGTGCAATAGCCCCCTTTGAACACCCTAGGGTTTTATCACAGAACACACATCTAGGCTTTTTTAAATCATCCTGCTCTTAAGGTGGCTTAAACAAATTGATCCTATCTGAACATCTGAAAGCATTCTTCCATTCATCACTGTATTGGAAGCTGACAAATTTAATGTCATTGTTAACCACAGGATTAGCAACACACTCTAGGCAAATTAAGCAATGCAGATCCTTTGCAGTGAGAAATGACCGTGCTTTGACCCCCATAATACAGACAGGACAGTGAAACATCAGGCTGAAGAATGTCATGTACAAGGTAAGCTATCATATATGGAATCCAGTCCTAAATAGCAGACTGCTCCTTTTTTCTCTCACTGTGTCTGTTTCAGCCAGAAATGCAAAGTACTAGCAGATTTTAGACAAATGCATCTTCACATCACCTCAGCTAATGTTTCATTGCCTTTACATGGTCACAAGGGATGGGTTTATATCAAATACAGCTTAATCCAAACTATGAACTCAAACCTGTGGAAAGTATGATGTTCAAATTAGAGGCTTCCATCTGCCCAGATGGAACAGCATGAAAGTGTAATAGCATGAATGGTAAAAGTCCTCATATGGTGTCCTAGTTCACTGCTTCTATCTGGCTGGAAAATGGTGCACTCGGGATGTGGGGGAAAAAAAGGAGTTAGTCTCCAGACACAAAAATGAAGGTTCTCTCCTGAAGAACAAGTTAGTCTCAACTCAAAGAATGCTTCATACATGTGCTTTACTTCTCCAGGACTCTGGCAGTATTTAAAATGGTAGGAGATTGTGGGACAGAGAAAGAATCTGGAAATCATAGGATGACCTTAAAGCAAAATTAGGTTAGGCAAGAAATATCCACTCCATTAGAAGACACGTAAAACTAAAAATATAACACAATAGGACTTAGACTGTTCCTTCTGCTGATGCTCCTGCTCTAACACAAGAAACACAAGTTTTCTGAGCAGCAGAAAAACTGGAGAGAATTTTGAAAGATATCAATTACCACCTAAAGGGTTGAGCCAGAAAAGGTACTATCATGTCTAGCTTGGCTACATGCTGAGACTATGATAATGGTGCAAAACCAGCTGAGGGTATAAAGGGGGACCCACCCACCCCCATATATATACACACACACATTTATTTATATACCACTAAAGGGGGGAGGGAACCCAAAAAAACATCCAGGGAGAACACACAACCAGGATAAAGTTCATTTTCAGAGAGGAAGCATTTATTAATGATTAACTGTAAACCAGCAGGGTTTGCCTTTCCAAAAAAGATGGGGAGGTTTCATTGCTTGAGTAATGGAAGAAAAGCTGCACAGAATCTCAGTGGAAAAATATGTACAGCACCACAATCTCAAGCCTTTTCTGGGAGCAATTTTCTGAGAACTCAGCACCTGCATAAAACTGCCCTCCTCTCACCGTCCAAAGCCTAGGCTATTTCCCATGCCACTCAGGCAGAACCATATGTGCCCCACAGCATACACCAGTCCTGAAATATGTCCTGGCTTCAGCCCAGCCAGTAAAAAAGCACCAGGCAGCCACTCACCCACTGTCCCCCCCACCCCAGCCCCGGTGGGATGAGGAGAAAATATAACAGCAGGCTCATGGGTCAAGACAAGGACAGGGAGGGATCACTCCCCACATATGGTCATGGGCAAAAGACAGGCTCAACTTGGGGAAGGAACAAAATCAATTTAACTTACTACCAATCAAAACAAAACAAGGATATTAGGAAGTAAAACCCAACCTGAGAATACCTTCCCTCCACCACTCCCTCCTTCCCACCTCAACTCCACTCCCAGTTCTCTCCACCTCCTCCCTCCAGTGGCACAGGGGGATGGGGAACAGGGATTGGGGTCGGTTCCTCACCCCTTGTCTCTGCCTGTCCTTCCTCCTCAGAGGGAGGAGGACTCTGCACTCTTCCCCAGCTCCGCCATGGGGTCCATCCCTCCCATGGGAGACAGCCCTTCACTAACTTCTCCAACGTGAGTCCTTTCCTCAGGCTACAGTTCTTCACAAACTGCTCCAGCGTGGGTCCCTTCCACAGGCTGCAGTCCTCCAGTCACAGACTGCTCCAATGCTGGCTTTCCCATGGAGTCCCGGCCATCTTGGGGGGCCTCCGCTCCCCCGCTCCCCTCCATGGGCTGGGGGAGACAGCCTGCTGCCTCACCACAGGCTGCAGGGGCATCAGCCTCCTCAGGCGCCAGCGCCGCCGCTGCCTCGGTATCCACAGAGAAGTTCCTCTCACATTCCAATCCCCCGACTCACTGGGGGTTCCCCTCTTAAATCTGTTCTCCCACAGGTGTTACCACTCTCACTGACGGGCTCGGCCTGGGCCAGAGGCGGGTCTGGCTTGGAGGTGGGGGAGCTCGAGCAGCTTCTGACAGGAGCTGGCCCTGCAGCCCCTCTCCTGCTACCAAAAAAACCTGTGCCACACAAACCCATAACAAAATGTCTTCCCCCAGCACCGCCAGTGCATATTGTTTTTAATCTGCTGCTCCTGACCATTGAGGCAGCCACTGAGGCCATTGAGGGCTCTACTGCTCATCCCTCTCACTACCACCTTGCAGTCATCCTGCTATTCCTGAAATGATCTTCCTTAGTTGTTTTTTTTCTGATGGATCACAAAAGAGTAGCCATATTTGGTCTCAAAGATGAGACGTCCCCAGACTCACTTCATAAGTAAATTTAAATGTCAGTGAAAAGTCTAGGCTCAACTGCTTAGACACAGAGCCAATGAGGCACATGTGAAGGGTGGGGGACAGCAACAAAATAATAGTTCTTCCTGAAGAACAGAAGGCAAAGGGGAGATCTAACAGCAGTCCCACCACCTGAAGGGAAAGGGGGGTCAGAGAGAAACATCAGAGCGAGACTTCTTGGTGGGGCACAGTGAAAGACAAAAGGAAAAAGGCGTAACTTGCAAGAAAGGGAATTCAGTGCGAAAGGAAAACATGTCCCCATCCACCCCGTCTTGAGGGGTGGGGAACCCAGAGGGGCTGGGGAATCTTCTATCCTGCAGATGTTCAGAGCGTGCCTGGACAAGGCCCTGGACAACCTGACCTACCTTTGGAGTCAGCCCTGCTGTGAGCAGGGGCTTGGGCTAGAGACCTCCAGAGGCCCCTGCCACCTACATCTTCCAGTGGGCCTGCTATTCTATATTACTGCATTGCCTAATTACTTATTACACATCCCTCCCACTACACCCATCTGTGTGTTGCTGAGTGAGCTCTCTGCCATGAACACCCTTTCTATAGTCATGAATAACACAGCTTCTAAATACTTCACTAGCTGTAGCTGTTTTCTCATGCAGAAAGAAAACAATACAAAATCCTACAGTGTATGAGAATGTATATTTTTATCAAAGTATATTACATCATCTATCATATATCTACTGTTATCTTAATTGTCCAGAAGTATGTATATATTACCATTATTATCCTACCACTATTATTATTTTATTATCTATTAACCACTATATGGGTTTTGACCATCAATTACCTGAAGGTCCCAGGCCAAAGACCAAGATTTCACTGTTCTGGGGCCTGAGTAAACCCAACCAAATCACAGAGCCAGTCTGAAATAGCTTCCAACCTACATACAGAACAGAAGGCAACAGCTAGAAAAGAAAAGGGCACAGCAGAATCAAAATCTCTCTCTGCCAACTGTTTTTTCACATGACAGTGGGGAAAGAAATCTTAATGGTTACTCTGCATGGAAATGGATGAAAACATGCGCAGAAAGTTGGTTTCCATGCTAATAACGTAAGTGTGCATGTTTGTACAAGGTGTACATTAGCATACATATTTATACTTTATCTGCATGTGCGTGAATGGCTAGCAAAATATACACATGCACAGCAAGCCTGGTTTTGCCAGAATATGTCTGCATACAAAGTTTCATATATAAACATACATGCACATGTGTATATGGCTTTTTATGTAAAAGTATTTCTAGGGCATATTTGTCAGTAAATCTATAAACATGGCTGTCTGGTTTTTAGGTTGCAAATTGTGTTCACAAATGAATACTTGCTTGGGGGGACATACTGCCTGAAGCTGTGCATGGGAACGCATTTGATGGCCTGCGTGTTTGTGCATGAGGTTGTCTGTCTACATGCATTGACCAGTATGCCTCTGGAGCTGGGAACAAAGACACTCCAATGCCAGGGAGCAAGAGCATGGAGGTGGGTTGTATTGCCTCACTGTGTCATCCATGCCTGCTTGTGAGAGTGGTTTTAGACGTGTGAGACTAGCATATCGGGTGGATACACGTGAACTGGGATTGTTTTGTGCATGGATGTGCTTTACTGGAGAAACAGTTTGCATCACACAGCTCCCCCCCACCCCAACTCACTAACGGTTTGTGCAGCACAAGGTGCATTCCCTGAAGGCACCTCAGCTCTCCAGCCCTAGGCATTGCTCCAGCTGGGCGCACATACCTCTCCATCCCATCCCACCCCATGCTCACCCTGTTAGCATGGCTGCTGCAGCCAAGCCATTGCCTTGCCTTAGTGTAAATAAAACATAAACTGCTCCAGTCAGACCTCTGTCCAGACGCCTTCCTGTTTGCGCTGCTGCTTCCAAATCAGCCAGGGAGTGGTTTTGGAAAAGTATAGTGTAGGAGACATTTGTGAACTCTCAGATGGTTTAGACAGTTTCAGAAGAGAAATTCCATGAATTTGGCCATGGAACTGATTCTGTGATCTTTTGCAATGTGGCACATATAATCCTCACTGGGATACTTATCTACTGGAAGATATTTTCTTGGTGGCAAATGTGGCTTTTTCCCTATCAGTAAATCACAAAAGTCTCCTGGAAATGATGCATGCATCCCCTCCCTCATTGCCCAATCATTCACTTAAGTATTCATGTAAGGGGATTTGTATTCACGTAAGGAGAAACATCCTCTCTGTATGAATTTCACATTCACATGCTCTCTCTCTCATCATTTGACTGGGTCCTTTATTGCTCTAAAGCCCTCTTACGTCGGCTTAGTCTGAGCAGAGTGGTAGGTAATAAGACCAGAACTCTGCTGTAAAACCTCCCCTTTTCAGAAGGCTGTCCCAAAAGGAGAGGTAGAGGAGATACAGTGGGTAATGGAACAAGAAGCCATAACCAGAGTCCCAGGCATTTTTTTGAACCACTGCTTGTATGAACCAGAGCAAAAGTCAGGTCAAATTTAAGGGTTAGAAAATCTCTCACTTACAGCTCCCCTAAGAGCTACCAAGACTAGCAATATACATGTATGGATCTATGACCATGAATTGCTTTTTGGTCAGAGAAAAGCCAGAACAGAGCTTTGCTTGACTTCCTCTATACAGCTGTGCAGACAGATACCCATCTATATACATCACTGTCCTCTTTGCTTTTATTCACTCTTCTGCTCTACTTAATATCACTATGCAGCTGAAGGCAGCTGCAGTTTCTCTTTGCTGTTACAAACACATTAATGGTCTGGTTGATTTTTCCCATCCCAGCTTGCCCCTTCTAACTCTGTTTGTGCCCATGGCAGATGAAAACGACCCCTGACTCAAAATGCTGATAGCGCTCCTGGATGCAAGTACAACCGTGAAAGTCAATGCCTGACCTGGGAGTCAGCAAGCAAAGGGGAGAGTTGGCAGGATTGGGAAGGGACAGGGGTGTGTGCTCTACCAGCACCATCCTGGGAGCCCCAAGAGCCTACATGATCCCAGGGAGACCTGTGCTGCCAGAAACATCCCGGTTATCCAGCCCTACCTGTGGGTAGCTGAGGGAGTTCTCCAGGTAGTGCAGGTCGTCCCCTGTCCCCCCGGCCTCGTGTCCTGCCTCCAAAGGTATCCCGTAACGGGTGCATTTCTCAAAGCAGACATAGTCGTATTGCGGTGTGCCCTCCCACAAAGCTGACTTCGATCTGGATTCCTGCGTCATGGTCTCTGAGCTCTCCATGCCTCTACTCTTCCTCATGCTCAGTTGTAATGGAGCTGCCACTCTGGGCCTTACCTAGAACCACCACATGCTCTGGCCAAGAGCATGGCCTCCACACTTTCTTCTGCTCCCTCCTTCCTTTCTTTCTCTCCTCAGACCACTCTGACTTGTCCTGTTCCTGCACCTACTTTCTCTCTGCCCCTTCTCCTCCTCCTTGTGCCTCTCTCCCTTGCTCCCCTTTCTGCTCAAAGGCAGTGACTGCAGGGTTTAACTATATTTATAGCAACCTTCCTCTGCCACATGATTCCTCAGCGCCGTGTCTGATCTCAGCAAAAGGTGCTAACTCTGCTGGGATTGAATATCAGCTGTAGGGAAGAGGGGAACTCCTGAAGGAGAGGGAAGGGCGGGGGGGGGGGGGGGCGGGGAGGAGAAGGCAATAAGACAGGCAGAGCTAGAAGGACAGACACAGAAAGCAGACAGGAGGAAGCAGAAATTATTATCCAGGAAATCTTTTCTTTCACACCTCTCCATCCTAAGCAAGCCATATTTGCAATGAAACAAAATTCAGTGGTCTTCCTTGTTTCTCTCCCCAGATACCAGCTGTCCAAAGACTGAGTGACAATCATAAAGATGCCAGGAACTATGGTGAGATAGAACAAGATGGACACTCAGTGTCCCAAGACAATTTTTCTAAGTCCATGGTCCAAAGGAGAAGCAGCAAGCCCTAATGGAGAAGTCAGGCATCCTTGTAAACTGCTGAGCGTTACAGCTTAATCTCAGCCTTCCCATGAGGAACACTCTATGCTTTTGAAGAATGTCACCAAACTGCTCTGTGGGGATTCAATTATGGGTATATGCAGAAATTTATTCTTCTTGATGCTCACTTTTCCACAGGCTAGACCATTCAACAGCTTCTCCTCTGTACTCTGCCACTTGTTTCTCAGCCAGGCGAAAAAGCAATAAGCTCAGCCAACACCAGTGAGCTACAAGCCAGGGACAGGAATGAGAAACATGTTCCAGCAACATGGTCTAGAGACACCGCCCAGTACTGTCAGTGAGCTGCCTGTAACCATATGTCTTTTGATGGCTATTAATCAATGAAGAGCAGTGAGTTCAAGATCCTAGAAATTGTGTACAAGAAAAGAAGACCCCACATGCCCCAAACGCAGTCACTAAAGAGGTGCTATTAACTCATTCTTCCGCCTCTTGTACACAGTCAGCTCTCCAGAATAATGATTTCCAAGCTTCTCACACTGTAGGATAAGAGATTCGCAGGCAGGATGGGGGAGAGAGAGAGAGGCAAAACACCCTTCGTTTGGGTCCAGAACAGTAGTCTCATTATCTCATTTTGCAGACCCCTGTAAAACATTTCTCTTGGAGGCTCATTTTGCTTTTTCTCAGCCTGCATGGTCCTCGAGAGTGGGGTACAAAGACAGTCTGCAAGAAGAAGACACACTTGATTTCCTCCATAAACCACCTTTCTACCTCCTCCAATGTTTCTGCTAACAATATCCATATGGGTACCCATTAGCAATAATATCCATATGGATATTGTTAGTCTGTACAACCCACACCTGGTGGCAGGCCAGGCAAGCTCTGAATATTTACAAAAGCACTATCAATGCTGCCTCAAAACATATAGGCTCATCTGTTTCATTCTCACCAGCACTCACTTTACTGTCAATAAGCAATGTTTCCTGGAGGAAGACTGTGGCCCATCAGTAGGACAAAACTTGTAATGAACCACCTTAAAGAAGAGTTTCTAAGTGACTGTGTCTAGGAAGTTAGAGAAGAACATTTGGATACCCTCATAGATTTCCATCATAAAGGCATTAACTGTTCCCAACCTATTGAGATGCTTTTGGAAGACCAATGTCACTATGGCTTACATAAAAAATGATGCACAGCATATACTATACAGTGTACAAAATATAAACAACTGTATAGAATGTGTGCATCATATATAGAAAACCTAAAGAACAACCACAGTAAGACCCAGCAAACATCAAAACTATAATACAGCACCAGATCTTCAGTTACTATTACATTTACTGGAGGAGAACAGTCATCACAGCCACTGGAGAAAACTAATGGGAACCTTTACCCAAATGTGCACTCTTCTAGCTCTTGTTTTTCAAGAGGCACAAAAATAGCACATCAGAAATTGCTTCAGTATAAAAAAGAACCCCCTACTGCCAGCTAATCAAACTCTACAGTCTCTCTTGTATGATACTGTTGTGGAACTTCCATGGAAAATAATTATATAATTATAGCCTAAAATAAGATGATCCTCCCCTGAAAGGTGTTTGCCAAGAACTGTCCCTCTCAGCCTCCAAAGTGTCCCCAGCCTCACTCACCTCATCTATAAAAGCATGAAGGACCCCAAGGCCAACATTCACCAAAAGACTCCAGAAGCTACTCGAACAAGAAACCTTTACTATCCTCATGAGGAAGACAACCCACAAAACCCCCACACCCTCACATGTGATATATCTCATCCAGTGCACCAAATGGGAGACTGATAACTGTACAGATGAAATTGAACAATCATTATACACATAGTGGTACCTGTGTACACTCTAGGGACTTAGCATTTATCTCATTCCCAGTGGGACAGCAATTCTCATCAGCAATCTTTCTACCTCTGATCTCTGTACACTGATATTGTCTACCAAGGAAAAGGCTGAGAACTGAAATTCACCATTCCAGTACATGACAAAATATATGCCACCTGTAGAGATACTGGATTTCTGTCACATTATTTCCTGTGTCCTGAACACTAATCTTATGATGCTCCACAACTCATAAATCACCCTTCTTGCTCTTTCCCCTAGGAGGAAAGCCTTTTGTCAGCTATCTGGGCACAACTAACATCCTCTCTATTCCACAATAATCTTTTGTCACAGCCTTACTGACACTGGTCTAGTTAAATTCAAAGCAGCTACTCTCAACTTGTATTTGCTCTGAGATCTGCTGCTGTTGTTTCAGACTCAGAGAAGAACTTCCAGACCCAATACCTCACCCACTTTTTCCAGCTGGCACAGCTGACCTAGTGGAAGGTATTGTTCCAGCTCTACCCATTGTATTGTCCGTGTTTTCAGATCAGCAGAGTCCCAAAAGTACAGAACACTGAGCACAACCTGAAAAGATCTGCCTTTCTGAACTGCTGCTGCCCAGCAACTGCTGTCAAATCTCCCCTATCACTTTTCCTGTAATTTCCTGCCACAGTTCTTTATATATTTTCTTTATTGCTCATCTGTCCTAAGCCTAACTCTTCCCTTCTTCCAGAACACAGCAATGTAGTACTTCCGTTGCTTGAGAGGTTACCAACCGACTCAGAAGACTACCACAGAAGTGGAGGAAGATGTAAAAAAAGAGGAAGATGTAATAACCATCTTGCACTAGTCACAAGCACAGGTGACCTGTACGTATGGCTTGACTCCTCAGGTGCTCCTAAGCCTCTTGAGAGGGCTCACAAAAGTTTCTAGACTGCCCTACAGCCCATGGGAGGAAGGGTACACAACCTGCTCATACACCATTTTTTTCTTTGCCTATTCCAGGCCCTAGAGGGACTCCAAAGCATGTTTCTGTGGTACTTCCTTCAAGCAGGACATCTTCATGACAGATGGAACTACAGCTACAGCCCAAATCAGGGCCTTAGGTGAGGAAGAAGAAAGGAATAGAAGTTAGAAGAACTCTCACCCAAGATGGGTCTCTTCTGCAGTCAGCCATCTATCCTTCTCCCTCCTCTTCCCAGTTTTCTCTCAGACCTTTATTTTTCTCTCCTGAATGCTTTTCAGGATGCAGAAACATAATTCCTAGCCTTCCCATCCTACTGCCTTTATAGTGAAAGCTCTGATAGTATGAGGGGAGGGATGATTGAAGACTTGCACTTCTCTCATGGTCCTGTCCCAGGAGATTTATCACCTGAAATCCCAGTGCTGTTAATCAACAGTGACACGCTTAATGTTGTTCCCTGTGCCCTGCCCACACAATTATCAGACATCATACTAACTTAAGAGCCTTCTGCTTATGTAAGAGCTTTTTGTTTGTTTGTTTCTCTAGCAGATTCATCCTAGACCACTTCACAACCTCACTGTATACAAACCTTATGGCCCACCACCAGACTGCAGCCTCCTCTGGAATGAAACGTAAGGTCTTTTTTTCAGCTGCCACCAACACTGCATGCACAGACATTATAGCAGATGGCGATGCAGAGACCTCTACCACCCTAGACTGAAAGGAGTTGAATTTGCGGGGGCAGAGGTATTGTTACGCAGAACCATACATGTAGAATAGAAAAATAGTCATTTAAGAATAAAAAAAAAAAATAATATTCTGTGCTTAAGAGAGCTCAGTCCAAGAGGTCCATAAGGCTGTGAAGGAGAAAATATAAAGGATAGGCTATGAGACAAAAGAAACTTTAAAGGTGAAAGGGAAAAGGGGAGTTTTGAAGGAGGAAGAGGACAAAAAGAGGACTACTTAATAGTAACAGGGTCTCTAAGAGGTAAACACAGAAGCAATAAGAGACAAAGCACAGAAGGACGTGAAGGCATGAGGTGCAGGACAGGAAGAAGTCACAGCAGGTGTACTTTGCCTCAGGCAATAGCTTCAGATGGAGCAAAAAAGAGTGAAAAGGCAGGAAAAAGACTTGAGTAAATATAAGATACGGCAATGTCTTGTAGATGAGAACAAGGTGCGTGAACGGGACATTTTATTAGGCAAGATAACTCATGGAGGCTTCAAAGAGATACAGGAGGCTATTGGAGCTTTGGGAGAGAAAGAATGCAGTGCAAATGGTTAGGAAGAGGGAGGGAGACTGGGTGAAAAGACAGCTTTTATAGTGAAAGAAAGAAATAGACCATGGTCTAAGGATTGAACAGTAGCAAAAGACAGAAATTTAAGCTGTGCAGGAGCACATTGTAAGCAAGGCTGAATATGGAAAGATGATGACAGAGAACTCTCAGAGGACAAGTCCAGAAAGTTTAAGGGCCTTCATCACAGAGAAATAACAAGATAATATGATGATATTCAAGAGGACATGTACTGACTAATACTAGACTGAATAGAGCAGAATTGACAGAAACGGGGCAGATTTTAAGAATCATCAGCTTTTGATAACTGAAGTAGGGAGATGATGATGTTACCAGAGGAGAGGCAGAATGGAAAAAAAAAAGATAGATCTCACAAAGGGAAGCAGATAAATACTTAAAGGAACACAGGGACATGAGGGAGCCATTGAAGTAGATGTTGGAGTAGATGAACTTGGAAGGAAACTTGAACAGGTCATGATATGACATGATGACATTGTGGTATGACATGATATGACAGTATGATATGCCATGACTTGGCAAAAAACAAATGAGCTTTAAAGGCAAAGGGTTATGTCCCAGTTCCAGAAACAAACCAACTGTGACAGTCTGCACAGAGCACTTTGTGAATTCATCCCAAAATCAAATGAAACAAAGCCTTATCTATGTTGATACTGGTACCTAAGGTAAATTACTTGTTAATTTGAGGTTGTCTTATTTTACATCACAATGTGGTCACAGTTTGGAATTGAGACCAAAAAGAACAAGCAGAGAGAGCTTAAACCCAGCAGCAAGAGCAAGACACAGACAATCAGATGAAAGAAAACACAGCAAAATTAGGTTTTATAAATGGATCCCAACTCATCCAGAACTTTAAAGTGGATCTGACTAGATGTCCTGGTGAGCTTTCTGGTCAAGACCAGCAGGCTTCAAAACTCAAAATAGAGCAGTCTTTACTAGAATAAAAATAAGATTATTTGATTTTTTTTTAAATAGAGAAAACTTCAAGTATGTAAGTCAGGAAGCACAGAAGTAAATATATAGTTTATACACAACTCTACCCTACCCACTGCAACTTTGCTTGCAATTAACTTGGTGACCTTCTGAGCTGCTAAAATTTTGTGCTTACACTCCATTGCCTAGGAGATTGTTTCCACATCTCCACAGCTTGCATGGTTCCTCCCCTACAGCTGCCCTTCTTCTTAAATTGCAAGCCTCAATTCCCTCAGTGACTCTTGACCCTACAGCACCCTGTAGCCTCTATTAAATAATTTCTTCCTTGCATATGCTTAATGGCTTTCCAAAGGAAGTGGTGTCTTACTGGTGGGGTAGTGTTTTGATTGTGTTGTCTTAGAATAAACTGAGAGCAAATTAAATAGGCACAATGTGTATACAGGTATCAAAAAGTTAAAGAAAAACAATAGAGATAAAAAGTAAAATTAGACTGCTGTCAGGCAGAAAACTTTTTAGAACTGTATTATGCATCCAAAAGCAGCTAAAGTCAATAAGAACTAACAAACACTCAATGAACTGTTTGAAGTGGGTTCCGTGGATTTCTTATTTTCTAGGGGAATAATGTTGCATCACAAACATTCTCTGTAGTAATCAGCTTGAAGACAGTCTTAGCAGAAGAGGCTAAGGAACATCTAGGAAATACAGATTCATCCCCAGTGTTCAACACCTATTACGGATGCTTCTAAGCTTGTGAATTTGTTATTATTCCAGGACAAAGCATCTACATGCTGTCTGGGAAATAGCTCTTTACCTGTATATCGAGATGATGAGCTCTGATTCCAAATCGTGAATGTTCCCTAATAAGTCACCTGCACCATGACCTGTATTTTTTTGTCAGCTAAACCATTCTTGAGAGATGGTAGGCAGCGCATGGTAGATAACTTGTGCTTTTCCTCCCCTCCTCCCTGTAGATTGCTTGTTGCATAGGTAAAATTAATAATTGCACATTCAAACTGTCAATCATGCAATTACATGGCAGCGTGACTGACATTGTGAGGGTGGAAAGAAAATGCAGTGATGAGCTGTGTAGAACTGGGCTGGCACAGGCTGTGCTAGGGCTCTTGGTTTTGTATTGGACTTGGATAATTTCAAGAGAAGAACGCCGCCTCTTATGTAAGCTATGGCCAACTAGGAAAAAATGTGGTGATAGCTGAAAAGTTTAGGAAGAAGATTGGCTTATGACGCAAAATTATTTGGACTGAGATGAAAAGGGAAGGTTTCAAGGACATGTTAGAGGTATGCTTGAGCTGGGGCTGGACAAGAAGAAGGGACCGTGAGTGTAGACAGATATCCCCAGGAGGTCACAGCTAGGATTAGAGGTATGCAAGAAAAGACATAATTTCTTTTATTTTCCTGATACATGTTCAACTTTCAAATGCTTGAAAATTCACTTATTTGAGGCTAGAATCTATTGATCTCTCTGAGAGGGTGATCGCACTACTGATTTAGGGGACTTTTACTTAAGGAGCAGACCGGTTGAAAAGGACAGTCCTAATTTGTTAGGTACTGGAACTAGTGATCAAGAAGCTTGATGCAACAAAAAATTAATTTTCAGCCAGCTCAGCATTTCATTCCAGCTGATGCATGGCCACATGAATGTTAGAAAAGGGGTCAGGAACACACCTAGAAATGAGGAAAGGGACTGTCTTTGCTGATTGCAGCGGAGACATAAGCAACCATAAACCTTTTCTCAGTAACACTGGAGTCTTGCTTACATATCAGACTTTCACCATTATTAGAGCAAATGCTATAAACTACTTACATGAACTCCATAGTTGCCAAAGACTAGTTGCTGACTGTACTAGTTTGTCCTGTCCTGTCTCAGCTGAGATAAATGATGTCAATATAAAAGTTGTAGAACACACGTTATCACCACCATTAAAGATTTTTTAAAAACCTCCTTTACTGTCAAAGTTATACTAGTAAATCTTGTAAAGTTTTGACTAAGCTTCCTGTTTTCCTTCTCCTTCCCCCATCCAAATGCAGATCCCCAGACAAAACCACGTAACCCTCCTGCACAGGAGAGGTCTTGCCTGTTTCCCATAAAACAGTCTCTGGTAGTAATAGGAGATAACGACAGAGGTAAACAGAGGGAAGATAGTAGTTCTCTTGCCAGCCAGAATAATAAATCCATCACAAACGAGGGCAAAGCAATTCCCCTGTGGCAATAACCTTTCCTGTTATCACTGGCTGCTGATACAGGGATGATAGCAACAGTCAGCATGACATTCACTGGACTCCCTCCCTCTTTTATCAGCCCCCTGCTTTGACTTGTAGGAAAATGTTGGGGGAAGGGAAGAACTGCATTGAGTCAAGTGCATCCAGGTTGAAGTACTGGGTCACACTGGCATGAAGGCTGCAGAAAGTCTTTTTTCTGTGCAACTCATTAAAATAAAGCAGCAAGAGCCAATTTTGACTGTCACAAGAGGAAAAAGGTGCAAAAAGTACCCCAGGGCGATGAGGGAGCAACAATCTCCTGATGTCAAAGAGACAGGTAGCCTAGTATTTCAAGCCCAGGGCAAGATAAGAGAGCAGAAGAAAGTGCAGGAACTGCCCCACAAATGGTGTTGTTGTCCCAGGGCTGACATTTAATGTCCATGCCATCTAAAAATATTAAACCTGGAACAGGAATCCAGGGAGTGGCTGCAGCTCGACATTAGAAGCTATTGACCAAAGCCAGGAGTGGTGGAGGGACAACAGGCCAGTGAAAAAGAAGGTGCAGAGGATAAGTGATGGGAACCATTCTAACTTTCATTTAACCTGAGAACTGAAATAAGTTCTATAAACTGCCAACTCAGATTGTTTATGAGAAATTACTGATTTTTGGATGCCATGTTTGTATGTTTAATAACATTGCTCATAGTCTTGCTCATGTGCATTATTTGGTGTTCGGAGTCAGCAAAAATCACTGAGAGTATTTGTGGTATCTTGTTCAGACACTGCCCTTGGTCTGGAGTGTAACTCATTTTTTGCCTATCTGTATCAGAGTCATCACATTCTATTCCACAAGTAGTATTATGCGTACAGCATATTTTGATAGGGATCAGTCAGAAAACAAAAAAAAGCAGAGATGGTCCTTGCGATATTTTTCAAATCCTACTCCCTCTGCTGCTTGTCCTCTCATCAGGGGGAGAGTCGTTCCTCTCTGCCAGGTGCACTGGCTGGGCTGGGCTGGGTTGGGGACCTTTACTTAGCAGAAGAGGGACAGAAATGTCCCAGTCCACAGGCTTTGGGACACTACAAGGACCATGGCCTCACACAAGTCTGCAGGCTCCTCAGACCCATCATGCTGAGGGACAAGCTGTGCCACCTGCTGAAGACTCATTGCTCTGTGAAGAAGATGCAGCTGACCCTTGCCATGACAGATTACAACCTCATCTTCATCAGTGAGGGCCCTGTTCAAGGAGGGAAGGGGACCCAGAGGGCAGAATGCTTCCGTGTACCATGGGGACCACAGCTCTGGCTACAGAACTTGCTTGTATACAGCACTGCTGGTAACACTGGCACCACCGGCACCACCACTGCTGGCCAGAAGTTTCCTCACCCAACTTCTCTTTCCCTCCAAGTGAAACAGCTCAAAATTGCATCACTAAAGCCCATGGGATGGAGTTAAGGTCTCTGTAGGGACGGGGTACTCTCCTTGCTTTGCCCAGGAGGGTTCTCTTTTGTCTTCCTGCAGGAGACCTTCACCTTGGCAATCTGACCGTACCTTGTGGCAGGACCACTTGGACAGACACATCTATCTATACAGTTGCATACTGAGTTTTGCCACACTGATCATTACAACCCTGTCCTCTCTTGACCTATAGTCTTGAATGCTGGGGAACATGATCGTTATACTAGATCAGCTGCTGCACATTCAGATCTGCTTGGAAGTGCATTAACGTCTTTAATATCTGTGTTCTGATACCAGGTCTACAATGTCATTTTTATCAGGATTCCTTCCTCAGCAGTATCAGTCCACAGGAGTGTCTGGGCCTGGCTGTGAATTTTGCTTCTGCTCTGCTCACAGAGCTGCACTGGAAATAAAAGGCAGAGGGGAGGCAGGGAGGTCAGCACTCCCTAAAGGACACCTGGTACCACCTCCAACCAGATGATAGTGCTTCTTTCACCTGTATCCAAGTGGAAAAGATCAGCCCGAGCCACTCCTGACTAGACAGAATCTGCATCTTGCACTGGAACACCTCACAGACAGCCTCTGACACAAAACTGCTGTTCTTCCTAACCAAGCATCCACTCTCTGCCATGTCATGACATGACAGAGGACTGCTGTCATGTCTTCCTGGCCTACTGGCCATTTTCCCCAGGTAGGACCTGGGGAAAGACAGGGCCAAAGACTTTGGGAAATGGTGTGCACCTGGCTATCTTGCCACAGCTATACATAGAGGTGACTGCAGGATGTAGCAACAAGGCAGCCATAACAGGAGGTTTTGGAACTGGGTGGGTGTTTTCCTGTCTTGTGATCCATCTTTCTACACTAAGTGCTGGGAGAAGCAGGATAAGCTGTAGGATTTGGAAGTTTGCTTGTCCTGGCTTGGCTTTTTTTTCTGGTTATTCATGCGGCTCCTTTGGAAGACCAATCATACCACACATTTCCTCTGCACCCTGGAGAAAAAGAGGGTTCTAGGGAGCATATCATCTGCATCCTGGCAGAGGACAGCACTCCTTGCAAGGATGTGAAGCAGATGAAAGAAGGACTGAGGGCTTTCTCTGTGGACCTGTTCTCTTAAGTGGTGTCCTTCATTAACCTCCATGTCTTCTGGAAATGTTTCATTTTTTTGGTCACGTCTCTTAATTGATTAAAAGGCTTCTTCATTTTTATGTGGTTTCTGTTTGATCCATTCTAGTGGAATTTTTCACCCTTATTGCTTCCACAGGAGTATTGACTCCAAGAACATTGTGGTCACTGTGAAGCAGTGGTTTCAACTAAGAAGTTGAATTGTTTAGCGTGGTATCTAGTCATAACCTTTTGTGGGCTTCCTGGCTGACTATTCCACAATCGCCAGTTGCATATACTTCACATCCCAATGTGACATGTGTCCAGCCTATATGGAGGTCATTGCAGATTTTTGTTACTACTGTAGTTTCTGCCTTAGCTGGGTCTCTGATCTCAATCAATATATCACATTGTTGCATTCTAGATTCAGAAGGTGCTGATGCAGATCCAACACTATACACTTCCTATTTAGTTCTGAAATTTCAACCTGTTTGGACACTGCATTCATTAGTTTGATCAAGGTTCTCATTATCATGTAGTACTACTCTATCACTAGTATGGTTTACCTTATCTTTCTGCATATTTTGTATTCCGGTATTACAACTTCCCATTGATTGTCTGCCACAAAGTTTTTAATATGCTTTGTAAATCTCCTGTTAGGACAAGAGACTAGTCGTCCATGTTATTTTTCATAATTCTACCATTTGCATAGAAGTAGGTATACCACTACTTTGATTCTTGTTTTGGTACTGTATTTAAATTGAACTATATTTGCTTTCTATGTCTAATTGGATTTTTCACAGACTCTGATCTGCCCAGTACTTGAGGGTACAGAAATTTTGTAACTTTACTATCCTTCATAGAAACACCTGTTATCTTCTCCTAAATCTCTAGTAAGAAAGTGTACTGATAACCTTCTTCATGTTCAGCATCAGAAGCCTGATTCCTGCAGCTGGTCTGTCCCTCCTGTACAAGGTCAGACTTTAAAACAGTCCCTAGCAAGAAGCTGTATTACCAAACAATTTTCTCTTCCTTTCATGGGGTTTGAACAATCATGTGTCTGAGAGGTGACCAAGCTGGGCTGATGGGAAACTAATTGTTTTGATGGGTTAGATTTCTGTTCAATCAATGGCCTGAGCTAATTTAACATTGTAGTCATGAGCATTAGATCCATCATGACGGGGCAGCAGGAAAGCATGTCCAAGAACAGAGAAATAAAATAAGTCTGTCCGTTTTCACAGCCTGCCATTAGATCTTATTATATTATATTGTAAAACTTCACCCTGAAAAGTATAGTCAGCTGATATACTGTTATGGAATCAGTTGTGTCAGTCCCACAGCCCTCCATATTCAATAGCAAAATGTCATCAGCTGGTGATTGCTCATTCTCTTTAGACAAAATCTATTTACTGCAAACTCAAACACACTAATCTGGGAAAGTAGAGAGAAGGAGAAGGAAGCTTACTCTCATAAAATGGGGTTGTGTTGGAAGTGGAAACAACTAGAGGTTCTTAAAGAGTCAAAAATCCTTGCTGAAGGATTTGGAAAGGGTGTGCCAGAGTATCTTAGGTTGATTTGTTAATATATTTGTCCTCATTTCAGCTGGGATAGAGTTAATTTTCTTTCTAGCTGCTGGTATAGTGTTATGTTTTGGATTTAGTATGAGAAGAATGTTGATAACACACTGATGTTTTCAGTTGTCGCTAAGTAGTGTTTATACTAAGTCAAGGATTTTTCAGCTTCTCATGCCCAGCCAGCAAGAAGGCTGGAGGGGCACAAGAAGATGGGAGGGGACACAGCCAGGGCAGCTGACCCAAACTGGCCAAAGGGCTACGCCATACCATGTGACATCATGACCAGTATATAAACTGGGGGGACTTGGCCAGGGTGGCAGGGGTGCAGATCACTGTTCGGGGACTAACTGCACATTGGTCAGCAAGTGGTGAGCAATTGTATTGTGCATCACTTGTTTTGTATATTCCAATCCTTTTATTAATATTATTGCCATTTTTTTTTATTATTATTATCATTATTATTTTCTTCCTTTCTGTCCTATTAAACTGTTCTTATCTCAACCCACAAGTTTTACTTTTTTCCCCGATTCTCTCCCCCATCCCACTGTGTGGGTGGGGAGTGAGCGAGCGGCTGCATGGTGCTTAGTTGCTGGCCGGGGTTAAACCATGACAATATTACACTAACATTATACTATGTACTTCCTATAAGGATATTGGGTTCTATAAGGTATCAGGAGTTAGATGGCTGAGTAGAACATAAAATGAACATGACTGGAAGAAACAGCACATCAAGAAACCGTAAGCAAGCTATATTCAGTTAATCTCTTGCTACCAGGTGAGGATATATGAATTCCTTCCCTTTCTTTCCCAGGACTGGCACTTTCAAAGGAAAAGGTCAGTTCAGGACTTGCCCTACAGAACCCCAGGGTTCTGTTCCCTAAGACTCTGCTGAGATGAAGGAGTGGGGCAGAGCTCACAAGGGCTGACGCAGTAGGGCACTTTGGGCAGTTGTTAGTACTGCCTCACAAGTTTAAACCATTGTGATTCATGGTTCAAGGGTGGTGTTTCTTTAACATGGTTATGCCTACAGGGAGCCTATGTAGCATTCAAGCAGTTCCCCACAGTGATGGAACAGTAAAAGCAACGAACAAGGGTGACGTGAGGTAGCTCAGGGCTAGCACTGAATGCACAGTGAAACGTACTATGGGGAAGGACTATTTCTTGCAGATATTCTGACTCTCTCTTTCTGTGCACTTGCGGTAAAGGGCTACTAGTCAGGCTGGAACAGGCCACAGTACCCGAGCCCTAGGCAGAAGAGGCTGCTTATCACACTCTGCACCTGCCTAATCAAAACCCAGTAATGTATCAGACCTTGAACTTCTTAGTCTCCCTTATTCCACATTTCCAGACAAAGTGCCAAGTCTGGTCTTTTATCTTTTGGTATAAGGACAGTTAAAAAAAAAAAAAAAAAAAAAAAAAGGAACTCTTTTAGGGATCATGAGGTAAGAGTAGTTCAGACTGCTTTTGAAAGATAGAGCAGAAGCTTGGTTAAAGAAGAGAGAACACACAGTAATTCAAGATTTTTCAGTGTGGGCCTGGACCTTCACAGCTGCCTCAAAATCGTGAGTGGCATAAAGAAAGGACAGTCACATTCCCTTCCCTACACCAACTCTGGTATGTCTGCCCTTAGCATTGTGAAAGGTAAACTGATGGAAAAACATTCATGTCTTTATGCAGTTAACTGCTCAGTGTCGTGCCCTGAATGAGTTCACCATAGGTCAGGGAAGCAGAATTTAAGTAAGAAGCTGTTGCACGTGTCAGTCAATAGATCATCTCAGCTACAATGTACACCCTCACATGAAGCATTAAAACACACGCGTAGGCAAGAAGAGAACTTTACTTAGCCCTTGCTTCATCCTCCCAACAGAAAGATTTCCATGCACCTCTGGAATAAAGTTCCTACACCACACTGGCTGTTTCTTCTATCACTACTATGTTGTACAGCTGCGACATGTTTAATCTTGCATTTGCCTTTAGCATTCCTGAAAAGCTCAGGTGAACCTGCAGTTTTTCTACCCTATGCACCTGGAGCATTATGGACTTCCAATTAATGGAGACGAGATTTCCAACATGCCCTACTTCTACATGGAATTGGAACTAAAAGCAGTGTACGCTCAGTGCCTTGTCCTCTACCACTGATAATAAACTTGATGCCAAGCAGTGTAATATCAAATACCTCTCTGGTCTGGAAAAGGGCTCACAGTTTCTTGGTAAGTTATTCAGAGGAGTAGAAACAAAAGCTGACTGAAAAATTGTGTAAGGACCTTAACAGGATGACTAAGTGATAAAATGACAGATGAAACAGTCACAATAAATGTAAAGTGATGATTGCGAGGAGGAGCAGATGTTCTAGCTTTGCATACAAGGAATCATCCAACTGTTACTATTTAAGCTGACTTACTATTTAAGCATAAGGTTTTGGGGTTAAACAGAATGGTTATGATAATGACTCCCTCAGTATTTTTTTAGAACTATGGGTTAAGATGTAGGAAAATAAGACCAAATTAAATGCAATGTGCAACTACATCTTGAGTAATATTTGCCTTTCTTTTTCCCCCAATCTCCAAAAGAATATAGTAGAACTGAAGAGTTTCAGAGGATGGTCAAAAATATGGAATAGCTTCTGTATGAGGAACAGCTAAGCAGACTTGAACCTCCCAGGCTGGAAAGGGCAATGAGGGCTGGACATGGATAAAATCATGAGTGATATGGAGAAAGTGAACTGAGAAGGCTTGTTTTGCTATATCTTGGGAGGTAGGCAGTGGGTTCAGAACAAAAAAAAAATTGTTGGTCAGACAATATGCATCTTGTTCTATTAAAGTCACAACTTCTTGGAATTTACATGCAGGCAAACAGTTCTCATTTGCTTTTCTGTAATAGAAGTAAATGCCATTTTTTGGTGAGTCCTTTAAAAATAAGGCTAGATAAGAGAGTTCATTGCAGATGAGGAATTAAAAACACCTTCTGTGTCATGTAATATTTAGAAGACAATAATCTTGTTGACCAGTAGGTAACTTGCACTGCTGTTCCTCTGAGTACTTTAGTTAATCACAGAATCACAGAATATTTGAGCTTTCGATGGGACACGTGCTGTCTCGTCCAATACCATGCTCAAGCAGTGTCCACTGGAGCAGGTTGCCCTGGGCTATGTCCAGACAGCTTTTGAATATCTCCAGGGATGCAAATTCTACAGCCTCTCCAGGCAACCTGTGCCAGTGCTCAATCACAGCGAAAAACCTCTTGCCTTATGGTCAGACAGAATTTCCTGTGTTTCAATTTGTGCCCATTCCATCTTGTCCTGTCACTGGGCACCACTGAGGAGAGTCTGGCTCCATCATCTACAGTCTCCCATCAGATGCTTTGTATTCTTATGTACTTTTAGAATCCACTCTCCATGCCAAGAGCTGATAGGCAAACATTCCTGATCCATGACCTTTTATAAATATTTTGTGGAAATAGATGACTGTCAATCCCAACAGTGACTTGGTTCCTTTAAGGACACATGAGAATCAATTACTTCACCAGGAGGCAGGAATTTGTTGTAGAGATATATGGCTCAGTTTTAACAATGTGAGCAAATCCTTTAACCCTGCCTATATCCTTAGCAATGTCCAAAGATTGAAGTGTCCGTTGCAGTAACAACTTGTGGAGGATCTCTTTGCTACTCCGATGTTCAGTGTGGAGACTTGTGCCTTTATCGAATACGAAAGTATAGTATGCCTTCCTATGCAAATAACCAGCAATGAAATCTTGTTCCCCAAGTAGTTCTAAGTCACTTAATAGTAAATGAAAACACTTTCAATAAGCAGGTTCTGATAAGGCAATCTCCAACATTAATAGCCTGCATCTGTCCTCCCTCTTTGTTAACAGTTACCATTGTATCATGCAGGTATGTGGAAGCTGTTCTATCAGTACTAAAAGCAGCAGCTTCAGCAGCAACTTCCTGCTACTTCACTAAAGCAAGCATTTACAAAATAAATTATTTTTGAGTTGTGTTTACTGCCAGCTTCTCTCCAGCATGCCCAGGTTCTTTGCTGTGATTTTGTGGAGATGCACAACAGTAGCTGAGTTTACCTTGAGAATTTGTATTTGCTGTACACTTCTGTATCGATGTATTATTTCTCATGTACTGTACTTTGTATGCCACCTGCTGTACAGCTTGGGCAGTAACCTCTGCATTCCAGTTGCCCCCCTACTACCACTGTTGATAATTTTACTAGCAACAGGTCTAACTTTTTGAAGTATCAGGAATGCTAGTACATGTTCTTTCCACCCCGCCCCAAACTTGTCTGAAATAATTTAATCTGCTGTACTGCCAAATTAGCATGCAAGTATCAGCTGTCAAAACAATGATGTACTTTGTCCATGTAAAAAAGCTTATAGCATGCAGCTACCCTATTAGGTTTCAAACAAATGTGGGATGCCCCTTTATGCCATTTACACACAGGCAGGTTATTTTTGCTTTTTACAGCACAAGATCAATGGCAAGGGTTAGATTGATCAGCACGCTGCCAGCTCTTGGCATTTATTTGCTTGGACAAGAGATCTGTACAATTCGTGGAAAAGCTTAAATTTTATAGCATTATACATAAGAGACATGTAGCTGGGCAAATTCACTGAAGTATAGGTATACTCTTACTGCTACTGTGCTATAGTTGTGACAGCTTTCTCAGGAATAGACAACTGCAGTGCAGAGAGACACCACCACTGCTATTCAGCCAGCTCCTAGTGTGCAAGATCTCCACTTTGTACCTGGACACCTCAGATCGTTTGGAAATAACGTACTAAAACATATAATTCTGGACACCTTTGCGACAGAACCCAGTACTTGAATGATGTTGGAAATGGGTGAAAAAAATATTTTTCTGCAAGTAGCAGAAAAGGGCCCTTGCAGCACCCTGACAAGACGTCGGTGCCTTCCAGGGTAAGGTGGCTGTGGGGAACCTGCACCCGTGGGGCTGTGACTGCTCCCGCGGTTCGGTGCGAGGACAACATGGGCAACAGCCAGGCGAGGTAGTGCCAAGTGGCAGGCAAAGTCCTTGGTGCCATTTCTGCTGCACGTGTTACTGCTAAATCAAACTTTCTCCATGGGAAAAGCATTTAGGTCAGTAATAAACAGCACTGGTGTGCAGCTGTGGCTGTCACCTCGGGAAATCTTGCCTGGGTTGTTGACTGGGGAGGCTGAAGGAGCTGGGTTTACTCAGCCTGGAGAAGAGGCGGCTGATGGGGGATCTATTGCTGTCTGCCACTACCCAGAGGGAGGGTATAGACAAGATGGAGCCAGGCTTTTCTCAGAGATGCAGAGGAAAAGCACAAGAGGCAACAGCCATGACTTGCAACAAGGGAAATTCATGACCCAGTAGGGGGTTGGACTGGATACTGCCAGAGGTCCCTTCCCATCTAAATCTTTCTGTGACTCTCTTTTTTTTTTTTTTTTTTCTTTTTTTGCTTTGATAGAGACAAAACCAAAATACTGGCAGACAAACTTCAATTATTAATAGAACTATGAAGATGAGGTCTGCTAGCGATACAAACTGGAAATGAAAGAATTTTGTCAAGAAGCTGCTAGGTCTCACAGTGGAGCTTATGGCCACAGCAAAATATATGAAAATTTCTTACCCCCATGTTTTAAACAGGTAGGGCAGCTCTGAACACCTATCCCATGCAGTGATGGACAGAGCACTACTTTGTTTTTTGGGGAAGAGGTTCTTATATATATATTATTTGTGAACAGGGTGAATAGGACAGCTATAAACAGTGCCTCATGATTTGTCTCTAGGGCCTGGCACTCTGGAGAAGTAAATCTATACTCAAGCCACCCTTTAACCTGCTCCTAATCCAGAATCAAAGAACGCCATGTGTATGCCACCTTACTAAAATCTTAAAAACAAAATCCATGTTACTTTAAGAAAAAGCTAGCTGTTAGTAGGCCTGTTCTCATTTTTCTTTTCCTCAGCCTTCTTCCTGGCATGTCATGTGGCACGAGAAACATGCTGTTAGTCACTGGAATTCTGAAACTGGCCCATTCCTCAGCTAGGAAGGGTCCAGGCACAATCCCACAGCACAAAGCAGGAGGTCCTTCGCCCAGTGACCTGCTAAGGTTGCAGAAGAGGAGCAGTACTACATGTACATTGCAGGAGAATGCCTTTCAGCTCCCCAGGTGTTTGTAGCATGCAGCCAGGAAAAGACCCTATCACTGATTTCTGCAGCGAATTTCTGGCAAGGCAAGGTATTAGTTCTGTGATCCCACTAATGGGAAGTGGGGAGAGAAATCAATGCAGATCTTCAAATATGCTTGTAGAACTGAGTCAGTAGATGCCAAAGCAAGGGGAAGTAGATGGCAAGGTGGATATGGTGGATAAGCTGATAGGAAGCCTTTAGCTTCAGTAGATAACTAAATTCCAGTCTGACTTACGGAAAGACAGGCAATGGCCCTCTTCTTTTCTCCTCTGTTAGTTTCAGCAGAGGCCAGCCTGTGAGCCAACAAGTACTGCCAGTATACAAGAGGTGACTCTCTCCCCATAAAGACTGAATAAAGGAAGCTAAAAATTGTTCCCTAATAGCAGTAGGTGATGCTCCTAAATGCCTGTGCTTTTAATCAGACAGCAAGAAACTGAAGAATTCCTTTCTTTCTTTTCTATGATCACTGTCAGCAGCCTACATCTTGCCCTGTAGAGCTTGGCCCTGTATTCATCTGCATCTTTTGTCCTCTCCAGCTTTGGAATTAGCGATAGAAATCTGCCCAAGTGATCTTTCTCATGACCTCAGTTCTCCAGGTCTCTTCTGCCTTCTAACATTACTTTCTGTATGATTGACAACATCTTCAAAAAGAAAAAGAGGACCGGGGGGGGGGGGGGGGGGGGCTGTGGAGAATCCCCCCACTGCCTTGGGACAGCACAGGGAAAGGGTCATATGGGATATTTTTAGAACAGAATCCAATGGCAGTGATGTGAGGAAGGCGCAGAGAAAAACACAGCTGTGAAACCTAACACTTGGCTTCATATATACTGAGAGCAGGAACAGCAGAGAAACAAACTGAGGAGACGCAGCAGAAGGCAAGAGTGAGAAAAAGGTATTTGAGGATAACAAGAGAATGGTAGAAGAGTAAGTGACAAAGAGGCAATGAACACCTGGGAAAGAAGTGGCTAAAAGAGAATATGGGAGAGAAATGGCAAAAGACTGAGCCAGGAGGAGAAAAATTTAATAAAGTGGCCATGTTATATAAATAAGCAGAGATACTTTAACCATGGAAGGGATTGAAGGACAAGAAATGGTCAGCTGATTCATCAGCACTCTTATGTAGATGATTTGTGACCTTGAAGGCTGACCAGCAACTACCCAGTCTACCATCTCTTCTCATCCCATAGTATAAGGGCTTCATAGGTGACTTAGGTTTTGGACTGTGACACTGCAATAGATTTTCTAAATCAGAGGAAAATAGAAGCCATTCCTACAGTCTCTGAAGCCAGGTGATGACCTACCATCTCTCTTTTACTACAGACCAGCATGCCCAGAGAGCAGTGATTGCTTTATGTATGAAAAATTATTTATGTAGCATTAGTTTGAAAGTGCACTCTGTGGCTGTTCACTCACTAAACAAGAAAGAACTAACATGACTGACTACATGGAGTGGATAGTGGTAATGATGATACTTGATAGGAGTATGCTCCTAAAGATAGCATTTTAAAGTGTAAATTGCTAAGACACTCAAGTCCCAAAAGTGTCTGGGATCCACTTCAGGCAACTACATCCAGAATTACAGTCCCTAGTTCACTTGCTACCTAATCATTATAACTGTTATTCATTTCTCTTGTTTGGAGAAATAATTCACCCCTCATCAAGGTTAGTGATTCAGCATCTACTTAGCACTGATGTCTGGATTAGATCCAGCAACTAGCTGCTCTCAGTAACTAGCTGCTACTCTGCATGTGATCCCTAAGGACTCAATTATATGTGGTTATTCTCAAAGAATTCCTGAATTTATGGCCAGGTCTCTAATGAAACAGGTTGTAGCATACTTGCCTCTTTATCATAAAGCTTATCAGGGGTGTGGGTGACGAATTCAATTAAATAACTAAGTGTTTTGGGTTTATCCATGCAGACAGTTGAGGGATCAAACAGCCACCATTTATTACACAATCCTGGCCTGTCCAGAAGCCAAAAAAGCACTCAATGACAAACACTCGGGATAAATTCATGAATAAATGAAGATTGTACAGTACATTGTCTTCCTTTCTCTCCTGAATAGCTATTTAGTAATGTACAAATATTTTGTCAAAGACTTGCCTTAGCTCAAGTTATACAGATTATGGTCTTTGAACTCAAGAAATCCAATACTACTTGTGCCTTCCCACAAGCATTCAAGAAAACTGTCACTAGTCTAAATAAGCTGACTAGTCTAGTTCTAAACTAAAGAATCTAAACCTCAAAATTCTAGAGATTCATGAGTTTGTTACAGAAGGAATATACCCATTTTTCCTCAAGTAGCATACTTGCTATTTCTGCATCTTTTGCTGTCTCATGCTCTCTTCTTTACCACTGCTTTTGTTCGGGTTTGTAGTATTTCCTTACAGTTCAGTACCTCATGCAATTTGATCAGCTCAGAAACCAACTCAGTTTGAATTTTTGATCTCAGAACCCAACTCCTGTTCTCCCTCCATAAACCTTACATGTTTGTATACTGTGCAAACATGCTCCTCCAATGCCATTACATTAGACCCAGTCTCAATGCTCTAGTGTTGGCACTACTCGATCCTGACACTGAGGATGCTGCTTTTTTGTACTGGACTACAGAAAGCCAGGCCAACAGAGATTAAATATTTCATAAGCCATATTTTCCACTGTAAAGATCTGCTCCTTCAGCAAAGTTAATACTCAACAAGTGATAAATAGCATCCTTAGCAAAACCCTATTGAGCTGAGGGTGCGTGCTTGTGAGGTACCTATGCGGAGCACTAAGAAATTTACATTCATTACATAAGTCTGGATTTGAAATCAAGCTTTTGGTCATAAAGGGCTATATGGTCACACTGAAGATCGTACAATTCTTCATTCATCTGTAAGGCACTATGTCATACACAAGAGCAGGGCTCAGCAGCAGAAAATGTTGGACTGAAAGGTACTCTCCTGGTCTACACCTCAGGCACCTCTGTTCCCAAAGGCAACCATACATCCCTCTTAGTAAACTAGGTGTTCGAGCTTCCATAAAAAGTCTCTCCATCTTTCTTTGCAGTAGCTGAAAGAAGATGAGATTTCATGTTTTCCTCAGCTCCAACACAGTCTTATTTGTCTCCAAACACTGCTACCAAAACTTTGCATGCTCAGGTACAAACAGGCCACCATTCATTTTTAGAGCTTGGGATCCCATTCATGCTGTTCCTTAGGCAATTTAGAGTGTATGATGCTAATTCGCACTTCAGTGGCCAAAGGAAGGGACTTTTTAGATACAGTACAAACTGCTACCTCAGCTTGTCCAGAGAAGTGTGAGGACTCATGAGATGCAATAAATCTCAGTTCTCCTAGTTGGCAGTAATCTCTTCAAGTACTTAAACCAGAAGGTGGGGCAACAGCCTGCATCCAAATAGCTACAAAACAAAGCAGTGCAAGACCCCACTGGGATGGCTCAAAAAGATGCCATAGAGCAACATGCTCTGTGCTCTCACAGCACCTGTTAACACCCAGCATGGCAGAATCCTAACCACATCTTCTGGGACGTGTAGCAAAGGGCAGGGAGAGGTTTCAGAGTTTTGTCTGTGGTTGTCTAGAAAAAGGAAACCCATTCCCAACCAGCAGTTGCATTTCTATACAGCTCTGCAGACCAGGCGTCCTTATAGACTCAGCCCTGAGTCTCTCCAGCATTTTCCTCCTTGTCTGGTGAATTCAGTGATGTAAATTTTTCACCCATGGGGATTAGGAACAATTCCCATTTTCATACTGAGAAAGGAGAATATGGCCTCATTCTCTCTTGGAGGAAGACACTACTGGGGCATGTGCTCAGGCAGAACTCTCACAGATTCTTCCTAAGGCAAACAGGGAGGGCTATTTGCAGGCAAAGTAAGCATTCACCCCTTAAGCAGAGAAGGGAACAGCTATCGTGTAAGAAACATTCTGTCCTCCTGCAGGTATTGTACTCACCAGAGTTTGCTGGTATCGGAACGCTTTTGTTGGAGAGGCATCCCCAGTCATATCCCCAGAGAGAATGTCCGGTGGAGTCGGGGTTGTTCAGGGCAATGTCTTCCCGTCTGCTCTCCCCAGCAAAATCATGGAGTGAAAAAGACGGAAGGCTCCAGCTAAAATCCCACGGAGCACCCTGCGAGAGAAGGTTACTGGTGAGGGGACAGCAAGGGAGAGTGTAACCAGAGACTCCCTGCCCCCTCCTGTTCAGTCTGTGCTTGGACACAGCAGCCGCTTCCCCGCTTTAATACCTCACTCTCTGCTGCCCTGGCACCAGGACAGCTCAGTAAATTAACAGGAGGTAAGGTTTCCCTTTCCTCTCTCAGGCAATATCACTCTTCACTGCATTTGGAAGGGGTCAACAATGTGGGACCATAGAAGGAATGGGGGCTGATGTCAGAAAGAGACTAGGGAAGAAGAGGATGGGGATAAAAAATTAGCAAAATTAGAGACAAGAGAACCACCCTGCAACTTGAGCAGGATTATTCCTACAACCTGTTTCAGGGACAACTTTGTGAAGTGTCAGCACCTGAGAGGGCAAGTTCTGCTAGCAGGCATTGGAAGACTGTTCCTTATATAAATTACATGGTGTCCTCACATTTAACATAACTTTTCTTAAAGCATACCCAATATTGCCAATTCCCTGGTCTCAATACCTCACCACAAATAAACAGCCTTCCTCACAGTCTTTGTACCTTCATGAACCTTCATCCACTGGTGTAACCAACATTCAGTATCTTTTTCATACAGAATCACAGAAAGGTTGATGTTGGAAGGGAGCTCTGGAGGTCATCTGGTCCAAACCCCCTACTCAAAGCAGGGCCACCTAGAGCTGGTTGCCAGGACCGTGTCCAGATGGCTTTTGAATATCTCCAAGGATGGAGACTCTGCAACCTCCCTGGGCAACTTCCTCCAGTGCTTGGTCGTCACCCTCACCATAAAAGTATGTTTCCTGACGTTCAGAGGAAATGTCCTCTATTCCAGTTTGTGCCCATCGCCTCTTGACCTGTCACTGAACACTACGGAGAAGAGCCTGGCTCAGTCCTCTTTATACCCCTCCCTTCAGGTATTCATACGCATTGATCAGATTGCCTTGAGCCTTCTCTTCTCCAGGCTGAACAGTCCCAGCTCCCTCAGCCTTTCCTTAAAGGAGAGATGCTCCAGTCCCACCATCATCTTTGTGGCCTGTTGTTGGCCTCTCTCCGGTATCTCCAGATCTCCCTTGCACAGAGGAGCCCAGAAGTGGAGCCAGGACTCCAGGTGCAACCTTGCCAGAGCTGAGTAGAAGGGAAGGATCACCTCCCTTGATCTGATCTGCTGGCAACGTTCCTCCTAATGCAGCCCAGGATACCATTTCCCTTCTTTGTGGCAAGGGCACGTTGCTGTCTCCTGTTCAACTTGGTGTCCACTAGGTCCCCCAGGTCCTTTTCTGCCAAGCTGCTTCCCAGCTGGGTGGCCCCCAGCATATACTGGTGCATGGGATTCCTCCTCCCCAGGTGCAGGACTCTTCATGAGGCTTCAACTCTTAAGGATTCTTTTTTCCATTTTCTTTCTAATTTTTTCCCATCATCCTCAGAAGTGAATTTCAAGTTTTGAAACATTTTGTGATAGATACACCAAAAGAATGCATATTCTAACATTTAAATACACATAATTTCATTCCTGAGAACTACCTGGAAAAGATCTTATATTTTCCTCTTGTGTTAATGTTGGAGGTTTTTTTCTTAATCTCTGACTAGAAATTACATAGGAATATAGAAGACAACAAAAAAGCTATGCTTAACCAGATTTATTATACCTAAAACCAGTCAAAGCTGCTCAACAGCACAGCCAGGAGGGGTTCATGGGATGTTGAAGATCCTGGAACATCAGTAAGGGTGCAAAATAAGGAGGTCGTACCTCCTGCCCTTCTGTGTGTTCTGGGCCGTTGGCACAAGAAAAGCAAAGAGGAACTAATAGGGTAGAAAGGGCAAAATCAGGGTGCTGCTCTGGGCTACTGCCTTGAAAAACAGGGCACTGAGCAGCTGTGGTAGCTGCCATGTCCTCAGCTGAGTCATAGCTACTGTATCCTGAGGCAGCAGCAAGCCCAGAGGTCTGTGGGGAATGGACCAGATATTACAGGCCACAGCTCTTTTCACAGACACCTGCCTTTTTTTTTTTTTTGCTTCCCCCCCACCCCCGTTATCTGTAAAGCTTTTCAGTCAGGGAAACTGATAAATTCTATATCTAGGCAAAGCAGACAGTTACTTAGGGCAACATCATGACTTCCTAAGCTGCTTCCCCCACTAAATAAAGATGGGTTATGTAAGGGTATGTGAAAGGATCTCCTTTATTAAGGTTATCCAGTCAAGGACCTTTTCAATCCAGAAGGTGATGATAGAGAAAGGGGAAAGCCGTAAACAAAACCACACAGAGACCCAGACCTGAGAGATAAGGGATAACAGAGATCATGCAAAAGACCAAACGTCTCCCAGTCACTGTTTGATGAGCCATTAAGAAACTACAGGCACAGCTTTGGAGAGGACCAGCCTGGACTTTGTCACTAGTAAGAAGGGGGAAACAAGGAACATAAGGATTTGAGATACTTGAACTGGGTCTGTGGGACTGCAATGCTTGTTGAGAAAAAGGGTTGGGGAGGAACCATGTGGGGAACAGACAGAAAGGGGATGGTTTTCTGAAATCCAAGGCTGGTCAGTGTGCTTGTCTGACTGAGTGCTGCTCCTAATCACCAGAGTCTGTCCTAGCTTCTTATCAAATCCTCAACTATCTTTCCACGAAATCTCACTATCCCATGTACCTGAGTGCTGTAAGGCTGAGATGCCAGCCTCTGGTGAGACTGGCATGAGTGAATTTGGGGTCAGCAGCTGCAGTTAGACCGGGGTGTGGGGGCTCTGGGGCCAACAACTGGAGCAAGGGGGGGTCTGAGCACCAGCAGCTGGAGCAGCCATAGCTCTCTGGATCATCTCATTGGGTGGCCGGAGCATCAGCTACAGTTCAGACCCACGTGAGGGGACTCAGTGCCAGCAACTGAAGTCAGACCAGGGCTGTAGGCACCCCAGGCCTGTGGTGCCAGCAAGAGGAGCGGGCCAGTGTCTGCTCCAGCATCTAGGACGGGACCAGCATGCTTAGCTGCTGAGGGGACTGGCGCGAGCAAGGCGAGATGGGGAGGGCTCAGCACCAGCAGCTGGAGCAGGGCTGTAGCTGCTGGCAGGAATGTCTGTTTCTTCCCCAAACCTGGGATGCGTGCATGTAATTTGGTGGGAAACTTCAGTCTGGACTAACCAGCAAGCAGGAAGCCCTGGGTCCAGTCAGGGGTAATAGGTGTTCAGTGGGAACCCCAAGTGTGGGGCGCCTGTGGGACAAGCGTGTGAGCACCTCTGTTTGCCAGCAAGCATCAAGCTGGACTAACCAGCAGGTAGCAGACCCACGGAGCAGATAAGAAGGCTCAAGATACGGGCAGGAGTATGGAAGAGGCAGAGGGGCCATGCTCTCTGGGTACTCAATGGATCCATGAATGTGCTTGTGAATCTGGAGAGCGGGGCTGCAAGTGCTTTCACTACCAAACATCAATCCTTACCGGCAAAGAGGAGAAAGGGGAGGTGGCTGGCTGCATTTCTGCTTTTGAGTCCTGGTAGCACTGAAGCTAGGTGCTGCTGATGGCAGTGCCTTAGCTGTTGCAGGCTACGGAGCCGGCCGTGTCAGCATCCTCCATACACGTGTCTGTTTCCGAGATGCACGCTCAGCCTTCCTACTGTTTGAACCTGCAAACGGAAAATCTGCAGCTACAGCCACGGGGCTGGGACAGAAAGCCTGGGATTTCTGGGCTCGGCCAGAGAAATACGCAAGCCACAGAGCTGCTAGAGGCAGTGGCAGTTTATAACATCCCTTAACTGTTTATTTCTGTGTAAAATCAATTTAGAAAATTTAAGCCTATGCTGCCTCAGTGCAGCATGATGCTCACCTTTGTCAAAGCATCGTTTCTATGGGAGGTGTTACTGTTTCTCCTTATTTTGCAGCTGAAAATCAGAACTTTTAGGAGTGACAAAGGAAAAAAAAAAATCAACAGCCTAAATCACAGCAATTCCAGTTATTTTTCTTAAGTTAGAGAAGCCTGAATACAACTCTGAGCTCTTTGAAAGATGTCGTGAATTACAGAAGATGTCATCTTAAGAATTTGTGCACACAGGCATAACAGTTTATGCAGAAATACAGTCTGGACACTAAGTTATACAGAACAGTGACCATAAACAAGGTACCAAATGCAGATGAATGGAAAGAAAAGAATACCAGACCTTTGCAAGACAGAATTCTACAAGTAGTATTGGCAAAAGCAGCAACACTAGGCCGAATTGCACTGAATAGGATTAGTACTCATTCCTAGTGAAATAGCCTTACCAAGGCTGCTGATCCTGTGACAATGGTCGATTATAACTTCTCCAGAGATTCTTTCATTCCCTTCCTTTTAAAGAAATCGTATTCTGTATGCATACGCTGATGACATCACTATGTAATGAAGATGATCTATTACATAACAATATCTGCTTTTCTTGCATTTCCTTCTCCTAACTTAATAATTTAGTGGTTTGATATAGTGAAGAATTCTTATACCCTGAAGACAAGGGTAAGAACACATTGCACAACACAAGTATAGTGTATGTTAGGAGTCTCAGCCTGGCATGAATTTTATAAGATATTTTACAGACGCTTAGCCAAATCTTTTCACGTTTTGGAAAGCATGCCCACTTTCCGTACCATTCTGTACATCCTAATTTTTAAGGGGGTCAATGACTATTTTTACAAAGCCAAATCCTTTGAGTATCTATTACTTCTCATAATAGCAAACAGGGAAACAAAGTTTGGAATTACTACAATTGTATTCATTTACTGAATTTTGTTCTATTAATCAATACAATGATTTTTCTGCAACTCAAGACTTGTAAAATACTTGTCTACATCCTGTTCACTGTTTTCACTCCCCATCCCACAAAACTTTTGACCTTATTATTCTTTTGGTTTCAAGCCAAAATATGAACCAGTTATAACACTTTGCTGCTATCCCAGCTATGAAAGTCATTCCTTAAACTATGCTAGTAGCTCAAAACTTATTTCTCTGAAAATATAAACATTTTGTTTACTTCATCTTCTGGACTACTAGAAACACTTTTTGCATGGGTAGCTGGTGGTAATTCCACTGCTAATACTACTACTACTAGATTTCCTGTACCAGAATTTGGTATTACTGAAAAAACAATGTACTTTTGCAATAAAAAGAGAACTTGGAAGACAGGGAACGCCCTTCTAGGTGTCACTATGAAACGGAGTAAATGGCAACCTCCAGTGGATATGGATACTAGGGATTATTTTCTAATTACTGAGAACAGAGCTTTTACCTTCTTATTTCACACTGGCTTTCACTCACTGGCTTTCTCCCAGGTGCATTACTTGGGTCTCAGCTTCCCTTCCTAGCAGCGAGATCATTGCTCATCTGTGAAGGTGGAGCAGAAAGTTGTGTTGGTTCTGTGCTGTACAGCTGCTCCCAGTTACCAGACTTGGGCATTATAGGTCACGGCCTCTGGGCACCCCCTGGCATTCGTCTCCATGCAGCTCTCTGATCCCCTGGATCTTCCCCCACTTCCAGGGTCTTTCCTCCAGCTGGTATATTCACCTTCCTTCTGGGCCCTTCCTCCTTGCAAGACTCCTTTTTTTCAGGAACCCTTCATTTTGGCACCAACTTTTCCTTCAAGAACACCAAGCCCACGATTTTCCCAATCTAAATACTTTATATGCTGAAACACAACATCACCCTCCTACTTGGTGGTTCTGCCTCATATCTCTTTACTAACGCATTAACTTTGGTTTAGCCCAGTTGTTACCAAAATTTACAAGCAGCCCATATTGCTTGCAGCTAGCAAGTAGCAGGCTTCTGCCTGAGAGTTCAGAAGTGCCTCTGGGAGGTACTACCTCAAGAAATTACACTAAATTCTCTTTATATAGAAGCTCCATTGGTATAACTCTCCAAATGGAGGATACTGCACAGATTAATCAAACAAGAATTCTTTATTTTGATTCCTCAAGGCAGTAAAATACAAGTATACAAATAGAATATACAAAAGTGGCAGTGATTCAACTTGATGCAATCCTACACACACCTAAATCCATCAGAGTGGATTGCTTCATCAATATACATATCTGTAAAATATTGCACCATTTCAAAGAGGGACCACTCAGAAAGAAAGTGTTTATACTCCAGGGAGGTACAACAGCCCCTAAACTGGTATCTTAAACTTCAGAGTAAGGCACCAATTGGCAAGTATGATCCGTGTTCCGTTTATCATGTTGGGTGTAAGGTAAGTGCAAGACACGTATTAATGCTGCACCTTTGTCAGCTGGAGGCAACACAGCCTTCATTTCCCTAGGCAGAACAATAAAAAAAGCACATGCCTAATTTTCCAGCCTCCCTCCATATCTCTTTGTGCTTCCTATTCATAATTCTATCCTGAAAAAATATTTTAAAAGCCACACTTAAATAAAAAGAGTAAGCCAGGAACTATGCCAACTTCCTGCTACAAAATGGAGATCAAGACTTCTTCACTACAAGTGAACAGACTGTAGTCCATACGTAACCCAGTATATCAGGATTTAGGCTTTACCACAAAAAGAGAACAACGCCTATCTCCCACGTCACATCAAATAGGAGTAACTGCAACAGGACACAAGCAAGAGACAAATTACAGCATGAAGACACTGTGTAGGAAATTTCCAAAAGAAGTGATGGATTATGCCACAACATTTCTTATTGACCAGTTGAAATGACACTTTGCAAACAATATTAGCTAAACAAATAGCTTTAAATGATCATGGCTGAAGAAAGAAAACTCACATAACAGGGTAATAATGTGAAACTCTTCCCTCTTAAAAGGGAAACACTGCAGTGATAAATAATCCAAGCAACACGCTTAGACTGTAAAGAGCTGCCTTGAATATTTTTGTTAATTAAACAAAAGACAAAAGAGCCTTCTGTACAAGGCTGTAGGGTTTCACGTATTCAGTTGTACAGTACAATTTATAGACTCCTGAGAAGCTGGTGGATTGAATGCTATGCTTGTTGTGACACACAGGTACTATGGCAAACAAATTCCTCAAAAGTAATATTATATGCAGCTGTTCACTCTTGGGACTAAGGGGAGCTAATCTAGAATTTCTAGATTCAAAATTATTTCTGGGGCAGTTTATGGAGGCTTATTTGTCTGTATCAGAAGTCCTGGATCTCTATTTGTTTTGTTGATAACCTGGGATATTTTGTAGTTCTCTTGATAACTTGGCTACAGAAGGAATGTGCAAAAACAGACTTTTAAGTGATCAAGATGGATAAGAAAGTGCCAAGTACTGAAAACTATAACCTTCCATTTTAGAGAGGGGAAGGATTCTCCTTCACAAGGAAGCCCTTTTCTAATGTGCACTGGAGCTGACTCCTGCATGAAGAACCAGGCGGAAAAATACTTAAAAATTTTAAAATACAAGCATAAGATAAGTAGCATTGTATGAGTAATCTTCCCTTCAGAAAGGCTTAACTTTAAAAAAAAAAAAATAAAAATGAATAGTCTGTTTCCCTTTTCACATTCACTTTGCTCCTTCCAAAGGATGTTCCCACTTCTTCCCAGTTCCAGTACTGATCTTCTTTCCATCAATTTCTATATACATGGAATA